>NC_043018.1:19746360-19771360 GCF_006345805.1 Octopus sinensis | reverse complement strand
TGGCATCATGTGATAATTATAAATGAGTGTCACCACTATATAAGTGACATCCTTCGTTTCCAATCTTCCAGGAAAACATGTCCAGCCACAGGGAAATATTAGCTTACTTGGAAGCGGGTTAGAGTTGAAAGCAGGAGAGGCACCCGCCTGTAGAAAACCAGCCTAAAGTAGTTCTGTCCGACCCATGCAAGCACAGAAAAGCGGATGTAAAAGCAATGATATTGAACTGTGTTGTTATTAAGTTGGCATTTGAAACAAAGTAAAATTTGAGGAAAGGATTTAATTAAGATCACTTTAAAATGAGGAGTTTGTATCATAGACCCAGAAGTGATTCAAGGTGACTCGATATTAAAAGGGTTATTAAAAGGTGGTGAGCTGGCAGAAACGTTAGCACACCGGGCAAAATGCGTAGCCGTATTTCGTCTGCCGTTACGTTCTGAGTTCAAATTCCGCCGAGGTCGACTTTGCCTTTCATCCTTTCGGGGTCGATGAATTAAGTACCAGTTATGCACTGGGGTCGATGTGATCGACTTAATCCGTTTGTCTGTCCTTGTTTGTCCCCTCTATGTTTAGTCCCTTGAGGGTAATAAAGAAACAGATATTAAAAGGGTTAGACTTTTTATCTTTCGATGTTTAATAATAAATGCCAATGCGTTTCACATGGAACTGAAATCACAATTTTGAAGGAGAAGCGCAACAATGGAACAGGTAATTATATCAAACCAGTGGGAGCAAATATGGCTGCGTGTGCCAATAATTCATTCTGCAACCACATTGTCCTGGTTTCAATACCAGTGTGTGTCATCGTAAACAAGCATCTTGGGGCAACTAATATGTTCTTTGTGGAATTTCGTTGACAGAAACTGTACTCTTGGTATGTGTCTATCTTTTGCTTGTTTCAGTTACTAATCGCTAAGTCACAGGGATGTAAACAAAACAATACCATTTCTCAAGTGGTGGGGAGATACAGACACATGCACAAAGACACACACACAAACACATGTATACATGATGGGCTTCTTTCAGTTCCTTCTACCAAATAGACTCATAAGGCATTGGTCAGCCCTAGGATATATAGATGACACTTGCTCAAGGTGCCACACAGTAGAACTGAACCTGGAACCATGTGATTGAGAAACAAACTTCTTACCACACAGCCAAGCCTCTGCCTATATACAATTACATTCTTAATTATAACATTATAAATTATATACACTTTACCCATGTTTCACTAAGAAATACTAGTATATTGTGCTGTAATTGACACATAGTCATTTTAGAACATCAGGTCTTCAGAAAAAATAGCAATTTAATTCATTGTTAATTACTAACACTGCAGTTCTCATTGAGCTCTGCCTACCAACTAAGGTTAGTAATTAACAATGGATTAAATTATCATTGTTCTTTTTTTCTTCTGAAGACGAGAGGGCAGCTATAGAAACATCTTTCTGCCTCAATAGATGTCATCAGCACAGCAGTTGGCTTACCTTGACTCCAAAAGTCAAGGTATTGATATGTCTACAGAAAAAGAATAGAACACATTTATGGCCCAAGGTAATCTGCGTAAATTGAATGAAAATAAGCTGAGTAACGCATTGACATGAACAAAAGTAATAAATTCCTCTTGTCTTGAGAGACCGATAATTTGAATGAATCAAGACTTTCCCTTTGTATGGTTCTTGGTGTTTTTGTATTTGTCTTTGTTGTCCAAATCCATGGCGCTGGTTGCTCTGAGCAGTAGTTTGGTTAATGCAGCAACTGAATGCTTGCGGAAAGCTGAAGGAGAACCATTTGGAAGGAAGATAGCAGGTTGGTCAGCTGACAAGACTTCAAGAATGAGAGAGAGAGAGAGACATACAGACAGACAGATAAATAGATAGATAGATAGATAGAGAGAGAGAGAGAGAGAGAGGCAGACAGGCAGGCAGACAGAGACAGAGAGAGAGAGATAAAGAGAGAGAAAGAGAGATAGAAAGCCAGACAGATAGATAGACAAGAGAGAGAGAGAGAGAAAGAGAGTTAAAAAGGAAGACAGACAGATTGATATATATATATAATATATATATGATGTATGTTATATATATAATATATATTATATATATATATCAATCTGTCTGTCTTCCTTTTTACCATATATATATATATATATGATGTATGTATATATATATATGTGTATGTATATATATTATATATATATATATATATATATACATACACATATATATATATATACATACATATAATATATACATACATATATATATATAATATATATAATATATATATAATATATATATATATACATAATCATATATATTAATATATAATATATGGTAAAAAGGAAGACAGACAGATTGATATATATATATATATATACATTATACATATATACATATATCCGGAAGACAGGCAGACAGACAGGCGATACAGGAGAGAGAGAGAGAAAAGAGAGACAGAAAGCCAGACAGATAGACAAAGAGAAAGGAATAGAGAGACAGAGAGTTAAAAAGGAAACAGACAGATTGATATATATATATTCTTTAGATATATATATATATATATATAATTATTATATAGAAGGAGCTTCTACAGGACTAGAACTGTTTCATTCAAGAGAAATCTTCAGGAAGATTTCTCTTGAATGAAACAGTTCTAGTCCTGTAGAAGCTCCTCTATATAATAAATTAATTTTACTCTACTATGTATTGAGTACCTTATTTACTGTGGTTAACCCCGAATCAACCCGGGACCTACATATATATATATATATATATATGTGTGTGTGTGTGTGTATGTATACCAAGAGAGGCAGACAGACAGACAGAGTCTGAGAGAGAGAGCTGGTGCTAAAATGATGCCTTGTCATCCATCAGATAGCACAGCATGGAGAGTGTACTGGTATAAACCAAAAGACACACCCACCGACATATCTTTAATGCTACAACAAAGATCACCAATATTGCTGTAAAACTCTTTTACCTAATTCTTCATTTTATTGTTGTTGTTGTCGTTGTTGTTGTTGTTGTTGTTGTTGTTGTTGTTTATTGTTGTTGTTGCCGTTTTCTCAGTGTGGTTTCTTTGTATTCCTCGAGTTCCATATTCAATTATTCAGTTCCAGAGTTTGCATTCTTTGATACGAGATAACAAAGAATATCTACATGGAGAATTTTCTCTACATGTACGTGTATGCGTGTGTGTGTGCGTGCATGCATGTGCACTGTCTGTGTGTATGCGTGTGTGAATGTGTGTGCACATGTATATGCCAGTATGTATTTGTACACACACACACACACACATACATACACACACACACACATACACACACCCATATGCATACACACGCGTGCATAAACTTGCGCATGTATGTGCATGCCTGTCTGTCAGTGTGTAAATGTATATGCATGTGTTGTGAGTGTATATGTATATGTCTGTAGGTGCATGTGTGTGATGTGTGTGTGTGTGTGTGTAGATGTATGACAGTATGTGTATGTGTGTGTGTATATATGTATGTTTGTGTACATAAATATGTCAATATGTATGTGTATATGCCAAGATGTATAATATATGCATATATATGTGTGTGTGTCTGGTATGACTGTACACATGTATGTGTGCATGTATGTTTATGTTTGTTGCATTGTTGTGTGTGTGTGTGTTTGCTTTTATTCACTCAGCATTTTTGATAGAAATCTACCAAAGCATGTAACATTGTTCGCAAAATTTTATAAAATTTCAAAACACACGATATCATCATGAATCATAACACATACAAACACCCCTATTATTTCGTAATGTTATAATCCATTAACCCTATTAGATGGTAGTGGAACAGTCCATTAAACCTATTAGACTGTGGATGTATAGTCCATTAACCTTATTAGTCTTTAATGGTGTGGTCCATAAACCCTATTAGATGTAATGGAACGGTTCATTATAGATGTAGGGGGATGGGGTGTATACTGCGTCAAACAAAGGATTTCATGATAATTGGTTCTATAATGGTTAAGTGTGTGTTTATAATGGTTATGTCTATGTCAATAAAATGAGAATTTGATGGTGCTGCAGCATGACCACAGTCCAGTGACTGAAACTAATAAAAGAGATAAAAGAGCAGGAATAAGGGTTTCGGTAGGACTGAACCTGAAGCCATGGGTAACCACACAGCTATGTCCATTATATATATCATCATATATATACATATACATCACCTTGACCTTGACCGACCAGACTATCAGATGTTGCTACAAATCGCTGGTCACAATGCGCTTCGCATTGTTTTAGCCTTCGAATGATGCCACCCTGCTGGCTAAGCGAGCAGGCCAACAGAAGAAGGAGAGAAAGTTGTGGCGAAAGAGTACAGCAGGGATCGCCACCACCCCCTGCCAGAGCCTCATGGAGCTTTTGGGTGTTTTCGCTCAATAAACACTCACAACACCCGGTCTGGGAATCGAAACCACGATCCTCTGACCGCGAGTCCGCTGCCCTGACCACTGGCCATTGTGCCTCCATATATATATATATATATATATATAATATATATATATATATATATATATATGTATGTATGTATGTATGTATATATATATATATATTATATATATATATATATATATATACATATATATAGCAGACTTCTTTTGGTTTCTGTCTATCAAATCCACTCATAAGACTTTGGTTGGCCCAAGGTTATTGTAAAAGACACTTGACAATAGTGCCATGCAGTGGGATTGAACTTAGAACCATATGGTTAGGAAACAAACTTCATAACCACACAGCCACACACACACACACACACACACACACAAACACACACACAAATACACGCATACATGCATGCATGTAATAATACAGATTATGTCACCTTATCAACAGAACCAATTTGATCATGTGACATATCAAATAGTGGTGTTCAACCATTGCTAATACTCTAAAGAGTGGATTACATCATGGATTAGCTTCAGCATGGAACACAATCGCAACATATTTACATTCTCAAGAGGGATTTAATGCCAGAAACTTGATAACATGGAGGGATTAAGTTCACATATACATCAATGATCTCAGGCTGAAAGTCTGGACTACAAGGACATTGGACAGACATGATCGGCAGGAAAACGACCTGCTGGGGAATCAATATATTTTAGTTACCAAGCAAGATCTCATAGCAGCGGTTCCCAACAATGGCATGCAGCCCTCAAGCATCCTTCTGGTGACCCTCAATTCGCTTCTGCCTATAGATATAAAATTTTTCTTTATCTGACTTGTAGGTTACTTTTTTAGGTGCCCCCCCCCCCAAAAAAAAATCCAAGTTTTGGATCTGGGCTGAATATTAAAAAGGTTGAGGATCACTGTTCTATGTAGTTCAGTGGTTCCCAACCTTTTGACTATCAAGGATCCCTTTTATTTAAACGAGTTTTCCTCTGGACCCCTTTTAATATGCATATCCTTATGTATATATATATATATATATATATATATATATATATATACTAGCAGTATCGCCCGGCGTTGCTCGGGTTTGTAAGGGAAATAACTATATAAGCATTTTTAGAGATGTAAAGTATAATAGCCATCTCAATATGGTTAACCACAAAGTGGGGTGTTACTGTAGCTTTTTACGTTCTGAGATTTAATAATACATTTTTAGAGAGTTACTTCCCTTATATAATAGCAAAAAAATGCATTAAAATGGGAAAAAATGATGGTAAATTTTTTTTTAAATCGTAGACTCATCGTAGACGCACGCTAATACCCAGAAGGGCTCGATATGAATCACGACTATAAGATACCCGCTTTTGGTTACAATGCAACGCAAAATGTTGGAGTAGTTAGGAATCTAAATCGTAGGAGACAGACACACAACTTCACTTTTATATATAAAGATATATATATAGCTAGATAGATAGATAGATAGATAGATAGATAGATAGATATCATCATCATCATCGTTTAACGTCCGTTTTCCATGTTAGCATGGGTTGGACGTTTCGACCGGGGTCTGGGAAGCCAGGTGACTGCACCAGGCTCCAGTCTGATCTGGCAGTGTTTCTACATCTGGATGCCCTTCCTAATGCCAACCACTCCCTGAGTGTAGTGGGTGCTTTTTACGTGCCAATATATATTTATATATATGAAATTTTGAACTTAGTTGACAAACCCTTAGTACTACTTTTGCAGACCACCAGAGATCCACGGACCACAGGTTGGGAACCACTGATGTAGTTGTTTATCTTAGCAATAGCAGCCAAGTCTCCCTCAGATCATTTCCTGTTGCCTGAGATATATACTATGGATGATGTAGCCTTGGATATACAAAAGATCAGATTGATTATGGTTTGAATGTCTGATTATCGGTACGGCTGGGTGGTTAAGAGGTCTGCTTCCCAACCATGTGATTTTAAGTTCAATCCCAGCGCATGGTAAAGATTAAGTTACCTTCTTGAGTCACGCTGACTCATAAGAGCTGGTTTTCCAGTTTCCATGGCGTATATATTATCCACCTGGATGTGACACTGGTCCACTGCAGGATTAACTCGCTTTTGCCAGCAGACTGGACTGGATCAACATGAAACATGTTTTGCTCAAGAACACATGTTGCCTGGTCCAGAAATCAAAACCACAATCTTACGATCATGAGTCCAACACCCCTAACCACTAAGCCATGTGCCTCCACAATCCTATTGCAGGGCACCTTGGGGAGATGTTTCCTTGTACAGCTCAAGGCTGACTAAAATCTCATTGTGTAGATTTTGTCGGTGGAAACTGAAAGAAGCCTATCATATATATATTCTTTTATTTGTTTCAGTCATTTGACTGCGGCCATGCTGGAACACCACCTTAAAGGGTGTTTGTCAAAGACATCAACCCCAGGTCTTATTCTTGGTAAGCCTAATACTTTCAGGTGAGATGATTAAAGAACTGAGATACCTGGCGCTGGGCCATAATCAAGAAGACCTGTACATCACAGCAGAAGTGTTCAGACCGAGCCTTCTGGTAGTGCTACATGGAAGCACTCATGTAGCTTCACATAAGAGTTCCCATGCGGTTCCACATAAAAGCATATGTGCAGTGTCACGTAAGAGCACCCGGTATGGTGGCACATCATAAAAGTGCCCATGCAGTACCATGTAAAAGAGCCCATGAGACACATCATGAAAGCGCCCATGTGGTGCCATGTAAAAAGCACCCAGCATACTCTGTAAAGTGGTTGGCACGAGGAAGGGCATCCAGCCGTAGAAACCTTGCCAAATCGGTCTGGAGTCTGGTGCAGCCCCTCCACCACCAACAACACCACGCCCGGCTTGCCAACTCTGGCCACACCATTCAATCCATGCCAGTATGGACAACGGACGCCAACCGATGATGATGATGATGATGATGATGATGATTCAAACAATAGCGGGTATTAAAACGATGATGATGATGATGATAACGATGTATGTCTGTGTAACCCCAGGGCTGACCCAGAGCTAAGCAACAATTCCTCCTCCTCCTCCTCCCCTTCTACTACTACTACTACTCTGTATTCTACTGTGAGTTGAATGATTTGTTTGGTTTTTTTGAAATTTCCCTGATGCGAGAAGCAAATCTGCAATAGATATTTTCAAGAACATTCCAGAGTTCCTCCTATCTTTCCAGACCAATGCTTATGAAATTCGATAAATATTTACATAGGTTCCCTATATGATTGCCGTTCACAATCTCGGTTAAGATTGATGATGCACATAAGGGACCTTACACAAACTTAACACAAAGATAACCAGTCAGATCGGGATAGATTCGTTTATAAAAGTTTACTTTTTTTTTTTTTACTTTCATATAAATTATTGGATTTTTTTCAGGTGGGGGGGGGGTTATGTTTTTGTCTTTTTTTTTGCTTTCTTTCTTTCAGCAATAATTTAATTGTATCTACCAAGGGTTTTTTTTTTCTACAAATAAATTTTTATCTTATTTACCTACTGATATATAAACTTTGATATATATATATGTGTGTCTGTGTGTGTATCAATAGGTAAATATATATTATATATATATATTATATATTTACACACATATACACATGCAGACACACTCAAATATATATATATATATATATATAAAGCCCAACACACAAATGATTCTTTTTTTTTTTTTTTGTGGCACCAAAGATATATATATCATCAAGGGTACGCACTGTAGTTCAATAAATGAGCTTTAAAAAAATAAATAGAATTAATCAAAACAAAATATCTTCTGAATTTATCTTCACTTCATATTCAACACACACACACAAATCAAAAGTTTAAGAAAATCCTACGAAAGTTTGCAGATGTCTGTATATGTATGCATGATGTGTGCGTCCGTGTGTTTATAGAAGTAGTTGTGTATATAGATATGCTTGCATGTAAGTTAACCCTTCAGCTTTTGTGTTACTCTGTCAAATCTAATGCTTATTTGTTCGCATTGTGTTGACATAATCATGCATTATCTTGTAGCTTTTAGATTTCAAGTGACTGCTTACTTTTAGCATGACATTGTAGGATAGGTATGAGAGGCTGGACCTGGCTAGTTCCAACATTAAACAGATGAAATATTTGAGCTAGACATGGCTGATTTAAGCAATGCTCTTCAACCAGGGATCATATGCCCCCCAATCGTCCATGTGACACCCGATCATCCATATGGTCCCTGATTGTCCATATGAGATTTTGTTGGGGTCCACACAAGAAAATAGTAAATTGGAGATCCACAATAATATTTTAAGGGCCCCTGAAAAAATTTTGCATTCGATATATTTATGGAATTTATGGTAAGGAACAGGTTTCTTTCTCTAACATTTTACAGAGTTCAACCTTCACAAGTCAATGTGAGGAAAACAAAAGAATTTTAAAAGACGTTTCTTTAAAGTTTTTAAACAACAAATGGCTATAGGGGTCCACAAAAATGAAATAGTAATCAAAGGGGTCCATAAACAAAGAATGGTTGTGAACCCCTATCGCTAAAGGGTTAATCCTATTGGGACGCTTAAGCCCTGTAGTCAGACTTGTATGATGTGAGTGGGTTTATGTGAGACGCAGGACTGTACTCACTATCTTGGAATTGGTACGCAAAATGTGATGAGGGAAATTTGCTCTCGAGCTGGAGTCAAAGCCCACGATCAATGTGGTGTAGAGTAAAGAAGAAGATGCAAGTATCTGTTAAGTACATAACAAGGACATTCAGATATAGACGTGGTGAAAAAACATACCATTTTTGTAGTGGAATTAATTGTTCTTACCAAGACAGACAGGTAGACATACAAGGATATCAACTTACCTGAAAAAAATAGAAAAGAACAAAGAATTAGCAAATAATATTATAAATTAAAATATTGATTTATGGAAGTATAAACGGTTTCAAATTTTGGCACAAGGCCAGCAGTTTTTCTTTTCTTCCTCCAATGGGTGTGTGCTAATCTGTTTCCTTTGATGCCTAAAAAAACACAATCACCGCACACAGCAATAAATACCATTGCACCTCAAACCCTTTGAACTCTAAGAGCACACAACTAGAACAACATCTATAAATTCTTCAAATGATAAGCTTTGCTAACACTGAAGACCTTCACTGCAAAATACTTCCAGCCCCAACAGTTACCAACCTTTGTACTTACTTGTACTTGTGGCGACATTCACCCTGGGTGGGTTGAGTTGGCTTCTTCTTCTACCACCCTCGAGGCATCTCGAACCATGGCAGCCCACGCACGACGGTCCTGCGCCAGTCCACTGGAAATAGCGAGCCAGTCACGGCTCACTATTTTTTTTACAAACCTTTCTAGAAATTTTGAGTAAGACACACACTAAAAGTACCACTGCTACATCACAGAACACCCTAGGCCATGGCTTAGTGGTTAGGGGTATTTGGCTCACAATCATAAGGTGATGAGTTCAATTCCTGGCAACGCCTTGTGTCCTTGAGCAAGACAATTTATTTCACATTGCTTCAGTTCACTCAGCTGGCAAAACTGAGTAGTACCTATTTCTTTACTACCCACAAGGGACTAAACATAGAGGGGACAAACAAGAACAGACAAACGGATTAAGTCGATTAAATCGACTCCAGTGCATAACTGGTTCTTAATTTATCGACCCCGAAAGGATGAAAGGCAAAGTCAATCTCAACGGAATTTGAACTCAGAACGCAGCGGCAGACGAAATACCACAAAGCATTTCGCCCAGCGTGCTAACGTTTCTGCCAGCTCGTCGCCTTATGAGTAGTACCTGTAATTCAAAGGGGCCAGCCTTGTCACACTCTGTGACACACTGAATCTCCCTGAGAATTACATAAAGGAGTACTCAGCCACTTGTACATTAATTTCACGGGCAGGCTGTTCCAATGATCGGATCAACTGGAACACTTGTCATCGTAACCGACAGATAAACTCACTCAACTGATTATCATAAAATCACTCACAATCACACCCTAAACTCTATCTCACAAACATGTTATGTCCCCTCTCTGCTTTTGGCACCACTACTATAATGGCCTCTGCTCATAAGAGCTGACAAGTCTTGTGCCATCTTGACTCAAACCCTTCTGAATCATTCATTTCTCCTCTTCTGCTCATCATCCATATTACACTCTCCACTCTCACAGCCTGCCCACCAACAACAATATCCAATCCTTCTTCCCCGGAACACTGGCCTTCTGGAATTCCCTATCTGCACATGTCTTTTTAGCAAAATACTTGCAATATTTTAATAGAATTGTTAATGAGAGTTGTAAATGTCATGGATGGAGAGCCATCCTTTAGACTAAAACAAGGAAAAAAACTTGGATGAAATACCATAAGAGAGCTTTGTCAAAACTGCATTTTTTATGGCTACCCCAAACTGACACACCTGACATATACATTAAAACATACATACATGCATACATACATATATATCTACTTAGTGAAAATTTACAAAAAAAAAAACAAAAGATTGGTGTGTAAACAACAAACAGATGTATTAGTTTAATGCTCAGGAAGTGAGAAAGTCTTTTACGTTTCGAGCCTATGCTCTTCAACAGAAAGGAACAGGGAGAGAAAATATACACTTATCTCTCTCTGTCTTTATTTGTTTATATATATATATATATATATATATGTGTGTGTGGTGTGTGTGTGTGTGTGTGTGTGTGTGTATACTTACACACACACACACACACACACATATTTTAAATTATTGATATTGAAGACGGAGTGTACACTAGGTGGGACTTACCTGAAACAAGGTTTGAATACTGCATTTTAATGTTTCCTTTCTAAACCTTATTTTAAATTTTAAATTTAACTTACATGCACACTCACACACACACACACACACACACACACATATATATACATACCTACAAAAACACAAGCACATATATCAAAATTGTAAGCTGACTGAATTTAAATATGCATGTTTATTTTACTGCATGTCGTGGTTTGTTTGTTTTTGTCGAGTAATATCACTAAAGAGAACTCTGATTTACGTGGAGAATATTTAAAACTTGAGATAAGCAAAGCTGTGTAGTTTAAATGTTGATTTAACAGCCATGTGTTTCTAAATTCAGTCCCAGAGGGCACATTTGAATTTTTTTTTAATTTATATTTTGCGCAGTTGAGCATTTGTGATTTTGTGAAGCAGTATCTATAAGACAGAATTTAAGAGTACATATGTAATGGGTTTATATCAGTTTATATCAGATCACAATAACCTAGATGTGTGTGTGTGTGCATATATATAATTTTATGTGTGTGTGTGTGTATAAATTTATTCCATTCCTTCTAATGTGATGTATTCAAAGGAGAGGGGCTTTCTCCGTCCGGGTTGCGGATCCGTGGAATAAGCTGCCGGACGAGATAGTGAAGATGCCGACGACCGCTCGGTTCAAAGTCTCCCTTGACCACAAATGGCCTGAACTCTTTGTATGAACACCACCCTGTACATAACTCCATGTCCCCCTACATGGCCTTGCTTTTTGCTTTTTGAGCCAAAATATTAACTTAACTTAAAACAAAAAAAGAAAAATTGAAACAACTTTATGTCCTGGATTAAAGAATTATATACACTGTTATAGGAAAATCGAGAACACCCCCACATTACAGAAGGTGGACTAACAGATTACAATAAGAAATATCAGGAGCATAGTCAACCATGTTAGTTTGATGTGCGTTGGTTTAACAGTCGGTAGTTGATCAGTGCAATACTGAATATATCTACATTCAAGTAGTATGGAGTGCATTCTGTATTAACATATACGAGGATGAGTCAAAAAGTAATGCCATTTTGTTTAGGACAGGTATAATTACCAACACAGGAACATGTATCATACATCAAAATGAAGCTGGTATTCTGTGGATCACATCCCTACTTCTCAACATAGTCACTGTTTCTCTCAATAGCAATGTTCCACCTTTGAATGAGAGCATGTATCCCTGCCAAGTAAAATTCTGTTGACTGTTCTTTGAGCCGCTTCTTCACTACAGTTTTCACTTCCTCATCACTGGAATAATGTTTGCCTCTCAAACCCTCTTTCATGGGGCCAAAGAGATGATAGTCTGAAGGCATTAATTTATTCTAGTGATGAGGAAGTGAAAACTGTAGTGAAGAAGTGGCTCAAAGAACAATCAACAGAATTTTACGGGCAGGGATACATGCTCTCATTTGAAGGTGGAACATTGCTATAGAGAGAAACGGTGACTGTTGAGAAATAGGGGTGTGATCCACAGAGGACCAGCTTCATTTTGATGCATGATACATATTCCTGTGTTGGTAATTATACCTGTCCTAAACAAAATGGCATTACTTTTTGACTCATCCTCGTTTTATTCTGTAATAGATTATTCTGTGATAACAACAACCAATTATTTATCTGTGTAATACTATTTGACACCAAATGTATATTATTCATGTCATATCATAAAAATATCTTTTTCTATGATATATTTAAGCTTCTATCATTACTGTCATCATTTTAATTATTTACTGAGGTCATTCATTGAAAATATCTGCATTTTTTGACGAGCTCTGATGAGAACTGTGAAGTACACGCATGCTTCTTAACTGCATGCATGTAGGCGCATATTTATATGGGCATACGTTCCTATGTTTGTGCAAACTGGAGTGAACCATCATATCAAGTAGTGATGATTATATGGCTGCTGGAGCCTACCGGTGAGTATTGGAAGGGAAATTTGCCAGGGTGGTCATTCGCCTGCTGACATTTGTTGAAGCTGCATTGGAGAAACCAAAGAACAAAAAGCGAAAGGAAAAAGAAAAAAAGAATGCAGTAAAAACCAGAACTGAAGACACCTCCAAAAAGGTGGAGGGCACCACACTGAAAACAGAAGAGGAGTAGGGGCTGAAACTGGATGTGGTTCCTCCTGATGATGGCCTTAGCCACTGGATCCTATAAAGGAGCTGTTGAGGTAACGAACCATGAAATGTGGTTGGAATTCTTCTGTCAAAAGGTAAATCAGCTATTTGATAATCAGAGGTTGATGGAATCAGTACTAATCTAAAATAAACTGGTGTTGATATGATTGACAAAAGAAGCAGTGCTATGTCAGGCATAGCCACCTTCCTGGGGACTGAAACAAGCAATGGAATAAAAGAGTAAATTTACCAAATTCAAATGACAAATCAAAAATCAAAATCAAATTCGATGACTGGCGTCCGTGCTAGCGGGGTGCAAAGAGCACCATACGAGTGTGATCATTGACAGAGCGGCTAACCGGCTCCCGTGCCAGTGGAATTTAAAAGGCACCATTCAAGTGTGATCGTTACCAGCGTCGCACTACTGGCACTTGAGCCCCGTGCTAGTAGAGTATTAAGAGCACCATCCGAGCATGATTGTTGCCAGAGTGGCTATCTGGCCTCCGTGCCAGTGGCATGCAAAAGACACCATTCGAGCATGATCGTTACCAGCATTGCCTTACTGGCACCCGTGCCGGTGACATGTGTAAAAGAGTCGAGCGAGGTCGTTGCCAGTGCCACCTGACTGGCCCTGTGCTGGTGGCACGAAAAAGCACCCACTACACTCTCGGAGTGGTTGGCATTAGGAAGGGCATCCAGCTGTAGAAACTCTGCCAGATCAAGATCAAGATTGAAGCCTGGTGCAGCCATCTTGGTTCGCCAGCCCTCAGTCATACATCCAACCCATGCTAGCATGGAAAGCGGACGTTAAACGACGATGATGAAATGGCACATCCTAAAGACAGTAGTTTGAAGAAAGAACTCATTTGATAAATGTCTAAGATTAACGACATTGTGAAGTAATTACAGCAAATAGAAGTGTCCAGCTTCCACAGAGAGTAAGGGACAGATAAGGGACTTTGTGTTAAACTGCAGGAGAGTGTATAACAATAAGATGGATTAACTTGGTATATAATTGATTAATTAATTCTAAAGTTAATGATCAAACACAAATTTCATTAAATGTATTCAACTTTGAACTAACTGCTGTCATCACTTGTATCATAAACTATTCTGACTCTTAATTCCGTTTTGAGAGAATTTAAGTGGAATTATAAATTACAGGAAAGACAATTATTTACATTAAATGATATTCAGACACAGACATGGCTGTGTGGTTAAGAGGCTTGCTTCCCAACCGTGTGGTTTCAGGTTCAGTCTTCGACTGTAGCCTTGGACAGACCAAAGCCTTGTCAATGGATTGGGTATACAGAAAGAAACCTCTTATGTATGTGTGTGTTTGGTTGCTTACTCTTGTGGTATCATGTGGTGGTTGTAAACAAACATCACTGTTGTACAAGTGGTGTGGTGACATTTGTTTCCAGCCTTCTGTGGAAAAACATGTCAGGCCATGGGAAATATTAGTTTACCTGGGAACAGGTGAGAGTTGGGAACAGGTGAGAGTTGGCAACAACAACAAAATCACAACTGTAGAAAAATCTACCACAATACATTCAGTCTGACCCATACCAACATGGAAAAGTGGACACTAAATGAAGATGATGATGATGATATATTCACGGATCGTTCCATTATACAAGTTTTGAGCCTTACCATTTTTGACCTATGGAAATTAATAAGCAAGAATATATCAAAGAGGTTTTGTTTGTTTTTATTTTTCATTCTGTTACAGGAAGGTAAGTGCTACAGGTAAGTGTCAGCATAGTGTTACCATTTGTTTTTTAAAGGTTTAATTAAGAAGAAAGGACAAGGCCCTTGCTCTCTGTAGTCTCTCCCACATAGGTCAGAACTATGCGGTTATGGTCAGCTTTACCGTCTCTCTGGAGCAGCAGAATGGTTCCAGATATCAGACAGCATTTCTTGCTAGATACTTATCCAAAGTTATCAGGTGAGATCAGGTGAGATTTGTGTTCCTTGATTAAGGAGACATATCAATGCTTTGCCTTGTCTTGAACTCCCAACTCCTTGATGGAGTTGTTGAGGTGCTTGCCATAACATTGTGTCTTGGGTATTTTCAGTTCTGGCAGAACTCAAACCCATTCCAGATTTGATTTCAGCTGATTTCTTCCAGAAGAGAGAAAAATAGACAGAAAGAAAGAAAAAATAAGAGAAAAAGAACTGATCCCAGTTCATGACTGGTACTTGATATTGCCAACTCCTGAAAGAGTGAAAGGCAAGTTGACCCTGGGGGTCTCTGAATTCAGAATGCTGACCAGTAGTTCACAGCTGGGTTCACACGGCCCTTGGGGGTTCATATAAGATTTTGTCACTAAAGGTTTATATGTAATAAATTGGTTATGTTTCTATAAAACAGTTTAACAATTTTTTTTGTTTACAATTCCTAATATCTTTATATATAAAAGTGAAGTTGTGTGTCTGTCTCCTACGATTTAGATTCCTAACTACTCTCACATTTTGCGGTGCAGTGTAACCAAAACCGGGTATCTTATAGTCGTGATTCATATCGAGCCCTTCTGGGTATTAGCCTGTGTCTACAATGAGTCTACGATTTTAAAAAAAAATTACCATAATTTTTTCCCATTTTAATGCATTTTTTTGCTATCATTTAAGGGAAGTAACTCTCTAAAAATGCTTATATAGTTATTTCCCTTACAAACCCGAGCAACGCCGGGCGATACTGCTAGTTTAATTATAAAAGTATAATGGGTCTAAAAAAAAATTATCAAGTAGTTATGGAGTTCCAGTACCATAAAATAGCAATCAAAGGAGTCCATAGGAAGAAAATGGTTAAGAATCATTGGTGTAGACAGTCAAAATGATTACCATAAAGCAATCTGTCCAACACACTAATGACCCTGCATTTTAAATGCCTTATAAACATAACAATATCTATTGAAAGATTTGAACTAATGCCTTTATGTTTAGTGGTCCGTCACTGATCAATAATTCTAATATAACTATTGATATTCAGATAATGGTAAAACATTATTATAGAGTAATTATATTTATGGAAGATTTGTGTTGTTTGGTTTGTTGATATTGAAGCATAAGTCTTATTATGTAAAGATGTATTTATTTGCTTTCCTTCAGTTTTATGATAAATGTGTGCGGTTTCTTTTTTTAAAGAAAGCAATAAAATCTAGTGTCATTGACGGATAGTTTATGAGTGATCAATGTTTTTTGTCAGTCCTACTAAACAGAAGCACAAAAAGGAAACCGGAGCAATAAATTGTCTTCCTTCATTGTGTTATGTTTACTTGATTCTTACACTTTACCAGTAAAAATCTGCTGACATTTACAGAAACTACAACTTTCTATGGTGTCTGTGGAATGACCAAAGTGTTAAATTTCATGCTTTTTTTTTTGTTTTGTTTTGCGTTTTTTCACTTTTTTTTTTTTTTTCTGTGGGTGTTTTGTATGAAATATTGATAACATATAGAAAAATTCTTGAAAACTGCAAAGCTATGGATGAATAAACTGCTGTAAAACAAACAGATGTAAAAAAGAAAATTTTTTATTTCAGAGGGTGGAAAATATCACGGAGAACTGCTTCTATTCAAACCAGTTTTTAAAATCAAACAGCAAATCAAAAGACGAACATAATTCATAAACGGAGTTACTTGGAAATAAATACATAAAGAAGAAATGAAATGAAATGAAATGAAATAAAGAAGAGAGGAAAGAAAACTTAAATATCCAACATTGATTTTAAATGTTTAAAATTGTAGAATAATATCTAAATGCATCACATTTGTATTTCCAAAGAAGAAATGTTAACTATCTTCAGCTAATTTTCAAATGAGTCTGGTGGTTATAAATATATATTTGATTATATCGCACTTCGATACTGAGATCTGAGAAAATGAAACAACAACGCCACCAACATCAGAAAGAAACAAGCTAAGACAAACTCAAGCAATTAATTACTTTTTTTGTGTGTGTGTATGTTTCTATCAAGAAAAATAATTAGAAATAAGTAACGAAGCAAAAAAAAGAATGGAAAGAAATTTTAAAGAATAATTAAGAAGTAGGCAAGAAGTCTCGTTTAAAATTGATAATGAATAATTAGATGATGAAAAACAAAAAAAAAACCCAAAAAAAAACCCCCCAAAAAAAACAGAAATTAGACCTGAGTCTTTTGAAAATTATTTCTTGGAATAATGAGGGTAATTTTTGGTGATTCCTTCAATGTAGAATCGATTGTTATATGTTTATTTATGGTGTATATACAGCAGTAATATTTTATCAGTTGAAATATAATGCCAATTCTCATTTGTATAGGAAGCAATTAATTGAGATGACGAACTGTTTCACTGAAGAATATTTCACAATTGATAGGTGATTCCACATGGCACTTCACCAATAATTTACAGCAGAATGGCACTTATTAATCAACATGACCAGGCCATAAAATATCCTATTCGTGTGTGTGTGTGTGTGTGAGTCTGTGTGTGTGTGTGTGTGAGTCTGTGTGTGTGTGAACATATTATGAAGTCTCAGTCAAGTTGACCTTCCCAATAATAAAGTTGACTCTACTCTCAGTAAATAGTCAGACAATGAGAAAATGTTCCATTGTCGTTTTCAAATGCACTTTAAATTAGCAATGACATTACTGTAACATTTACATACAAACACACATCACCATCGTCGTCGTCATTTAACGTCTGTTTTCCATGCTGGCATGGGTCCAACAGTTTGACGGAAGTTGACAAACCAGAAGACTCTTATGACTCAAATTGTGACCCTGTCCTGTCAGTGTGGTTTTAAGCTTGGAGAAGAGCCAGGAGTCTGAAGGTACCTAGTCAGGAGAGTAGGGAGCCTGACGAACAAATGGTGCGTTGTTCTTGACCAGAAAAGCTTAGATTACAAGATGCATTCCAAAAGTATCCAACTTCATATTTCACCAACACTCTCCATGTACACAAATCCTCCATTAAAATGGAACACATTGATCTTGTACTGATCCCCACTTTGTGACCAATTTCCTGGATTGTTACACGATGGTCTTCCATGACTATTTACCAAACTTTCTCAATCGGCTCCTCATTTTAGTTTGTGGATGGTCTGCCTGAGCATGCCTCACTCTCCACTGAGGTTTGATCATATCTGAAGTGGTCGCACCACTCCTTGATCTGAGTTTTGTCCATGGCATCAACATCAAAGCTCTGCTGAATCTTCAGGATGATTTTGAGCTTTGGAACTACCAAACTTTTTGGCAAAACTTGATGTAATATCTTTGCACGATGTGTTTGGTTATCTTGTGTGAAAACAAAAATCCAGCAAGCACACACTATATTTCTGTACTTAAGGCATAACAGCCAGGAACTGACAAGGTCTATCACAACAAAAATGTTCATGCCTGTGCAGGAAGGGTGACATCATTGCCCACCCAAAGGATTTTGCCCTTGTGGCATTAAGTTTCATCCATCATCATCATCATCATCATTTAACGTCTGTTTTCCGCGCTAGCACGGGTTGGACGGTTCGACCGGGGTCTGGGAAGCCAGGGCTGCACCAGGCTCCAGTCTGATCTGGCAGTGTTTCTACAGCTGGATGCCCACTCCGCGAGTGTAGTGGGTGCTTTTTACGTGCCACCTGCACAGGTGCCAGGGGGGTCTGGCATCGGCCACGATCGGTTGGTGCTTTTAACGTGCCACTGGCACGGAAGCAGCCAAGGCGGCGCTGGCATCGGCCACGATTCGGATGGTGCTTTTTACGTGCCACCGGCACGGAAGCCAAAGCCAAATACAGATAAATAGCTTGTTTGAGCTAAAAAGTCACAGAGTACAAACACACACACACAGCATCTGCAGATAAAAATCCTGCAATATAAATAATTCATTTTCATTGTTTACAACTTAACAAAGGCAATGAGCTGGCAGAACTGTTAGTATGTCGGACAAAATGCTTGTGACATTTTGTGTGTCTTAATGTTCTGAGTTCAAACTCAGCTGGAGTTGACTTTGCATTTCATCCTTTTGGGATTGATAAAATAAGTATCGGTACAGCACTGGGGTCAATGGTATCGACAAGCTCTTAGGCCCAAAATTTCAGGCTTTGTACCTATAGAAGAAAGGATGGTTTACATTTTAACTACCTACAGATAAAAATTCTACAATACAGTTAATTTGTTTCTATTATATGCACATATGTACACACACACACACACACACACACACATATATAATATACGTATATAAATCATCAATTTGTTGTCCATAAGTCAGAAGTAAAAGTACACCCAATATAAGTAATAAAGTGAGTTATATATTTATATATTGTCAAACAGGATATTACAGGTCCATGTTATATAACTAGTGAGAATGTTACCATAGGTTTCATACTGACTATTTCACTTAAGCAACAATATTTGGTGAAGAGTTGGCACCAAACCAAAATATACCATAACTGCCTAATGATGAATGATATATATATATATATATATTTAAATCAATCAAAAGCAAAATCGAAAAATTAAAAGCAAAATCAAAATCAAAATCAAATTTGATGACTGGCGTCCATACGAGCATGATCATTGACATAATGTCTAACCGGCTCCTGTGCCAGTGGCACTTTAAACGGCACCATTCGAGCATGATCGTTACCAGCGTTGCCTTACTGGCATTTGTGCCCATGCTAGTAGGGTGCCAAGAGCACCATCCAAGTATGATCGTTGCCAGAGCAGCCAACTGGCTTCCATGCCAGTGGCATGTAAAAGGGCACCATTCGAGCGTGATCGTTACCAACGTCGCCTTACTGGCACCTGTGCCGGTGGCATGTGTAAAAAGATTCGAGCGAGGTCATTGCCAGTACCACCTGACTGGCCCCCGTGCTGCTGGTACGTAAAAAGCACCCACTACACTCTCGGAATGGTTGGCGTTAGGAAGGGCACCCAGCTGTAGAAACTCTGCCAAATCAAGATTGGAGCCTGGTGCAGCCATCTGGTTCACCAGCCCTCAGTCAAAATCGTCCACCCATGCTAGCATGGAAAGCGGACGTTAAAGAATGATGATGATGATGATGATGATGATATATAGTCCCCTAATTGGGATTTCAATCAATAGGTTTGTGGGTATTCCATTTCAAGTAATGCAAAAAGAACATAACAAGTATTTATGATGGAAAACTCGTGGCATTTATATGTACATCAGTGGAGGCGCAATGGCCCAGTGGTTAGGGCAGCGGACTCGCGGTCATAGGATTGTGGTTTTGATTCCCAGACCGGGCGTTGTGAGTGCTTATTGAGCGAAAACACCTAAAAGCTCCACGAGGCTCCGGCAGGGGATGGTGGTGATCCCCGCTGTACTCTTTCACCACAACTTTCTCTCACTCTTACTTCCTGTTTCTGTTGTACCTGTATTTCAAAGGGCCGGCCTGGTTACTCTCTGTGTCAAGCTGAATATCCCCGAGAACTACGTTAAGGGTGCACGTGTCTGTGGAGTGCTCAGCCACTTACACGTTAATTTCACGAGCAGGCTGTTCCGTTGATTCGGATCAACCAATATGCACATCAAGAAATAACATATAAATACCACAAGTCATCCATCATAAATACTCGCTATGTTCTGTTTGCATCATCTGAAATGGAATACCCACAAATCTATTGATTGAAATCCCAATAACTGAACTATTATTAATTTTCTATTATTATATATTTTGTATATTTCTACATAAATATGTATAAATATATTATAATCATGACCCCCACTGCACAATATGTTGATGTGGAATACACGGTATGAATTCTCCATATTAAAATGCATGGAATGCTAAAGGGTGTGTACCTGATCGATTTGGAAATTCTTTTTCCCACATTATTCATATATATAAATATATATATATATCATCATCATCATCATCATCGTTTAACGTCCGTTCTCCATGCTAGCATGGGTTGGATGGTTCAACTGGGGATCTGGGAAGCCAGAAGGCTGCACCAGGCTCCAGTCTTATCTGGCAACGTTTCTACAGCTGGATGCCCTTCCTAACGCCAACCACTCCATGAGTGTAGTGGGTGCTTTTTATGTGCCACCTGCACTGGTGCCAGGCGAGGCTGGCATCGGCCACGGTCGGATTGGTGCATTTTATGGAAGCCATATATATATATGCACACGCAATGGGCTTTAGATATATATATATATATGTATGTATGTATGTATGTATGTATGTATGTACGTTTGTATGTATGTATGTATATATATATATATTATATATATATATATATATTAGGTATCTCTGTAGAGCACTGTAAAATGGGTGACAGTTTGACCAGGCTAAACCCACTTTGTGTTTCATCATTTTCATATTGAAATACATTTTCTCTGTGGACAATTATATATATCTTTACTACCCACAAGGGGCTAAACACAGAGGGGACAAACAAGGACTGACAAAGGGATTAAGTCGATTACATCGACCCCAGTGCGTAACTGGTACTTAATTCATCGACCGCAAAAGGATGAAAGGCAAAGTCGACTTCGGCGGAAATTGAACTCGGAACGTTAACGACAGACGAAATACAGCTACGCATTTCACCCGGTGTGCTAACATTTCTGCCAGCTCGCCGCCTTAATTGTGGACAATTACATATCATTTGAGAGTTCTGGATGTGAACTTTCTTCTCATATTCTTTTGATCCAAATCTGACACATACATATCATGTGAGATTCCTCCAATCACCCTCATATTTCCACATATCCACAATGCTCGTCCTGTTTTTGTTTTTTGCTTTTTTTTACTGTCTAGCAATAGCCCTCGTTCTAGTTCAATGCACTGGAGCACTATAATTTAATTTGTGTCAAAAATGGTAGTAATGAAGAGAACTTGGGCATAGGGTGTGAAAAAAAAACCCATAAATTTTCAAGAATATTTTTTCATAAAAGCTTCTTCCCATTATTTCCAAGGACGTGGAAAAAAAAAATTGGAAAAATCCCAGTCAAAACAGAAAAAATCCAATTCATGTGGGCATCCTGATCTGAAACTCCACCATTTTAAATAGCCTATTAAATAGGCTATTAAACTCCACCATTTTTAATGGCCTCTTAAATAGGCTATTAAACTCCACCATTTTTAATAGCCTATTAAAATTTTACTGAAATAACATCATGTCCCAAAATTTATTTATTTAGTTCTATACCTACTACAAATGTACCAAAACTCAAGTCCCTGTGGCTGGTACTTTTGGATTTAGCTAGGTTTGAAAACACCGCAGAATCGACCGTTTGTTACATGCAACAAAATAGGCTTTACATGAATATTTTAAAAATTGCCAAAGAAAAAAAAAAACTTTCCTATCCAAGGACTTCAAAGAAATAGGCAAATGTCATCAAATGAACACTATTAATTTGTGTAATCTGAAGCTGATTATCACCTCAGTTTCAAAGCTATGACATCATAAATATGGCTAATTATTCATTTAGGCCTAATTAGACAAGATTTCGACCAATTCGCTGACTATTCAAAATTACATTTCCTGAAATTATTAATCCAAATTTCACAAATAACGTTTCTTTTTGGATGTTTTCCAAGAAAAGTAAAGCAGAAGGCAGATATAAACAGTTTGAAAAATTCAACAGAGATAATGTGTGTGTGTGTGTGTGTGTGTGTGTATGTCATTATTCAGTTTATTTCAAGATTTCTTGCTGATAAAGAACTGGTTTCTAATCTAGATCCAAGGCTCCTTCATTGGAATTTCAACATCAACAACAGGGTGTTTTTATTTGTATGTTTGCATGTATGTATGTGCAGATTTGCATGTTTTATGCATGTATTCTCATACATATAGTTGCATATATAGACATACTCATATATATGTTTAAATGATAAACTTCTGGAAATTTCTACATATTTTTACAGTTCCAGTGATGGATTGGATCTCTAGTCTTCGAATTAGCTTTCTCCATACATACGTACGTATGTATGTATGTATGTATGTATGTATGTATGTATGTATGTATGTATGTATGTATGTATGTATGTATGTTATTATTCAGTTTATTTCAAGATTTCTTGCCAACAGAGAAAGAACTGGTTTCTAACCTAGATCCAAGACTCCATCATTGGAATTTCAACATCAAGAACAGAGTATTCTTGTATGTATGTATGTATGTATGTATGTATGTATGGATGTATGTATGTATGTATGTATGCATGCATGCATGTAGGCGCAGATGTATGAATGTATGTTTGTATGTATACATGTGCATATGTACATACATACATATGTATGTATGTATGCACATATTGTGTATCTATATGGTGTGTGTTTCTGTGTGTATAATATATGTATGTAGTGAGTATTTGTGTGTCTGGTGTATAAGTATGATGCGTATGATATATGTAGTGTGTGTGCTTTCTACAAATGCATGTATGTGAGCAGTGCATGTATGTGTGTGCACGTGTGTGTGTGTGAGACTCCTGCCATGTTAGCTGTTGACCGAGATATTATTCTCATCAGGAAGAACTGCTCGCCATGACAACTAAAAACTCTATTTCTGATAGAAATTCTTTGTAAATGAAGCACAGATTTGCAGAGAATATATTCCATTAGCCTGCTAACCTACCAAACAAAAAAAAAAGAAAGAAAAAACAAAACCAAATATCAAAAACCCAAAAAAAAAAAACACACACCTATTACTCTCTCATTGGATGGAGAATAAAACCAAACTCCTAACTCACAGACTTATGACTATAATCTGTTAATCCATATATCCAGATGTCTAGATAGCTTACATAACTTACATTGTTATTCCAATCTACGAACAAGGTTAATTAAATTTCCATTCTAAATATTGGTTAGTTCCAATTCAATTTGTTGACGTTGATAGTTCTATAGTCTTTTTCATTTTTCCTTTTATTTCATTTTATATATTTGTTCATCTTCTTAGAGTAAGTAAACTATGGCTTCTGCTTTCGTCTCTGTATTCCTCTGAGATGATGTTCTTGTATATGATCTTGTAACCGTTTCTTCTAAAATTATATTATAATATTATCATACATCCTAACACACGGGATGACCACAGCTGGAAAACTTAACAAATTGACAACATTCTGTCGTCTCTAAAAATCTTAATCTAGTCTTTACTTACAGACATACATTCTTAATATTTAAAGGATAACGGTTAACACACGACGCTTTCCTTCACAACCTTGCTACCAAGGTGCATGAACAAACAAACAATCAAATGTATGTACGAACATACATACATACATACATACATACACTCTTTCACTTGTTTCAGTCATGTGACTGTAGCCATGCTGGAGCACCACCTTTAGTCGAGCAAATCGACCCCAGGACTTATTCTTTGTAAGCCTAGTACTATTCTTTGTAAACCTAGTTCTATCAGTCTCTCTTGCCAAACTGCTAAGTTACAGGGACGTAAACACACCAGCATCGGTTGTCAATCGATGGTGGAGGGACAAACACAGACATACAAACATACACACACACACACACACATACGACGGGCTTCTTTCAGTTTCCGTCAACCAAATCCACTTACAAGGCTTTGGTCGGCCCGGGGCTCTGTTCACCACTCATGGATGCTAGAAGCCCTTCAACTTGCTAAAGTTCCAGTGAGCATAGTCAAAGCCATAGCTGGCCTGACTTCATC
>NC_043018.1:19738860-19741360 GCF_006345805.1 Octopus sinensis | reverse complement strand
CCCGTGGCCGACCAAGCCTTGTGAGTGGATTTGGGTAGACGAAACGAAAGAAGCCGTCGTATATATGTATATATAATATATATATTAGGCGCAGGAGTGGCCGTGTGGTAAGTAGCTTGCTTACCAACCACATGGTTCCGGGTTCAGTCCCACTGCGTGGCATCTTGGGCAAGTGTCTTCTGCTATAGCCCCGGGCCGACCAATGCCTTGTGAGTGGATTTGGTAGACGGAAACTGAAAGAAGCCTGTCGTATATATGTATATATATATAGATGTATGTGTGTGTGTGTGTGTGTTTGTGTGTCTGTGTTTTGTCCTCCTAGCATTGCTTGATAACCGATGCTGGTGTGTTTTACGTTCCCCGTCACTTAGCGGTTCGGCAAAAGAGACCGATAGAATAAGTACTGGGCTTACAAAGAATAAGTCCTGGGGTCGATTTGCTCGACTAAAAGTGGTGCTCCAGCATGGCCGCAGTCAAATGACTGAAAGAAGTAAAAGATAAAAGAATAAAAGAAAATATATATATATATTTCATATGGTTTCAGTTCCTACGCGCAACTTTGGACTTTTTCTATACAAAGGGTTCTTTTAATCTAACATTTACTCACTGTTGTTTAAAGGTTTATTTGTGCCAGGATGGATGGATGGGTGTATGGGAATGAATGAATGGATGGAAGGAGGGAGGGAGAGAGAAAGAAAAAGACAAAGAAAGAAAGAAAGAAAGTAAGAAAGAAAGTAAGAAAGAAAGAAAGAAGGAAAGGGGGAAAAAGGAAAGGAAAGAAAAGAGAGAAAGAAAAAGAAAGACAAAGAAAGAAAGAGAAAGAAAGAAACAGAGAAAGAAAGAAGGAAAGAAAGAAAGAAAAGAAAAGAAAAAGAAAGAAAGAAAGAAAGAAGGAAGAGGGGAAAAAAGGAAAGAAAAGAGAGAAAGACAAAGAAAGAAAAAGAAAGAAAGAAAGAAAGAGAAGAAAGAAAGAAAGAAAGAAAGAAAGAAAGAAAGAAAGAAAAGAAAGAAAGAATGAGAAAGGAAGGAAGGAAGGAAGGAAGAGAGTTAGAATAGAAATTTAGTTTCAAGTGTCAGGAAAGAGTACTCAATACCACAGCAGAGCTTAATATGATATTTTTATTTTGGCCAGGCCATGTCTTGCTACTCCGAGTTTCACCTGTTGGTGCACAAAATCTTCAGGCTGCCATAATCTGCCGGAAGATCTTGTACACCCAGAATAACAAGAGATCACATGAGAAACATATATATATATTACCAATGTCATATACTCAATGCATGGGTTTGGTTTACATACTCTTTACTCTTTTACTTGTTTCAGTCATTTGACTGCAGCCATGCTGGAGCACCACCTTTAATCAAGCAACTCGAACCCGGGACTTATTCTTTTGTAAGCCCTGTACTTATTCTATCGGTCTCTTTTTGCTGAACCGCTAAGTGACGGGGACGTAAACACACCAGCATCGGTTGTCAAGCAATGCTAGGGGACAAACACACATGCATATATATATATAGATATAATATACCAATTAAGGACTGACACGAAAGTGGACAGTCACATGCTAGATATAGACGTCAAATCGCCATTCTCCACAAAATTTTGATTTGAGAACATAATCTTTTGTGGAGAATGGCGATTTGACGTCTATATCTAGCATGTTGACTATCCACTTTTCGTGTTCAGTCCTTAATTGGTATATATAAATATTTAATCTTCGGATTCTTTTGTAATATGCTAGACCACTGGTTTTAATTGATAAATATTGATTTCTACCCTTAATTAATTTTATATAATATATATATATATATATATATATATATATACATATATACGACGGGCTTCTTTCAGTTTCCATCTACCAAATCCACTCACAAGGCTTTGGTTGGCCCGAGGCTGTAGTAGAAGACACTTGCCCAAGGTGCCACGCAGTTGGACTGAACTCGGAACCATGTGGTTGGTAAACAAGCTACTTACCACACAGCCACTCTCCCGAGAAATGTCCCTTTAAGATGGTGGATTTCAAGATTTCGCCTTTATTTCAGCTCATTTGCTTACACGTATGTATTGCGTATCTTTATATATGTGGCAGCAAAGCAGCAGAGGTTTTAGCACATTGTACAGAATCCCTTGTGGCATCTGTTACAACTCTTTGGAATCTGAGTTCAAATCTCACCCAGATCAATTTTACCTTTCATCCTTTTGGGGATCAGTAAAAAAAAACCCTAATCTAGAGTGGTGGATCCTTGGAACTTTTAGAGGGGGTCAAGTGAGATCCTTGAAGTATCTTCCTTAACCCTTCGCATTCTGAAAGCAACACCATCAACAACTTGAGCACCAGCCTGTATAGTAGTAGTAGTAGTAGTAGTGATAATAATCCTCACTGCTATAAACGTGAGGCCTTAAATTTTGGGGGATGGGGTGGGGGTTAGTCAATTACATCAAGACAGTGTATAACTGGTATTTATTTTATCAACCCTGAAAGGATGAAAGACAAAGCAA
>NC_043018.1:19731360-19733860 GCF_006345805.1 Octopus sinensis | reverse complement strand
CAGGTTCAGTCCCACTGCTTGGCACCTTGGGCAAGTGTCTTCTGCTATAACCTCGGGCCGACCAAAGCCTTGTGAGTAATGTCTTAAGGCTGTATCATGCACGGGGACATAGAAATAATCGGACTGAATACCCGATCGTGCGGTTAAACCTTTGGGAGTGAAGGACTCCTAGCCTTTGTTAGGGCATCCTTCTAGGAGAAGGTAACTCGGGTAACTGGGATAACTCCGACATAAAACCTGCGGCTCAGCGGTTACCGATGATATAGACTTGTTCTTCTTTTCGGATTATGGCTGCTGTTGCTTAGTGAGTGGGATTGACTCAGTGCACAGCCTTTCCTCACTTTACAAAAAATCTTCTTGCACAAGTATTGCACGATAACAGCATTGATTAAGCTTCGTGCAATGGCCATACTCGATAGCGAGGGGGCAGCCACCATGTGTGTGTGTGTGTGTATGTTTGTGTGTGTATGTCCCCCAACATCGCTTGACATCGATGCTGGTGTGTTTACATCCCCGTAACTTAGCAGTTCGTCATAAGAGACCAATAGAATAAATACTAGGCTTACAAAGAATAAGTCCTGGGGTTGATTTGCTCGACTAAAGGCGGTGCTCCAGCATGGTCGCAGTCAAATGACTGAAACAAGTAAAAGAGTAAAAGAGTTAATTATGACAAAGTTATTTTACTAAACTCTCCCTTATTTTCAAGATAAATCGACACAACTAGGCACAGGAGTGGCTGTGTGGTAAGTAGCTTGCTAACCAACCACATGGTTCCGAGTTCAGTCCCACTGCGTGGCATCTTGGGCAAGTGTCTTCTGCTATAGCCCCGGGCCGACCAAAGCCTTGTGAGTGGATTTGGTAGACGGAAACTGAAAGAAGCCTGTCGTATATATGTATATATATATATATGTGTGTTTGTGTGTCTGTGTTTGTTCCCATAGCATTGCTTGACAACCGATGCTGGTGTGTTTACATCCCCGTCACTTAGCGGTTCGGCAAAAGAGAACGATAGAATAAGTACTGGGCTTACAAAGAATAAGTCCCGGGGTCGATTTGGTCGACTAAAGGCGGTGCTCCAGCATGGCCGCAGTCAAATGACTGAAACAAGTAAAAGAGTAAAGAGTAACTAAAGTGTATATCAACAGAAATATGGTAACAAAGGAGTTAAAGTGATCGAAATTAAAACCTTCCATCAAGATTTCATTCTAATTCGTGTTCCAAAGACCAGTTTAATAACAACAAAGTTGTTTTCCTAAATTCTTTATTATTTTCAAAATGAATTGAAGTAAAATGGCTTGCTTCAACAGAAATATGATAGCAAAAGGGTTAACGCTTCCATAATCGGAGCAGATGTTGAATAATGTATTCTAGCCAAAAAAAAAAAATTTAGAGAAAAGACAGGATGGTCACAGCTTTGATCATATCTCAGTTAATTAAGTGCTGACTTGGAGATAAGCAACAACACAGGCCTGTAATTAATGTTGCGGTGAAAACTGATATCAAACTGGAGATAAATCGTTATGTTAATGATGAATTTTTTTTAATTAGTGCAGGCATAGCCGCATTGTTAAGATGTTTCCTTCACGACCATATGGTTTCAGATTCAGTTCCACTGCCAAGCAACTTCGGTAAGCGTCTTCCACTAGATCCTGCCAAGAATAAGCTCTCTGCCCACCCATGCTAGCATGGTAAAACGGATTACAAACAAATGAACAAAGACTGGCACAAAAAGGAGGGATTTTGAGAGAAAAGGAGCCAAGATGCAGGGGTGGGGTGTGTGGAGTAATTTCGTTAGATCGACCTCGGTATTTTAATTAGTAAATTATTGTATTGACCTTGGAAAGAGCAAAAGGGTGAAGCTGACACGAGCAGGATTTGAACTCATGTGTAAAAAATGTGTGACTGTAAGTAAAGAAAGAGTTATTTAATTCATTGCTCTACCAATATGTGAGGTGTCAGGCAGTGGGTGGTGGTGGTGGTGGTGGTGGTGGAGGAAGATGATGATAATCATGATGTTGCTGGTGGTGATGACGATGATGATGAAAATAGTAAGTGGTGATGAAGGTGGTAGAGGTAGTAACGACAATGAGGAGGAGGGTGGAGATGGTGGTGGTGGTGATGGTGGTGGTGATGATGGTGATGGTGGTGATGGTGGTGGTGATGATGGTGGTGGTGGTGGTTATGGTGGTGGTGATGATGGTGATGGTGGTGGTGGTGGTGGTGGTGGTTGGTGGAGGATGATAATCATGATGTTGCTGGTGGTGATGATGATGAAATGAGTGGTGATGAAGGTGGTAGAAGTAGTAACAAGGAGGAGGAGGGGATGGCGGTGGTGGTGGATGTAATGAAAATGATGACAGTGATGATGATGATGATGATGATGACAAGGAGGATTATGATAAATGATGACGATGACGATGATGATGATCATCATCACCATCATCATCATCATGAAAATGATAATAATGACGATGGTGATGATGATGATGATGATGATGAA
>NC_043018.1:19703860-19723860 GCF_006345805.1 Octopus sinensis | reverse complement strand
GGTGGCCACTTTGCTACCCAGCATCCTCCTTCATTTCCTGTCTGTCTTCAGTTCCCAGACAGATCATCTGGGAAGAAGGAAAGGAGGGGGGGGGTAGAGTTTCTCCCCCACCCCACCCCATCCATCCAAACCTTTTATGTTCTATTTGAGAGAGAGAATATGAAGGGGAAACTGCCAGGAAGAGGAGCGAAGAGCCTTCAGTGACATTATGTCAGTCGGGCCGGGGGGGGGGGGGTCTCTTCTCCCCACCATCTCACCTCATCCCACCCCCCCGCTCCTCCCTTCAGTTCTTTCAACAGGCTATATCTTAGAACAGACTATGGGGTAGCTTGCATTTCTCCAAACAAGTAGTACCCCATTTTTATGCACTACCCCCATCGCAGCTATTATCATCATCATCATCATCATCATCATTAGTAGTATCACCATCATCTTTGTCATCACCAAAACTACCACCATCGTCATCATCATCATCATCACCTTAATTATCATCATCATCTTTGTTGTCATCACTAAAACCACCATTATCATAATCATCATCATCATCATCAACATCACCAGCATCATTGTCATCATCATCATCATCATCATCATTGTCATCAGCTTTGTCATCATCACTAAAACCACCACCACTACTGGTATCATTATCACCATTACCAGCATCACAACTACCGCCAATGCTATTGTCATCATCATCATCATTGTCATCATAACCCTGCTGCTGCTGCAGAATCATTAGTATACCGGACAAACTGCTCAGCGGCATTTTGTCCATTGAAATTCTGCCGTGATTCATCGTTTTGGAGTTGATAAAACAAGTACCAGTGAAACACGGGGGTACATGTAATTATACCCCCTCCCCTGAAATTTCTGGCCTTGTGCCAAAATTTGAATCTAATATTAGAATAAATTATGACGGGCCACTGGTTTGGTTGCAAGGTTGTGAAGGTAAGCATCTTGTTTTGTTCAGCATCCTTTCAACCTTAAGAAGATCTTGCAGATTTTTATAATCCCAGATATTTTGTTCATTTGTAGGCTATGAATTAAGGATTTGCATTCTGTCTGCCGGCATGTATGTATGTATAAATGAAGAGTAGAGTCCACAGTGATCCGTATGTAGGAGAGGTGCAGCCGGAGGGTAAAGCTCCAAACGAGAATCCGTAAAGGGTAGATAAAGAGTAGATAAAGAGTCCAGTGGAGAAGTTCATGTGTGGTAAGAAATGACAGGATCAACATGTGCGACCACGTGAGTGTGTGATACATAGGAGGGTTTACGAAAAAAAACAAAAGATGAAGACAGGTGGTGTACAAAACAAACAGATGTATTAGCATAACGCTCAGGAATAGAAAAAGTCATTTACGTTTCGAGCCTATGCTCTTCTACAGAAAGGGACACAAAAAACAAGGAGAGAAAAAAACAAATGAATGTAGTTTTCTTTGAGTTTTATCTAAATTCTTCTTAACCCTTTTGGCCCGGCTGATACATATTTGTACCAGTCAAAAAATTTTACAACCCAAATCATTAAAATTTCCATTCTATGTGATGCAGTATAGTACCACACCGGTTTTTCTGGTATGTTGTGCCAGATGTATGATCGGAGTGTATGACACTATAACGACAGCTCACATGCATACAAACCCCCCAGCATTGGGAGTAAATTCTTGAGAAATAATTCCGGGTTGAAAGGGTTAAGAGATGTCAAACCAGTCACAAAGTGACGAGGCTTTTTGAGTCAAAAGAGTTCCTGCTGTTTGTACGTATGGAAGTCGGTGTGTTGGATGAACTGTTGACACACGTACCCAAGTGATTGCATTTATTCACATAAGAATCTGAGATGAAGAAATTTTGGAATGTCTTACATATCTTCACTGTGCCATTAACAGATTGGATTCGGAAAATCTGTGACAGTTTCTTTTGCTCTTTTTCCATGAAACCAAGTATTTCTTAGATTTTTTGAAAATTTGTTGGTACATAACCTAATGAACCTATAATGATAGATACAAATGAGAGTTCATAGTCAGGTACAAGAGCTGTAAGTTAATTAATTAATTATGTATGTCATTTTACCATTTTATTTCAAGATTTCTTGCCAATAGAGAAAGAGCCAATTTCTAACCTAGATCCAAGATTCCTTCAATGGAATTTCAACAACATCAACATGGTACTTTTGTTTGTATGCATGTGTGCAGATTTGTGTGATTTGTTTTATGTGTGTCTCTCATGCATATAGTTGCATGTCTACACCTGCTCATATATACTTAAATGGTAAACTTCTGGAAAGTTCTACAGATTTTTACAGTTCCAGTGATGGCTTGGAGCTGTAATCTTCAAATCAGTACGTATATATGTATATGTGTACGTGTATGGGTTTGTGTATGCTGTTGTCTCAATGGCTGTTAACAAGCATTGTTAGCATCATACTACAAGTGATGTTGTCCATTTCCAATCATCCATGAAAACATATCTGGCCATGGAGAAATATTACCTTGCTTGGATACAGGTGAAGGTAGGCAACAGGAAGGGCATCCAGCCGTAAAAAACAGACTGCCTCAACAAATTCCATCTGACCCATTCAAGCATGGAAGAGAGGACATAATATGATGATGATGATGATGATGATACTAGTGGTGGTGGTGTGTGTATGTTTGTTTGTGTGTGTGTGTACACCTGTATTTTAGCATGAGGTTAGCGCTCATCAATCAAAGACAACCCAACCATAGGTATCGCATCCTTTTCTTGCGTGCAGGGAACTCTGGATTATAAGACACAGTATATTAATCTTTAAAGAAGATTTAGCTGCTAGCTCAAGCATGTCAAAACAACCACATAACCCCCCCGCCATACACACACACACACACACATACAATTATCAACATACACACACAGTAGCCTGAGTGCTTGTGTGCGCATGTGCAAACATGTGTGCGAGTTAATCTGCCTTGTTAAAAATATAAAAAAATAATTTGCAATATGCTGCACAATTAAATGTGCTTTGATGATGCGCTGCACCAGAAAAACGGTTGTATAACAAGAAGAAGAAGAAAACGTAGACATGATTGAGATTCTGCAATTAATTCCATGAAAGAAAAATGGCAGTGTTACCACATGTTCGATGTAGAATCACTGAGAGATAGTTAAAACTCAGCTTTTTTTTTGCTTTTTTCATTTCGTTTTGAATAAGAATAATAATAAAAAAAAACAAGAAACTACATTAGAATTTAATGAACCGTTCTGGAAATTTTTTTTAATCGTTATCATTCTGTTTGTGTTGTTTATTTTTGTGAATTTAGTTAATATTAACAAAGATTGCTTACAATAACGAGGTAAAACAAAACCGAAACCAGAAACATTAGAAAGAATCGGGGTGTTTTCTGTTGTGAATGCAACTCGTGTCTATAAACTATGATGGTTTGGTGCCAGTTTGGTGAGTTCTTCGCAGAGAAAATTGGTCTGGCATTGATGTAACAAATGTTATCTATGTCATAAATATAATCAAGTTCTGTTAATTTTTTTGTGATCTGAATGCTACAAAAGAAGCTATGCTGTCGCAATCATTAAGATTCGTTATAGCTATTATCATCATCATCATGGTTGTCATCATCATCATAGCCATCGTCGTCATCGTCCTCATTGGTGCTTCGCAGCACACATAAGACAACAACTGGTCGCAAGTTGACCTACATATTTAAAGTACAGTCTATTATTAATCACTGATCTGGAATGCAGCCAGAGAGTGAAGTTACTTAACGAACATCTCAATTATAACGTTCATGACGACGATGGTAATGATGATAATGATAATGATAGCGGTGGTGGTGGTGGTGAATGAAGATGGCAGTGATGGCATTGAAGACGATGACGATTCTGGTAACAACCACAGCAATGATGATGACAGCGATAACGATGATGATGGTGGCGGTGATGATGATGATGATGATGGTAATCATGGTGATGATGATGATGGTGGTGGTAATCATGATGATGATGATGATGATGATGATGATGATGATGGTGATGATGATGATGATGATGATGATAGCGGTAATGATGATGATGATGATGATGATGATGATGGTGGTGATGATGATTATGATGATGATGATGATGATGATGATGATGGTGATGATAGTGGTGATGATGATGATGATGATGATGATAGTGGTGATGACGATGATGATGATGATGATGATAACTATCATTAAGCGTAAGATGTTGGCATTGGCAATAAGAACCATGACGGTGATGATATCAATGACAACAACGATGATGATGATGATGATGCTGATGATGGTGATGATGACGACAGCAGTCACATTGATTATAAGTAAGATGTGACGATGACGATGATGATGATGATGATGGTGTTGGTGGTGGTGGTGGTGGTGGTAACGGCAACGATGGTAGTTAATCCCCCGGATCTGAAACCAGTCAGAGCTTTTAGACTAATTTACATTAGTTTCGTTTGGTGCTATTATAATTGATCGTAAACGAAACCTGTATCAACATGTCCGGCTGAAACCCACAACATCCCACGTGATGTTGACAATCGCAATGAACGGAGCAACAGCAATAAAATTAGTCAAAGACCAACACACACACACACACACACACACGGTACCTCAGCTATTTTTTCAACACAACCTAATCCCCCACATTAGCTGCGTATCAATACTTTATTGTTATCAATACTCTATTGTTATCAATACTTGGTGAGCTTTTGTCTCTAGTAGACCTTTCCGTTGATTTCCGTAAAAAAATTTTTTTTTTTTTTACATATGGGCTTGCGGGAACTTTTGAAGTAATGAGAGCGAAAGAGACTAAGAGAAAGCGATTGTATGACGAGGGAAGTTCTTTTGAAGTTACCATGCATGGGAGCATTGATGTACATGTGTGTGTGTGTGTTTGATGGGGTGTGGGAGACAGAAAGTATGTTGTGTAAGTGAAGTGCTTCTGTTAGTGTGTGTGAAGAGACAGAGAGAGTAATGCGTGAAAGAGAGAGATAACTGAGAACTTCCCTCGTCATACAATCGCTTTCTCTTAGTCTCTTTCGCTCTCATTACTTCAAAAGTTCCCGCAAGCCCATATGTAAAAAAGAAAATTTTTTTACGGAAATCGACGGAAAGGTCTACTAGAGACGAAAGATTGCCTCAATACTTTATTGTTATCAATACTGTTCTTTAGTGAAGTTGCTTTGTGTCAAAGACAAATTCAGTTTCCTTTTTATTCTTCATCCGCAGACGAAGGCACATGGCCAAGTGGTTACAGTGTTGCACACAGGATCACAAGATCATGGTTTCAATCCCCAGACTAGGTGATGCACCATGTTCTTGAGCAAAACACTTCGTTTCACACTGCTGCAGCCCACTCAGCTGTAAATGAGTGACCCTGCATTGGACCGAGTCCCTGGACAGGGACGATCTTTTGACCTCGGTCACTTATTAGCCATAGGAACCACAGAACTGCCCCTATGATTCTCAGGACTTGAGACAGTAATGCTGGCACTCCATCGGTTATGGGCAGGTAGATGGACAGATGGATGGACAGACGGACAAATAGATGGATGGAGAGACAGACAAATGAATGGATGGACGGATGGATGGACAGACGGATGAATGGATGGATGGACAGACAGACAAATGGATGGATGGACAGACGGACAAATGAATGGATGGACAGATGGACAAATGAATGGATGGACAGACGGACAAATGGATGGATGGACAGACGGACAAATGAATGGATGGACGGATGGATGGACAGACGGACGAATGGATGGATGGACAGATGGATGGACAGACGGACAAATGAATGGATGGCTAGACAGAAAAATGAATGGATGGACGGATGGATGGATGGATAGGTAAGTAGATAAATAGACAAACAAGGAAATAGATATACATACATAAGATATTTTGTTGTGGAAGGATCCTGATATCTCCCAAGTGATTAAAAGTGGTCTGACACATTTCAAAAAAATAAAGAAATTGTGTGAACTGTCGGCAGTTGACAGCGTCGACCATTCCATATTGGATGACTGTGTTAGTTTGACATCGTAGTACAGACTACGTTCTGCATGAACATATTAATTCTGCAAAAGGTTATTCCAGATAACCATATCCAAATATTTATTAGGGTAATACTATTCCTACACCCTTATGTACAACCCAATGTTGTCATATCATTGTTGGCAACAAGATAGATATTCAACCCCAAAGACATAAAAAGCTTCTTTCAATTTCTGTCTACAAAAGCAAATGGACAGACAGACGGATGGACAGATGAATGGAGAGATGGATAGACGGTTAAGCAGATAAACTGAGAAATGGGCAGATAAATACACATGTGTGAGAGGCTTCTTTCAATTTCTGCCAACAAAATCCAATCTAAACACTTTGGTCGACAGTGAGCCTATAATAGAAAACACTAGCCCAAGGTGCCATGCAATGGAGCTGAACCTGGAACCACATTGGTGGGCAGATAGCTCTTTGACCAGAGAGTCACGTCCACACCTACCTGCAAAAAATTGAGCCAATATTCCTATTAATTGATCCATTTGGTTATTATTTTCAATGAAGATAGAATACATAATGGCATGCCAATGAGTCTCTATAGGGTGGCTCAATTGATTAAAAATAGCAGCTAATTCGCCCTTGAATTAGAAGTTGCTGTCTTAAATTAAAAAGAAGGACACGCTGGATAACATTGTTTTAGATATACCGCTTGAAAAAAAGAACAGGACTGTCTTGGTTGGATTGCCTTTGATCATAGGTCTTCTCATTCAGAGCTGACCTGGGGTTGGGGTTAAAGAACAACAACAACACAAAGACTCTGCAGGGGTGACATTAAGAGTAGGTTAGCACACAGACACACACACAAAACATTCAGAACAGACACACATGCATACACACATAGAAACATGTGTGTATAGGAGTGGCTGTGTGGTAAGTAGCTTGCTAACCAACCACATGGTTCTGGGTTCAATCCCACTGCGTGGCATCTTGGGCAAGTGTCTTCTGCTATAGCCCCGGGCCGACCAATGCCTTGTGAGTGGATTTGGTAGACGGAAACTGAAAGAAGCCTGTCGTTTATATGTATATATATATATATATATATGTGTGTGTGTGTGTGTGTGTTTGTGTGTCTGTGTTTGTCCCCCTAGCATTGCTTGACAACCGATGCTGGTGTGTGTTTACGTCCCTGTCACTTAGCGGTTCGGCAAAAGAGACCGATAGAATAAGTACTGGGCTTACAAAGAATAAGTCCCGGGGTCGATTTGCTCGACTAAAGGCGGTGCTCCAGCATGGCCGCAGTCAAATGACTGAAACAAGTAAAAGAGTAAAAGAGTAAAAGAGTAATATGTGTATATATATATGTGTGTGTGTGTGTATATATATACACAGACATATATATATGTGTGTGTGTGTATATATACATATACATACACGGCAAGAGCAAATATTGAAATAGCATGGAAGAACTAACAGTAGAATGGTTGGGCAAACAGATATAAAACGGAAAACAGAAGCAAAAATAAATAATTAGATCTCAAAACTGCAGCAGTGAAATGACAAACCCAATTTTGTACGATGAATTCACAAGACCAACAGACAAGAGCAGCAGACGAGTAAAGTTGGTGAGGTTAAAACGAAGCAGTAAAAATAGCCAGACAAGGACAAACAAAAAAATGCATATTTTAGAGATAAGTGGTAAGGAATGGAAAATATTTGGAAAGACCAGTAAAATAAGCAAGTTTTTTTTTTTGTTTTTTTTTTTGGTGGTGGGCAGCGGTTAGGGTGGTGAAGAGGAAACATGAAAATATTAGCGAAGAGATAGAATTGTAATTTTTTTAGATGAAAATAAGTCCAGAGTCTTATATGAATAGCATTTGTGAACAAAGTGCAAAAGACAGACATATAGACATATACTGCAAGACAGATGTGCATATTGCACCGTTTTAGGCAGAGATTGGATAGGAATTTGGAATTTGGTTCAGTGTATTTTTAAACTAGACTCCATTCTACATTTGTTGTGTCTGTGGAGCAAAATTTGCTGGTATAAAGATTGGGGAGTGCAATGCTGAGGCATTCATTCATTTCTTAAAACATTAGTATTAAATCCTGAATATTAGTTCAGAATTTACAATCACAATGAATTTATGAAAACTCACAACCAATACCATATGAAAAAGTTACTTCAACACTCTCTTTATTAAAACTTACTATCATCTTATCATCACCACCAGCATTTTCATTACAATTACAACGACGACGACGACCACCACCACCACCGTTGTCATCATTGTCATCATCTTATGCCCTCTTTCAAGGGTCACATGGTTTGACAAGATCCAACAGGTTTGAGGGCCATGAGTTGTTCTAGTGATTCAGTGTCAACATCCTTTTCACATCTGGTAACCCTTCCCAACACTAACTACTTTACACAATGCACTAGATCAGTGGTTCCCAAACTTTTTCAGGCTGCCGCCCCCTTGACATCCAGGCCACATTCCTAGGGCCCCCACCCCAACCAACCATCACAACCACAGACCTCTTTCTGAAGCTAATTCAAAGCAATTGTATTTCACAAATAAAACTTAACCTAACGAACCCATTATTTTGTAGCTTTTACATGAATCGTCACCCCATTATTGCCCCACTTTTTACATGAATTGCTCCCCCATTATCACCCCCTACTCTCCTTCAACACTCCCTTGGAACTTTCACTGCCCCAAGGGCAGCAATACCACCCACTTTGGGAACCACTGCACTAGATGCATTTCATTTATTTATTCTATGGTGGCATGGGGTGACACCAGGCACCAGCACCAGTGTGGTTGTTTTGCCCTCAGCAAGACTAAACAATCCTTCCAAGCTCAGCTTTGTCTCTGCCCAATTTGCCAGTCAAACCTATATTTATGCAAAACTTACTATCACCCCCATTAGAAATATATTGCCACACTATGTCTATTAGAACATACTACTGCACGATGTTGATAACGCATTACTATACAATGTTGACTGAGAAAGTCTCTATCGTTCTATCTTAATAATTTACTACTATACTATGTCATTCACTAACTACCAATTTATGATATTAACCCTTTTGTTATCATATTTCTGTTCAGATACACTGTCTTTGTTTTTCAATTAATGTTGTAAATAATAAAATAATTTACCAAAATATAGGCGTAAGAGTGGCTGTGTGGTAAGTAGCTTGCTAACCAACCACATGGTTCCAGGTTCAGTCCCACTGCGTAGCACCTTGGGCACGTGTCTTCTACTATAGCCTCTGGCTGACCAAAGTCTTGTGAGTGGATTTGGTAGACGGAAACTGAAAGAAGCCTGTCGTATATATATATATGTATGTGTGAGTGTGTATGTTTGTGTGACAGTGTTTGTTCCCCCAGCATCGCTTGACAACCGATGCTGGTGTGTTTACGTCCCTATAAGTTAGCAGTTTGGCAAAAGAGACCAATAGAATAAGTACTAGGCTTACAAAGAATAAGTCCTGGGGTTGATTGGCTCGACTAAAGGCGGTGCTCCAGCATGGCCACGGTCAAATGACTGAAACAAGTAAAAGAGTAAAAAAAAATAACTGTCATTATTCATCTGGTGTTTGTTGCAAGGTTTAAATTTACAGTGTTTAAACGTTAGGAAGGGCATCCAGCCGTAGAAACACTGCCAGATCAGACTGGGCCTGATGAAGCCTTCCAGCTTCACAGACCCCAGTTGAACCGTCCAACCCATGCTAGCATGGAAAACGGATGCTAAATGATGATGATGATGATGATGATGATGAAACCTTTCCGCGGCTGTATTTCTGTAAAAATGCACTGCATATGTTTCAATTAATTTTCAAATTAATGAAAAATTTACGCAAATAATTCTGTCATAATTAATCTGGTGTTTGTTGCAAGAGTTATATTCACAGGAGTTAAAATCATTTGTTACAACACATTTCTGTTGAAATTCACTTCTTTTGATTCAATTAATTCTAAAAATAACGAAGAATTTAACGAAGTAACTTCATCATTATCAAACCAGCGTTTGGAACATAAATTAACAGGAAATTTTTCAGGAAGGTTCTAATTTAGATTGCTTTATAAAAGGGGATTTCTATCATAGAACTAGAGGCAGTTACAAGCAGGTTATGAAAATACACTCTGTACTTTAAAATTCATTTCAATTAGTCCGTGCGTATGTGTGTGTGTTTGAGAAAGTTGGCATCAAAATATATAGACTTCGTCTTTAGATGTTAGCTAACTTGCCAACTGATTATCTGATTATTTACATTATTTACATTTGATGGATATTTGTCCTCATCTTGTTTGTTGTTAACACAGCATTTCGGCTGATATACCTTCCAGCCTTCATCAGGTATCTTGAGGAAATTTCAAACCTGGGTTCTCATTTCTAAGGTATTTTTCGATGTTGTTGTTGTTATATTATTATAATTATTATTATTATTATTATTATTATTATTATTATTATTATCATTATTATTCAGGTGGCTGCCTGGGATCGAACTCAGAATCTTAGGGTTAGTAACCCGTGCTCTTAACTACTATGCCGTATGTCCGAGTTTGATTCCAGGCAGTGACCTGAATGATGATGACGCCGACGCTGACGAAATCATCATTGAAAATACCTTAGGGGTGAGAACCCAGGTTTGAAATTTCCCCAAGACACCTGAAGAAGTCTGGAGCATATATCAGCTGAAACGTGTTAACAACAAACAAGATGAGGACAAATATTCGTCAAATGTACATAATTCCTCATCTCTTAAATATAGAACTGATTATCTGATGACATTCCCTAACCAATGATTTACACAACATAATATAATTGACATTAACCTCCCAAATGGTTAAGTCTATTACACTGTAAATGGGTACCACTTGGTAGATACAACTTACTATTATAAACAATGGGGTGGAGGTACTGTATAAACTTCAAGTAGGTACCATGTGAAAGATACCACTATAAGGAATGGGGTATTTTTCAGTCACCGGACTGTGGCCATGCTGGAGTATCACTTCAAAGGATTCAGTGAAACAAATAGATCCCAGTACTTATTTTAAAATCTGGTACTCATTCTATCAATTTCTTTTACCAAGCCGCTAAGTTACAAGGATGTAAACAAACACCAGTGGTCCAGAAGTGGTGGAACAAACACAAAAACACATACACATATGCATATATGTATGTGTGTGTGTGTGTGTGTGTGTGTATGTATATATATATATATATATGACGGGCTTCTTTCATTTTCCACCTAGCAAATCCAGTCACAAGGCTTTGGTTGGCCCGGCCCAAATCTATAGAAGACACTTGCTCAAAGTGCCATGTAATGGGATTGAACCTAAAACCACATAGTTCCAAAGCAAGTTTCTTAACCACACAGCTATGTTTGTGCCTGTTGGAAAAGTAGCCATGTGACCTGTCCTTTGCTGCAGGGGCTAAGGCTTGTGGGCCTACTACCATAACAATTTAACCACCGAACTCTTTTAAGATAAGCCAAGTAGTTAAAAAATTTCAATAAGAGAAGAAAATGGTAACAATTCTGAAGAGGACTGTTTATTGCCAAAACAATATGACTGTTCCATAGGCATCAATGTTACTACTATTTTTAACCACAGGAGGAGCCTCCTCCAGCTGGTTATCAATGCAATCTGCACTTGGTATATATAGCAAGCAGGGGAGCAAACCCCTACCATCTTGCAGCAAACATCTGGATCCCTAGACCTTACAGTTTCAGGCTGTTTGTGCCCATTGTCAGTGGGGGACATCTGTCTGCTTGAGATAGAAGTAATTTGCTCCAGCTTGGAATATATAGAAAACCAAGTGACAATCAGTCATTGAGCCTGCAACAAGTGCAGGCGTGGCTGTGTGGTAAGTAGCTTGCTTACCAACCACATGGTTCCGGGTTCAGTCCCACTGCGTGGCACCTTGGGCAAGTGTCTTCTACTATAGCCTCGGGCCGACCAAAGCCTTGTGAGTGGATTTGGTAGACGGAAACTGAAAGAAGCCCGTCGTATATATGTATATATGTATATATATGTGTGCGTGTGTGTTTGTGTGCCTGTGTTTGTCCCCCTAGCTTTGCTTGACAACCGATGCTGGTGTGTTTACGTCCCCGTCACTTAGCGGTTTGGCAAAAAGAGACTGATAGAATAAGTACTGGGCTTACAAAGAATAAGTCCCGGGGTCGAGTTGCTCGATTAAAGGCGGTGCTCCAGCATGGCCGCAGTCAAATGACTGAAACAAGTAATAGAGTAAGCAGACTAGTTAGGAAATCTCTGTGAGAAATATTTTCGTGATTTTCATGACATCTGTTCGAAATAAACTGAATTTAAATTGAAAGTAAAGCTAATAGAATTAGCCTCGCTACTCCGTTCAGACAAACAGACGGACTAATACGAACTGACCTCACAAAACGGACGACATTCGGGTGAAGGTTACGATTAAATTAGTAGATTTACTTCTTGAAGAAACGGTATTTCTTCAAGAGAAATATCAAAACAAAAGAAGCTGTCCCTCTCATTATCGCTAAACAAAGATGGACAACGGAGACAAACAGACAGACATTTCAAGCTAAAAAGATGTCGTTTTGTTTCCGAAAAATTATTCTATTTTAAAGTTGTTTGATTATGGTTCACATTAAGTCAGATGATGACAAGAAAGACAAAAAAAAAATGTCAGGTTGTGTGTGGCGGGGAGAAGTAAGGACAGTTTGGAGGTAACAGATGATTATGTGGCGTGCGTATGTGTGTATGTAATATATCTCTCTTTTTCTCTTTTATCTCTTTTACATGTTTCAGTCATTTGACTGTGGCCATGCTGGAGCACCGCCTTTAGTCGAGCAAATCGACCCCGGGACTTATTCTTTGTAAGCCCAGTACTTATTCTATCTGTCTCTTTTGCCGAACCGCTAAGTGACAGGGACGTAAACACACCAGCATCGGTTGTCAAGCAATGCTAGGGGGACAAACACAGACACACAAGCACATACACACACATACATATATATATATATATATATATATAATATATACATACATATATACAACATGCTTCTTTCAGTTTCCGTCTACCAAATCCACTCACAAGGCATTGGTCGGCCCAGGGCTATAGCAGAAGAGACTTGCCCAAGATGCCACGTAGTGGGACTGAACCCGGAACCATGTGGTTGGTTAGCAAGCTACTTACCACACAGCCACTCCTGCGCCTATATATATATATACATACAGAAAAACATATACATATATATATATATTTCGTTTGGGGATTTGGTTTACAAGATTCTTTATGTGAGTTCGTGTGTTGAAGCATATTCTGTTGTGTCTGGAGAGAGTCATTCTCTTTTGGTGCCTTATAATTTAACACACTCACTGGTAAAATTTCCACTTATTTCTTATTTTTATTTTCCTAAAATTTTCGTTGCGTCTTGCAACCTTTTCAAATAGTCTTGACTCTGTCCGTCATTTACACTGCACATGTGTGTGGGTCAGTGTGTGTGTGTGTGTGTGTGCTTATGCATGCATGTATGTATGTATGTATGTATGTATGTATGTATGTATGTATGTATGTATGTATGTATGTATGTATGTATATATGTATGTATATATGTGTGTGTATGCATATGTATATATGTATGCATGTGTGCATCTGTATGTATGTATTCTGCATATTCATGTGCTTGCATGTCCGTGTTTGTGCATTTTTTTTATGTATGTGTGTGTGTGTGTTTGTATATGTATGCACCTCTGTCTCCTTGTGTGTGCATGTCTGAGTGTGTGTGTGTGTCTGAGTGTGTGTTGCCACTATGTACTGTGTTTGTATGTATGGATGTGCATCTCCATATGTGTGGACCCGTGTCTCCGTATGTGTCCTTGTGTGAAGTAAAGTGTGTGGGTATATATGGTCATGTATTTCAGTTTCCATTTGCCTATGTGTGCTTGTCTGTACATAAAACCTATGTACCTATCCGTCTGTATGTTGATCTGTTTATTTTCATATCCATATGCTTACATACATCTGCATATACATGGCCCGAAACGTAAATGATCTCACTTCCCGAGTGTTAAACTAATACATCTGTTTGTTGCTTACACACCCATCTTCATCCTTTGTTTTTTTGTAAATTCTCACTATATATATATATATATGGAGGCGCAATGGCCCAGTGGTTAGGGCAGCAGACTCACGGTCGTAGGATCGCGGTTTCGATTCCCAGACCGGGCGTTGTGTGTGTTCATTGAGCAAAAACACCTAAAGCTCCACTATGCTCCAGCAGGTGTGGTGACGATCCCTGCTGTACTCTTTCGCCACAACTTTCTCTCACTCTTTCTTCTGTTGGTCTGCTCGCTTAGCCAGCGGGTTGGCGTCATTTGAAGGCTAAAACAATACGAAGCGCATTGTGACCAGTGATGTGTAGCAACATCTGATAGTCTGGTCGGTCACGGTGATCACGGTGATGTACATAGAAAGTCGATTAGAGGTTGTGTTCACTTCATAATGGGATGGTGTCATCCAAGGAAATACTGGTTCAATACCTAGTATTTTGGAGGAATAAGTTTCCGTAAAATAATAGTTATATATATATAAAAACATAGTTTATATTCATATAAAAGAAGAAAAAGAAAGTGGAGAATGGGAAGTTAATAATTGTTCATTATTAACAGCAAATTAATCATCCTTCTTTACAGCTGTTTCAATTAATACTCGGTAAACATTAAATTTATATGACCTGAGCAATTTATCTTCAGAGGGTAAAAAATATACCCTTGGATGTTTTATATGTACTCTTTTACTTGTTTCAGTCATTCGACTGCGGCCATGCTGGAGCACCGCCTTTAATCGAGCAAATCGACCCCAGGTCTTATTCCTTGTAAGCCCAGTACTTATTCCATCGTTCTCTTTTGCCGAACCGCTAAGTGACGGGGAAGTAAACACACCAGCATCGGTTGTCAAGCAATGCTATAGGGACAAACACAGACACACAAATACACACACACACATACATATATATACATATATACATATATACGACAGGTTTCTTTCAGTTTCCGTCTACCAAATCCACTCACAAGGCATTGGTCGGCCCAGGGCTATAGCAGAAGACACTTGCCCAAGATGCCACGCAGTGGGACTGAACCCGGAACCATGTGGCTGGTTAGCAAGCCACTCACCACACAGCCACTCCTGCGCCTATGTGTTTATAGATTCATTATAGCAGATTCATTGTAGCAGTCTGCTATAATGTATCCATAAACACATATAAAACATCTAAAGGTATATATATATATATATATATATATATATTATAATAAATTAGAGACAAAACCACTATTATGCAAATCAAACAAAGAAAGACTTAAGCCAATACATAAAATATAAAATAATTTATATAAATTAAATTTAACAAATGAATAACCACTACGATCGTTTTGTCTCTAATTTATTATAATATAATATTTTATTATAAAATTGGATTCAATCTTAAATCTGATTTTTCCTTGTAAATTTGGATTTATTCCCTAATATTTATTATTATTTATATATATATATATATAATATATATATATATATAGATTCATGAATAAAGAATACAACCTATATTCTAGTTTATTATTAAAGTTCTTGGAGGCATTGTGTTTTGTTCTGTCATTTGTCTTGTTTTAGACATCTGACTTTCAGAAAAGAAAAAAAAGAAGAAGAAAAAGAAAACAAAAATGAAACAAAAAACGGAAAGAAAGCAGAAATTGTCTTTGACAACTTAAAGCCGTCGAGAACAAGTTGTAGTTTCTCCGCCAACAGTGAAACTGTCCACAATGCTACAGATGCCGCCACCACGCTAAGCATTCGGTGAAAACACTTGTCTGGCATTGAAGGTGAAGTATTAAGTGCAACAAAAGGTAGTTGGTAGTTTAGAAACACCTGTCCTCAACTCATGTGATAGGCATTGTGTGCTTTTGAGTGTGTATGTAATTACACATGTGTGTGTGTGTGTGTGTGTGTGTGTCAGTGAGAGCATGCATGTATGTGTGCTTGTGTGTAAGTATATACATATATATCGACACACATACTCACATCCATTTACATATATAGAGAGAGATAGGGGGAACGAGATACATGTGTATATGTACATATGTTTAAATAAATATATATATATGTATGTATGTATGTATGGATGGATGTATGGATATGTGTGTGTGTATATATATACTCTTTTACTTGTTTCAGTCATTTGACTGTGGCCATGCTGGAGCACTGCCTTTAGTCGAGCAAATCAACCTCAGGACTTATTCTTTATAAGCCTAGTACTTATTCTATCGGTCTCTTTTGCCGAACCGCTAAGTTACAGGGACGTAAACACACCAGCATCAGTTGTCAAGTGATGTTGGGGGGACAAACATAGACACACAAACATATACACACACATTACATATATATACATACAAATATGTATATATATATATATACATACAAATATGTATATATATATATATATATATATATATATATATATATATATATACATATATATATGATGGGCTTCTTTCAGTTTCCATCTACCAAATCCACTGACAAGGCTTTGGTCGGCCCAAGGCCATAGTAGACACTTGCCCAAGATGCCACGCAGTGGGACTGAACCCGGAACTATGTGGTTGGTAAGCAAGCTACTTACCACACAGCCACTCCTATACAGCTGGATTTCTTGCCAGAAAGTAGAGTGAATGTCATATGTATATATATATATTATATATATATATATAAATACAAACACACACACACAAACATATATATATATAAAATGAGAGCAGAGGCAGGGAGAGAGGGTGTGAGGGAGGGGGAGAGGTGGACGACCATAATATGCATGTAAACAGTAGGAAGTTTTTGTATCCAACTTTTCTACAGAATAAAATCACATTGAAGCAATGCTGACAGCAACGGAAGAAAATACTTTCAATTAAACTATTTCCATTAATTGACATTTGCATAGATTATCTCACAGCTAAATTACTAGGAATGTGAAAATTATCTTCTAATAATTTGTTTAATCAAAATTAAGGAAAAAAAAAAATGACCCTAAACCAAAGAATTCTTTCTTTGAAAACATGAATCAGCCAATGATAGTTGATTCTGGTATATTTACTGCAGGATAAATGTCTTGGATAACCAACTGTGAACTTCCATGACAAGTCCATTTTTAATTGCTAGGAATTAATGAGAAAGTATTCTTTGGAATCACAGAATTCTTTGAAGTGAAAATGCCAAACCAATAAAAATTTGGATGGAATATCATCAATTTGTCCATAAGCACCAGGTGCCGCCATGGCTGTATGGTTTAAGAAGCTTGCTTTGCAACCAAGTAGCTTTGGGTTCAGACCCACTGTGTGACATCTTGGACAAGAGTCTGCTATAGCACAGAGGTAACCTTGTGAGTAAATTTGGTAGATGGAAACTGTATGGAAGCCCATCATTATATATGTATGTATATGTGTGTGTGTGTATATTTTTTTTTCTCCTCCTTCTTCCTTTTTCTTTGGACTTTCCTATGTTTCCTGTTCCTGAAGAAGAGCCTATGCTCGAAATGTAACGCAAAAGATCCTGATAGAACAGGTATCAGACTTTTGAAAAAAATAAGTACTGGTGTTGATTTGGTAAGCTGGTGCCCCAGCATGACCACAATCCAATGACTGACAGAAGATAAAAGGAAGATAGGGCTTCCCTCCAGGATCAAAACATCCAAGTCTCTCTGTTGGCCAAGATGCTCTAGAATTACAAAAGCACCATGGAATAACAGAGGTCACAACAGAGCAGAAGAAGCATTGAGCTTCAATGTGGTCATTCAACCTGCTAAAAATAGAAGTTAAATCTGCCTCAAACCAAACGCAATTGGATAAACTATGCCTTTAAAAAAAAACGACAGATGGTCACAGCTTGTTTTTGATCCGCTTGATCAAAGCTTCCCTGGGTTTGAACAAATAAGAAGGCTACAGCTGAAAGTATATGTCTTTGATTAAAGATCTGCTTAATCAGGATTGATTTAAAGTTGAAACATCATTTCACACCAGGAGCATTGTACCATTAACAAATGTTACATTAGTTTATACACACATGTGTGTATGTACATACATACATACATACATACATATACATGTAAATAATAAACAATGAAAATGAGTGCTCAATACTGTATTGGTGGATAAAGATTCTTTATTTTTGCATTAAGACTAGATTTGGTTTCATGTTAAGAAACTATCTCAATAGTTCTTCAAGCCAATCACATAGTAAAATTGGTGTTCACCTCCATTTTGGATAAAAACACTCCAAAATGGAGACAAATACCATTTTTTCTTTGTGATTGGCTTGAAGAATTGCTGAGATATTTTCTTAACATAAAACCAATGGTACCTCAAATACACAAATACACACACACACACATATGTAGTTGATTTGTTGGACTCTGACAAAGCTTTTAAGTGGTTATTCACTATATTTTCAGTTGATCAGTCAATCTTTAGGAATTAAAAGGAAATGGTAAAAGCTATTTGGATAAACATTGGTGGCATGGAAAGTGGGGGGGGGACTTGCATGTGTGAGCAGCTATCAGCTTTTTAGAAAAAAATCTTGCCCAAGCCATCACATACATATAGAGGTATGATTAACATAGGCCAACGGAGACCCCCTAATTAATGTGAATTGGGTTAGCAATTAAAAGGGAGCAAACAAATGAGGGTCAGTTGTTGTTTTTGGTAAATATAGCACTGATCTAAAAGTTGTTACTCTAACCCTGTCTTTGGAGAACTGCTGCTGACCAGAATGAGATGAGTGGATCTGGCTGTTCGGAAACAGATTACTGGACATTGGAGTTGTTCTTGTGGTCGTGCTTTTTGGCACTGGAGGTGAACAGCACACACATGCAGAAATATACAGATAGATACAGATAGAGTGAGGGAGAAAGCAAGGGAAAGAGGAAGGAAGAAAGAGAAAGGGAGAAAGAGAAAAGGAGAAATGTTGAAACATCCAAAGTCAAATCCTACAACTGGCATTCTCTCCATTATGGCATTGAAGGCTTCAGTTGATCCAATCAACAGATCAGCCTGCAGCATGAAATTAATGTGGATGTAGCTGAGTATTCCAAAGACAGGGCAATGTTTACTCTCTTTTGATTGCTAACCCAATTCACATTAATTAGGGGGGGGGTCTCTGTTGGCCAATGTTAATCATACCTCTATATGTATGTGATGGCCTGGGCAAGATGTTTTCTAAAAAGCTGGTAGCTGCTCACACATGCAAGCCTCCCCCCCCCCCGCTTTCCATGCCACCAATGTTTATCCAAATGGCTTTTACCATTTCCTTTTAATTCCTAAAGATTGACTGATCAACTGAAAATATAGTGAATAACCACCTTAACGTAGCTGAGTATTCTATAGACAGGTGTGCCTTTAATATAGTTCACAAGGTTCAGCATGGCACAGGGTGTGACAAGGCTGGCCTTTGGAAAAACAGGCACTATCTGATCAGTGAAACGACCTGAAATTAATGTGGAAGTAGCTGAGCACGCTACAAACAAATGTACCCTTAATGTAGTTCTCCTGGAGATTCAGCATGACACAGAATGTGACAAGGCTTCTGAAATACGGGTATAATCTGATCAATGGAACAGCCTGCTCATGAAATTAACTTGCAAGTGGCTGAGCACTCCACAGACACATGAACCGTTAATACAGTTCTGAGGGAGATTCAGTATGACACAGAATGCGACAAGGTTGGCCTTTTGAAATACAGGTATAATGAATTTTTGCCAGTTTAATGGACTGGGGCAATGTGAAATAAAGTGTCTTGCTCAAGGACTCAACACACAGCCAGAAATCGAACTCACAACCTTAATATATCCCGTTACCCTAGTGAAGGTCAGTTACTGTTTTTGTTAAACCACAGCACTGACATAACAGTCTTTACCAGACCCCTGTTTTCAGGGAGTTGTTACT
>NC_043018.1:19688860-19698860 GCF_006345805.1 Octopus sinensis | reverse complement strand
CATATGTAAACATGTTGCAAATATGTCCAACAAACATGATAATGAATTAACCATGTGGGAGTTGGGAGAAGGGTGGCGATGTAAGTGTAGGTGTGTCTGTGTGTGTGTACAGGTAAATAAATTTGAATATATGTTCTTATGTGTCTGATATCAGAACTATACATACATAAACACATACACACATATATACATACACCTGTTACCCTATCCAGATTACAGGTTCAGGTTTATACCTGTAATTACTGGGGCACTGGAATATGTAACACACTACCAATCTTGAGGAATTAGGCTTCTTAAAAGTAGAATGGAAAAAGCTGATTTGAAGACTACAGATCCAAATCCATCACTGGAACTGTAAAGATCTGCAAAACTTTCCAAAAGTTTATCATTTAAATATATATATGAGCCTGTCTAGATATGCAACTATATGCATGAGAATACATACATGAAACTAAACATACAACTTTGCATATATACATACATACATACATACATACATACATACATTATGGCTGCCCCCTCGTTATCGAGTATGGCCATTGCACGAAGCTTAACTGTTACTGGTGCTGTGATCGAATGTGACTTTTTAGCCCAGCTAAAGATCTACAATGTCTTGTACAGAATTGGCAATTAATACCTTTACCGGTAATAGCCGGCTGTAGTTGTAACTGGGCTTCATGTACCTTTGCATGTCGTTTAAGTCCTCCTGCCGAATTACACTCTCTTCCACATGCCCGACAGATATGATTAGTATGGTGTGTTACACCACCACCAGTGGCCAGGTTGTCACTCATCTGTCTCGTTTTATGACTATGAAGATGACTCATGAGTCCAGCTTACATACATACATACATACATACTTACATACATACATACATACATACATATATACACACATACATACATACATACAAAAATACCATTGTTGAAGTTGAATTCCAATGTAGGAGCCTTGGATCTCGATTAGAAACTAGTTCTTGCTCTTTTGGCAAGAAATCTTGAAATAAAACTGAATAACGGCAGGCATAAAAGCTTACACACACGCACACACACCCATACATACATCAACACATAGACATACACGCACACACACACACATATGATGTGTTTAGGTCCCCGTAACTTAACGGTTCAACAGGAGACCAATAGAATAAGTACAAGGCTTACAAAGAATCAGCCCTGGAGTTGATTTGATGACTAAAAGGTGGTGCTCCAGCATGGCCGCAGTCAAATGACTGAAACACGTAAAAGATATTATATATGTATATGTGCGTGAGTGTATGTATAAATACATACATACATACATACATACATATATATATATATATATATTATATATATACACAGCAGGAGTGGCTGTGTGGTAAGTAGCTTGCTGAGCAACCACATGGTTCCGGGTTCACTCCCACTGCGTGGCATCTTGGGCAAGTGTCTTCTGCTATAGCCCCGGGCCGACCAATGCCTTGTGAGTGGATTTGGTAGACGGAAACTGAAAGAAGCCCGTTGTATATATGTATATATATATATATGTATGTGTGTGCGTGTATGTTTGTGTGTCTGTGTTTGTCCCCCTAGCATTGCTTGACAACCGATGCTGGTGTGTTTACATCCCCGTCACTTAGCGGTTCGGCAAAAGAGACCGATAGAATAAGTACTGAGCTTACAAAGAATAAGTCCCGGGGTCGATTTGCTCGACTAAAGGCGGTGCTCCAGCATGGCCGCAGTCAAATGACTGAAACAAGTAAAAGAGTAAAAAGAGTATATACGTGGCTGTGTGGAAAGAAGCTTTATTCCCAACCACATGGTTCTGGGTTCAGTCCTAATGTGATCTGGCAAAGTTTCTACAGCTTGATGCCTTTTCTAACGCCAACCACACGAGGGCCAATCAGGCGGTTCAAGCAACAACCATGCTCAAAAGGTGTTTTTTTACGTGCTACCTGCATGGGAGCCAGTCCGGCAGCACTGGCAATGACCACACTCGAATGTTGTTCTTCATGTTCCGCCAGCACATATTGCCAGTAAGGTGATGCTGGCAATGATCACACTCGAATGGTGCCTTTTACGTGCCTGCCACCGGTACAGGAACCAATCAGCGGCCCTAGCAACGATCACGCTTGGATGGTGCTTTTAATGTTCCACTGGCATGACTGCCAATCAGGCGGTACTGTCATCGGCCACGTCAGCGATTTTGATTTCACTTGCCTCAACAGGTCATCACAAGCAAAGTTTATTGTCCAATGAATGAGGGGTACTCATAAGTGGGCTGATTACACCCACTGGCATAGACCTCAGGTTATGGTCTCACCTGGCTTATCAGGTTTTCTCAAGCACAGTATATCTCCAAAGGGCTCGGTCACTAGTCATTGCCTCGATAAGGCCCAGTGTTCGAAGGTCATGCTATATATATATATATATATATATATATATATATATATATTCTCTTTTACTCTTTTACTTGTTTCAGTCATTTTACTGCGGCCATGCTGGAGCACTGCCTTTAGTCAAGCAAATCGACCCCAGGACTTATTCTTTGTAAGCCTAGTACTTATTCTATCAGTCTCTTTTGCCGAACCGCTAAGTTATGGGGACATGAACACACCAGCATCGGTTGTCAAGCAATGTTGGGAGGACAAACACAGACACACAAACACACACACACACACATATATATATACATATATACGACAGGCTTCTTTCAGTTTCCGTCTACCAAATCCACTGACAGGGCTTTGGTCGGCCCGAGGCTATAGTAGAAGACACTAGCCCAAAGTGCCACACAGTGGGACTGAACCCGAACCATGTGGTTGGTAAGCAAGCTACTTACCACACAGCCACTCCTGCACCTATATATATATATATATATACCGGAGTAAACACATAAATGTGAAACAAGGTGGAAAAAAGAGTACTCAAATACCAGTGGTAGAGTAATATGCTTTATTTAAAGCAGCAGAAAATTCAACAAAATCTGTTACTCTGAGTTTCTCGTTTATACTTTAAATAAAGTATATATATATATATAATATATATGCTGTGATCTAAGTAAGCCCTGGTTACTCACTGACCATCCGACTTCCATAGCTATAACCCAAAAAGTCCATCTCACCTCATACCATTCAAGAATTCTTGACTGTTTCTCTGACCATAAGCATTACCATTTCCCCATCTCAACAGCTCATAAGACGATAGAACGAGGAGGCTGTTGATTGATTTTCTTTGGAAGAATGTATTATTGAATATGGAAATTAAAATACTTTTTTCTAAAATGTACTTAAAATTAGTGACATTCATTGATGTGGCTTCAATAACATTGTCAATAATTACATTATTCTAATTAAATTGTATATATATAAGATCAGCAACAATTTAGATTCAAATGAATATGGTACTTAATTTAGATGCACCAGAATTTTGTATGGTGTTACCCATAAAAATTTGCGGGGTGATTATAACCAAAAATAAGCAACAAGAATGACTCCGGTAATTTGGTACAATTGTTTCACACTACAACATTTTATTAAAAGTTGTAAGTATTACAGCAGATTTAAGATGCTGAGTGCTCTTGTTGCTTATTTTTGATTATATATATATATATATATATATATATATATATATATTCATGAATATATACATAAATATATAGGAGTAGCTTATAGGCGCAGGTGTGGTTGTGTGGTAAGCAGCTTGCTTACCAACCACATGGCTCCATGTTCAGTCCCATTGCATGGCACCTTGGGCAAATGTCTTCTGCCATAGCCTCAGGCCAACCAAACGAAAATAACAGAGAGGGTGGTGGCATTATGGGGGGGGAGATAATAAATCACCAAACTGATGAAGAGAAATAACCCAGAAATCGCGATACACCGATATTGTTTTGAGCTGAGCGGGGGTGCTAGATTCCCTTGTTCGAAAATATAAGGACATAGATCGTGTCGTATAGCCAGCTGGAGAAGATGTCTCCTGGGGCTAAATTACAGCAACATTTGTCCTAAACCAGGACTGCCATGTTATGTTGGGAAATAATCTTTACTCCAAAGTACTGTTGCTGAATATCTCTCAATGAGAAATTTACAAATAGTAATTTTCTTACTGAATAATGGTTAAGGAAATTTAAAAGGAAGATCCTGAGAGTCTTTATAAAATTGGCATAAAAAGTGATCCAAGGATGATTAATGAGCAATTTGATAATGTTAATGTTAAGATGAAAACTGACACCAACAGACAGGGAATGACAATAATACCTCAGAACTTCAGAATGGATTTGCATAAACGAAAATTAAGAAAGTCTGATTGCAAGCAAAGGCAGTTTGATGGATCACTCATTAAAATTTTATGAAAGCGTGACACGTGAATGGAAATTGAAAAGAGCGTTATGGGGATTCGAATGGTATTGTTGGTGAATGCAAAAATAATAGGCACAAGCTTGACTGTGTGGTAAGAAGCTTGCTTTCCAACCACATGGTTCCAGGTTCAGTCCCACTGTGCGGTACTTGGACAATTGGCTTCAACTGTAGCCTTGTGCCAACCAAAGCCTTGTGAGTGGATTTGGTGGATGGAAATAGAAAGAAGCCTGCTGTAAAAAAAGGGGAAAGACCCCCTTCGGTCACAAATGAAAATGTGATTACACGTAGAAAGTTCTCCGCTGAGGCACAAGTCCGGGCAAGGTTGTTTTTGTGGAAGACCAGGAGTTGTCCATGCATGCCAGTCTCTCCTCTCCATGCCACCAATGTTGTCTGAGGGAAAGGCAACGGGGCCACTACAGCTTGGAACCAGTGACATCACAACTCATTTCTACAGCTGAGGGAACTGGAGCAACGTGAAATAAAGTGTCTTGCTCAAGAACAAAACACACCACTTGGTCTGGGTATTGAACTCACTACTTCATAATTGTGATCCCAACGTTCTAATCACTGAGTCGTGTGTGTGTATGTGTGTATATGAGTGTGTGCACGTGTGGTGTGTGTGTGTGTGTGTGTGTGTGTGTGCTTCTCCCCACCACTACTTCACAACTGGTGTTGGTGTATTCACATCCCCATAACTTAGCAGTTCACCAAAACACAGATAGAATAAGTCCCAAGGTGGTGCCCCAGCATGGCCACAGTTTTAAAGACTGACACAAGCAAAAGGTAAAAGGTAAAATATAATAATGATGGCTTGTCTAATATGGACATGATTAATATTGATAGTTTAGTATTAATTCATAACAACTGAAAAAAAAAGGGGCACTTGTGCTGGTGCCACATAAGAGGCACTTGTGCCAGTGTCACATAAGGAACTCTTGTGCTAGTGCCATATAAAAAAAAAACCATGCTGGCACCACATTGGAGAGCACCCAATACACTCTGTAAAGTGGTTGGCATTTAGGAAGGGCATCCAGCCATAGAAACCATGCCAAATCAAACTGGAGCCTAGTACAGCTCCCCAGCTTGCCCGCTCTGGTCAAACCGTTTGTGCCATGCTAGTATGGAAAAAGGATATTAAAGGATGATGATGATGATGATGATGATGATGATGAATTGAAGTTCTAGAACAATTTGGAAGATTAAAAGGTTTAAGCATTTTCCTCGGGCCTTGTTGCTTTGGTGACAAGACCATCCCCACTACACCTTAGACCATTAGTCATAGCAAAGCTAATGAAACTAATTAACAAGGGTCTTTTAAAAGCAATTTTTTTTTTTTTTTTTCCCCAGAGGGAGTAAATATATCTCTTCTTGTGTCATTGTACAAAAGACAGCCTGTAGGGTAGGTGAAAATCAAAGAATTTGTTCCGATTCTTATCGAATGTCCAAATAATGAATGGATATTTTATTCTCCTTCTGAAATAAATTATTTTGCTGAATTAGGTTTAAAATGCAGGAAATATCATCAGATGGAAAATCAATCTTTATATCCTACTTAATGTGGACCCATTGTAAGAATGCTGTAATACTATGGTACTTGTCTTGAAAGCGCTTCTCATGTAGATGTTTAATGCCTGTCTATACAAGATGCTCTCTCAAAACATATACCAGTGTTGCAGTGTTCACACAATACGTCCAAATTAAATCTCTCTCTATATAAACGGCAGTTTGTCTGTGTGTGTTTCTGTGTGTCTGTTTGCTTGTACCCTCACCCTGACCATGGCTTTCAACTGATTCTGATGAAACTTGACACACACATAGCCCAATGTCATAATTCAAAACTAACGCAGCGAAAATTTTGAAAACTTCCCCCAGTTCTGAAAAAAATCGATAAATTCGACATGGGGTCGAGAATCAGAAACACGAACCACAAACTGTTAGGGGACGCAACTCCACCTTTTTTAAATCTCAAAAAAAATTTACCATCATTTTTTCCCATTTTTTTGCTATTTTTTGGCTATAACTCTCTAAAAATGCTTTATAGTTATTTCCCTTACAAACCTGAGCAACGCCGGGCGATACTGCTAGTAGGATATAAAACCTTGCCGTTCGGTGCTAATAGTGTTTCTGTTGCTAATATCTAATTTTCGCCCACCCCCATCATATGGAAATGCTTTCTTATTATGCAATTTTGTCACAAACAAGGTTTGAGGCCAACGTACCATGAGGAACTACAAAGGAGGGAAAGACGGAGCCAACAAATTTAAAAGATGCTGAATGGCAGAAAGTTCAAAGAACTGAAGAACCAGAAGAAAGCAAGACAATGGTGGTGAGTTCCAAAGAGCAGAAGTCTGAAGAAAGAAACTATTAGAATAAAATGCATTTAGACGCAAAAGAAGTGACTAGAATAAATATGTAAACCAGCTTTTTAAGATGGACATGTCTTCTATATGAAATTAAAAATGGCCAGTGCTTTGGCACAGAGAGGAAATTGAACAGTGTTGTTAGAAAATGCAAGGGTCGGCTAAAAGGATCATAGGTTAAGATAGGATAAAGACCCTCTTCGGTCATGAATGATCATGGGGTTGCACGTGGAAAGTTACCCTCCGAGGCACAAGTCAGGGCAAGGTTGTTTACGGAAGACCCATAATTGCCCTCACATACCAGCTTTCCATCTTCCTGTCACTGATGTTGTCCAAGGGAAAGACAAAGGGGCCGATACAGCTTGGCACCAGTGACATCGCAACTCATCTCTAGAGCTGAGAGAACTGGAGCAATGTGAAATAAAGTGTCTTGCTCAAGAACGCAACATACAGCCCAGTCCAGGAATCTAACTGTCTACCTCATGATTGTAAGCCCAACACTCTAACCACTGAGCTATACGCTCACAGAAAGTGACCAAATAAGGTTTGGTCACTTCTTTCATTAGAAGACATGATCTCTATGGTGATTATCCTTATGGCCAAACACTTTACAGAATGTATTGGGTGCATTTAACAGTGGCACCAGCATTAGAGGGGTTGTCTTATCCTCGACAGTAAGGAGTTTAATGAGGTGTCATCAGTTGAGCCCTCAATTACATGGATAGTAACTGTTTTGGTATTTATACATAAATCATATATTTAATTTTTTTTATTCATATAGTTATTTCAGTCATTTGACTGCAGCCATGCTGGAGCACCGCCTTAAGTCAAAGAAATCGACCCCAGGACTTATTCTTTGTAAGCCTAGTACTTATTCTATTAATCTCTTTAGCTGAACCGCTAAGTCACAGGACATCGGTTGTCAAGTGATGGTGGGGGCACAAAAACCACAAAATATATATATATATATATAATATATATAATATATTATATATACACACACAAATATATATGTATATATATATATCATATATATATATATTATATGTTAGTTAGTTAATTTTTGGCTCAAAAGCAAAAAGCAAGGTCATGTAGGGGGACATGGAGTTATGTACAGGGTGGTGTTCATGTAAAGAGTTCAGGCCACTTGAGGTCAAGGGAGACTTTGAACAAGCGGTCGTCGGCATCTTCACCATCTCGTCTGGCAGCTTGTTCCACGGATCCGCAAGGAATACAGGGGACAACAAAACATCCAGACAGATGATACAAAAAAGGGGCAAGACAGAACAAGGATGGGTCATCCGGAGTTTTCTTTCCTCAGTTGAGTTCCAGATTATCTTTGCAGTTTCGGCTCACTCTGTCCATCCACACAAACCGAGGTCTGCCTCTGATTCTGCTGCCTACCACTTCTGCCTTCATCTTTACCATCAACTCCTCATCCATCCTCTCCATGTGGCCAAACTACCTCAACATTTGTCTATTTAGATACATATTACAGTATATTACAGATACATATTACAGGCGCAGGAGTGGCTGTGTGGTAAGTAGCTTGCTAACCAATCACATGGTTCCGAGTTCAGTCCCACTGCGTGGCATTTTGGGCAAGTGTCTTCTACTATAGCCCCGGGCTGACCAATGCCTTGTGAGTGGATTTGGTAGACAGAAACTGAAAGAAGCCTGTCATATATATGTTATATATATATATAATATATTATATATATATATATGATGGTGTGTGTATATGTTTGTGTGTCTGTGTTTGTCCCCCTAGCATTGCTTGACAACCGATGCTGGTGTGTTTACGTCCCCGTAACTTAGCAGTTCGGCAAAAGAGACAGATAGAATAAGTACTGGGCTTACAAAGAATAAGTCCCAGGGTCGATTTGCTCGACTAAAGGCGGTGCTCCAGCATGGCCGCAGTCAAATGACTGAAACAAGTAAAAGAGTAAAGAGTAAGAGTATATATATATATTGTCCCACTCACGCCAACATGGAAGACAGTCATTAAATAATGATGATAATGATAATATTACAATCTCTTCAAGAAAAATATTCTTTACTGTAGTAATATATGCATATATGTATCTACATACATACATAAATATGTGTGTGTGTGTGTGTACGTGTGTGTGTATTGTAATGCCTTCAAGAAAAGTATTCTTTACAATATTAATGTTCAATATACATTTCCAATGCTGTCTTTAGAATTTTTTTTTTTTCATAACTAGTCTTGAAATCTGAGAAGTCTTTGTAAAGAATTTTTCCAATTCTGTCTGGTTGAAGCTAAAACAAATGTTTCCTTTCATCTCATCATTCTGTGACATAAAAGGTTTTAAAGCTCATATTCAGGTTTGAAGACTGGCCCTTTATGAAGGTCTCAGATGTCGGGTTGGCTTTTCACTAGACTGGTTTTACACAAATGAGAATGCATGGTAGACCAACCTCCACACTTTAATATTTGCATATATATTTCTTTTCTTTTTCTTTTTTACTTGTTTCAGTCATTGGGACTGCGGCCATGCTGGAGCACCGCCTTTAGTCGAGCAAATCGACCCCGGGACTTATTCTTTGTAAGCCCAGTACTTATTCTATCGGTCTCTTTTGCCGAACCGCTAAGTGACGGGGACGTAAATACACCAGCATCGGTTGTCAAGCAATGCTAGGGGACAAACACAGACACTCAAACATATACACACAAACACTTATATATATACATATATACGACAGATTTTTTCAGTTTCCGTCTACCAAATCCACTCACAAGGCATTGGTCGGCCCGGGGCTATTATAGAAGACACTTGCCCAAGATGCCACGCAGTGGGACTGAACCCGGAACCATGTGGTTGATTAGCAAGCTACTTACCACACAGCCACTCCTGCACCTATATAATATATATTATATATTGTCACCATCATCACCACCATTTAATGTCTGCCTTCCATACTGGCATGGGTGGGGCCGTTTCACAAGAGCCAGCCAAGCAGAAGCCTGCACCAGATTTCTGTAACTGTTTTGGCAGGATTTTTACAGCTGGATGTCCTTCCTAACACCAACCACTCAGCAGAGTGGACTGGGTGCTTTTAAGTGGCACCTGCACTGACAGTGTCACCAAGCATTTGCAAGACAAAAAAAATTCTCTTTTCAGAGGAGAGGGAACATTAGAGGAAGTGATCTAGTGTCGGATGATGAAGAGTTTAACTCATTGGTGTCCAAATTTTTATATTTGACTAGCAGTATCGCCCGGCGTTGCTCGGGTTTGTGAGGGAAATAACTATATAAGCATTTTTAGAGAGTTA
>NC_043018.1:19666360-19681360 GCF_006345805.1 Octopus sinensis | reverse complement strand
GGAGGTTAATACATCAAACAATAGGAGTTTTATGACATTACAATCCCCTGATTATTTGCATTCCAACATATTATGTTTACCATTAAGTCTTTTATGAATAATATTTTTGTTAAACCTTTATTGTTGAATAAAATAAATGTTTGTTCTGACACAATCATCATTTTTATTACACTTGCCGAATAATTGGTGACAGCAAAAATGATGCCTCGTCACAAAAGTTTGTGCAGATTCGATTTATTTTAACAGAATGTGTGTAGATAGGCGTTACCAAAAGTCAGTGTGAAAACAACAGGGTTTGAATGCATATACATTTATTCATTGAGAGAATGTTGATTTGCCTAATAATGTGCGATGCAGTGTGTATGTGTGTGTGTGTGTGTATATCTTATATTTAATCTTTCTATAACATGTAATTTTCTAGATGGTGTAATATAATTTTTCATTATTGAATTGATAAAAGGTGGGTTTTTTTCTAATTTACATATATATGTATATATATATAATTATTATATTCTTCGGATTTGATGTGTAAACAAAAATATTTGTGTAAACCAAATATATATAAAATTATAATCTTCGAATTTTTTTTAATAAGCTAGACCAGTGGTTTAAATTGATGTTAATGGACTGACATCAATTTCTACCCTCATTATTTTAATTTATATTTTAATTTCTGAGTGGTCAATATTTCTAAACCCATAGTTATTTCGATCTTGTTAGGATGGACTTGGTGCAAACATAACTGTATCTATTATTATTATTATATTATTATTATTATTATATTATTATTATATTAATAGTAATTTTTATTAACTTTTATAGCTTTATAATTTTATGAACTGAACCATGGTTTTAATTATTATTTTTCATCTCCCTATGTGTTAGTTTTTTAAAACTATTAGCCAAATATGTATAATAACTGTGCTTATTAATATTAATATATACACTGATATATATTTTGTTTTCTTTTCTTTTGTTTACCTTGCATTATTGTACCAATGAGTATTATATTATATATGTGTAGCATTATGAAGTTTATGCATAAGTTTTTATATTTTACATTTTTATATTTTTATATTTATATGTATATGGAAAAATAATTTTTTCACAATTATAACAAATTTAATTCTCTGAAGAGGCCGTGGGGCATCCTTGTTAATGCCTCATTTATACCTGCCTTTATGGCTTATAGGTTAAATGAGGTATGACTGCCCTTGCTGCCGAAACAGCTGTAAGATATGATTTAATTACATATTATATTTGAAATTTTATACTTATATTTCCTTGTCTATATACATTTACTGTATATTTTGTATAATGCCTTTACTGATATGTAATGGTGTAATAAAGTATTGATTGGGTATCATCTGATAGTTGATGTTTTATTGATTTAAGTATGTTTCTCCATTTTCTAATTTTATATATATATATATATATATATATATTATATATATATATATTTTGTTATATTTCGGAATGATCATTTTGCCAGTTTCGCAAATAAAAACACACGCACTATATATTTGGTGTTATTTTGCTTCAGTGTTATTTATTTTTTACATTAATCTTAATCCTATTTCGGCCAGAGTTCTTTCGCCGCACTCCTGTGACCACATCAGTGGTCCTTTGTTTTCTTCTTTCTTATTTGTGTCTCTCCTTACTAACCGTCAGCCATTTTGTATTTCTATTATATATATATATATGTATGTAAGTATGTATGTATGTGTGTGTGTATGTATATATGTAAGCCAAGGGTTAAACAGAAGACATTTGCCCAAGGTGCCACACAGTGAGACTGAACCCGAAATCATATGGTTGCAAAATAAACTTCTTAACTCTAGACTCATGCCTGCACCTATGTACATACATATAAATACATACACATATACTCTCTTTTACTCTTTTACTTGCTTCAATCATTTGACTGTGGCCATGCTGGAGCACTGCCTTTAGTTGATTAAGCAAATCAACCCCAAGACTTATTCTTTGTAAGCCTAGTACTTATTCTATCAAGGTCTTTTGCCAAACCGCTAAGTTACGGGGACGTAAGCACACCAGCATCGGTTGTCAAGCAATGTTGGTGGGACAAACACAGATACACAAACATATACACAAATACACATACATATATATATATATATCTATATATACATATATACATATATACAATGGACTTCTTTCGGTTTCCGTCTACCAAATCCATTCACAAGGCTTTAGTCAGCTCGAGGCTATAGTAGAAGACTGTTGCCCAAGTGCCACGCAGTGGGACTGAACCCGGAACCATGTGGCTGGTAAGCAAGCTACTTACCACACAGCCACTCCGACACATATGTATATACATATAAATATATACACGAATGTATAAGAGTATGCCATGTGTCCCAATTTTGTTGGCTGATTTCACTCTTTCTGTAAATACTATTAAAATGTAAAAGGGAAGCTAGTAGCTCTGCTGAAAAAGGTGATGAGGGAGAGAGAAAAAGTATTATAAAAAGAATGAGATAGGTGAGAGAAGGAGAGAGGGTGACATAGACAGAAAAGTGTTGTACAGTCAACCGACAAGAGAGACAGGCATGCAGGCAGACTGTGAACTCCAAGAACAAATAGAAGAGAGGATGAAATAGTGCTCGTAAGTAAATAGAGACAGAAATAAGAGAGGTGGGTCACAAAGGTATTATCATTGGGCAAATGTTATTTTCTACAGCCTCAGGTCAACCCTGTGAGTGAAATTGGGTAGATGGAAACTGTACAGAAGCCTGTCATGTGGATGGTACCTGTAAGGTGCAGCTTTGTCACAAATTGTGTGTGTGTACGTGTGTGTGTGTGTGTGTGTGTGTGTGTGTGTGTACGTGACTGGTGTCACATAAAGCGCCCAGTTTACTCTGTAAAGTGGTTGATATTAGGAAAGGCATCCAGTTGTAGAAACCATGTCAAAGAGGACTGAAGCTTGGCACAGTTCTCTGGCTTATTGGCTCCTGTCAAACCTTCAAACTCATGCCAGCATGGAAGACAGATATTAAATAATGATGATGATGATGGTGGTGGTGGTGGTTATGTCGTTGAAGAGTGATGGCAATATACATTCAAACCTCATCGTTAGCTGTACACAAATGTTTTTGTTTACACGCCATGCAGTATCAATATGTATCACACTGCCACCACATCTGGCAATGACAAATGGTTGAAATATTTTCCAGACGAGTTAACATAAATCTTAGGAATTTTACTCCAAAGTGAGGACGTAGAGCTCTTTAAATAGACGTTTGTCATGTATCTTTTCTTTTGATGTGTGGTGTGAATATATATATGTATGTGTGTGTATACATATATACATGTGTGTGTGTGTGTATACATATATGTGTGCGTGTGTGTATATACACTTATATGTATGTATATATATATAAAGTTAATCCAAACATGAAAACACAAAGAGAAAACACAACAATGCAAGGACGTGGAACAAATATAGTATTATTGGACGCTCAGGAAAGAAGGAAAGAAGGAGGGTTTAACGTTTCGAGCGGAGCCTCTTCATCGGAAACATAGGAGAAGGAAAGATCCAGAGAAGGGAAGACAGAGGAAAAAAATCGCCAACGGTACACACGTGGTCACATTTATGTGTGTGAATGTATGTATGGGCATGTATGTATAACATAGACATGGCTAAGTAATTCTAAGAAGTTCTCTTTGCAGTCACGGGGTTTTGGTGTCAATTCTACAGAATGGCACCTTAGGTATCTGGTACCATATGTCCAAGCTGACCAAAGCCTTGTAAATGTAACTGGTAGATAGAAGCTGTATGAACACACATTTGTACATGTGTGCGTTTGTATGAGTGTGTGTGTGTGTGTGGTCACGCACACATGCATGTGCACAAGTGGATGTTTACATTGTGTGTTCTACATGCAAGTGTCGAGTTAAAAATCGGTGAGGTTTGTTGACAGGGGCAGACTGAGTATAACCGAGGGCCCTCGGGTATAACTGTTTACCATGCTGCTTTGTAGAGCTAACATGGAGAGAGTGGGCCCCTCAGAGATCCTGGCCTTTGGGCAGTGCCCGATTGACCAACGCTTTAGTCTGCCCTTCTTTATTGACATTCTTTGTCAACAGAATTTTCTTCTTACTCTGCACTTTCAAAGATATAGAGGAAATAAATAAATAAAAGTCCCCCACTTAAAAAGTCATTAAGTGTTAGTGACAGAAAGAGCATCCGGCAATAAAAATAACAGCTCAATGGTAAGTATTCATCTAACTCATGCAACCATGGAACAAAATGACCATAAAATGAATGAATAAATATGTTGGGCAAATGTTATTTTCTACAGCCTCAGGTCAGCCCATACTCTGTGAGTGAAAATGGGTAGATGGAAACTGTACAGAAGCCTGTCAAGTGGATGGTACCTGTAAATCAAAAGGTGCAGCTTTGTCACAAATTGTGTGATGTTGTTAATGACATATGTGTCTGTGGTGAGCTGGCAGAATCGTTAGCACGCCGGGAAAAATGCTAAGTGGTATTTCGTCTGCTGCTACGTTCTGAGTTCAAATTCCGCCGAGGTCGACTTTGCCTTTCATCCTTTTGGGGTCGATAAATTAAGTACCAGTTACGCACTGGGGTTCATGTAATCGACTTAATACCTATCTATGTCTGTCCTTGTTTGTTCCCTCTAAGTTTAGCCCCTTGTGGGTAATAAAGAAATAGGTATTTCGTCTGCCGCTACGTTCTGAGTTCAAATTCCGCCGAGGTCGACTTTGCTTTTCATCCTTTCAGGGTCAATAAATTAAGTACCAGTTATGCACTGGGGTCGATGTAATCGACATAATACCTATGTCTGTCCTTGTTTGTCCCCCTCTGTGTTTAGCCCCTTGTGGGTAATAAAGAAATAGGTATTTTGTCTGCCGCTACGTTCTGAGTTCAAATTCCGCTGAGGTCAACTTTGCCTTTCATCCTTTCGGGCTCGATAAATTAAGTATCAGTTACGCACTGGGGTTCATGTAATCGACTTAATACCTATGTCTGTCCTTGTTTGTTCCCTCTATGTTTAGCCCCTTGTGGGCAATAAAGAAATAGGTATTGAGCAGAATATTTGCTGTAGCCCATCTTTTATACCAAGACAAAACAATGTACATGATAACACTTCAAATCAGTTAAAATCAGAAGTCATGAGAGCCACTGTCTGCTACTGCATTGGGGCATTTTATTATTATTATTGTTGTTATTATATGAGATATTTATATCTATGTATAACAATTTTGTTTATAAAACTTCCATTAAATGTTATTTGATTTATTTATTTATAAATTTTAAATTAAATATATAAATATTTTAAATTACAGTGTCAAAGTGCCAACAGGGACAGTTAACAAGAAAAAGAGAGACGAATAAAAGAGAGAGAAATAGAGAGAGAGAGAGAAATAAGGACAAGCAGATTGAGAGGGAGGAAGAGGGAGAAAGAAAGAGAAAGAGACAGACAGAGCAGTGGAAAGAAAGATAGAGACAGACTGAAGGACATAGGCAGAAAGGAGAGAGAGAGAGAGATGAAGAGGCAGACATAGAAATAGAGGGAGAGAGAGAGAAAGAGAGATGAAGAGGCAGAGATAGAAATAGAGGGAGAGAGAGAGAGAGAGAAAGGAGACAGCAAGACAGATTGGGAGAAAGAAAGTTTCTTAGCTGGTCGCTCGTGTTGCTAGAAACAACAGCAACCAAACCCCCCACCATTTCCTTGATATCTTAAAGGAAAACATTGCACACTGCATACACAAAGATGCGATGGTCATGGCTATACCGTCTTCGATCGATTGTAGACAGGTCTGCTCTATCGGCGCTAACTCTGGACTTAAACAACTCCCGCTACCGCCACCACCATCGTCATCATTATTACTCCTACTTCCACCTCCACCATCACTCCAACTACTACTACTACCACCGTCCATACCACCGCCTTAACCACCACTCTACTACTGTTACGACAACCACAACCGCTACCGCTACCATCATCACTACAAGCACCGCCATAACCGCTACCCGTACGCCACCCGCCCTACCACCCTTATAACAGCAATCACCATCAACCACCACGACTACTGCAACTACTCCTACAACCACCACCACCATAATCACTACCCGTACACCATCCCACCACTACCGCTACTACGAAAGGGAATTGGTACTTTAACGAAAAGCTATTGTTTGGTTTGGGTTTTAGACCCACGAAGAATACGAATTCCTGTGAGTGGCGACGGGGAATGGCAGTGTGCAGTGGGGGGGGGGTAGCGGGAAAGGGTGGAATTTAATGGGAAGATGCGACATGCATGCCTTTCTCCAAGAGCCCGTTACAGACGTAAATGGCAATCTTTCGTCTCTAGTAGACCTTTCCGTCGATTTCCGTAAAAATTTTTTTTTTTTTTTACATATGGGCTTGCGGGAACTTTTGAAGTAATGAGAGCGAAAGAGACTAAGAGAAAGCGATTGTATGACGAGGGAAGTTCTTTTGAAGTTGCCGTGCATGTGAAGCATTGATGTACATGTGTGTGTGTGTGTTTGATGGAGTGTGGGAGACAGACAGTATGTTGTGTAAGTGAAGTGCTTCTGTTAGTGTGTGTGAAGAGACAGAGTAATGTGTGAAAGAAAGAGATAACTGAAATTTTTTACTCGGTGTATGTGTATATGTATGTATGCATGTATGTGTGTATGTGTATGTATCTATGTATGTGTGTGTGTAAGTATGTGTGTGTATATGTATGTATTTATGTATGTATGCAGGCATGTATGTATGTATGTATGTATGTATGTATTTATGTATGTATGTATGTATGTGTGTGTATATGTATGTATATTACTTCAAAAGTTCCCGCAAGCCCATATGTAAAAAAAAAAAAAATTTTTTTTTACGGAAATCGACGGAAAGGTCTACTAGAGACGAAAGATCGCCGACGTAAATAACAAAAGAGAAAAACGTGTTTTTCTAAGAGCGACTCGAACGAAACCCCCCAAAAAACAAAAATTTGCTTACTTCACCATAAGAGTGCATGTCACAATAAACCCGACCGAACTTGGCGTCAGACATGTGAAAACGGTTGGTGATGATGCTTCAGCACCGCATCACCTCGTTCCGTGATCGCAGGAATTCCGGACGTGACCATCACGCCTTTTAACAATTACGCCTAGCATTTACATTATTTAATGTTGTTCTTCTTATCTTATTTGACACACACAGTCAGGAGTGATTTAGTGGCGGTAGGGGGAGAGATTTGGCTGTTATTTCTAGCAAACCGGTACCAATAGAAGCTTCCCCGTTGGTTGGTAAATAACATGATGAATGGTATTCCAAACGTGACCATCACGCCTTTTAACAATTACGTCTAGCATTACATTATTTAATGTTGTTCTTCTTATCTTATTTGACACACAGTCAGGCGTGATTTTAGTGGTGGGGAGGAGAGATTTGGCTGTTATTTCTAGCAAACCGGTGCCAATAGAAGCTTCCCCGTTGGTTGGTAATAACATGATGAATGGTATTTCCAAACGTGACCATCCCGCCATTTTTTTAGAACTATATCCATAATTACAGAATCGCTTTTTCTAAGGTTGTTGTTATTTGAGACAGCAGAATGTAATTTGATGGGGTGGAGGAGAGATTTTGTTATTATTTCTAGCAAGCAAAACGACTACACAGAAGCTTCTTTGTCGTTAAGTTGGTAATAACAAGATATTCCAATCGTGACCACCCCCACCTTTTTAGAGATATGTCGAGGATTACATTATCATAAGGGGTCTTTTATGATTCCGTATTTGCTCGGATCAAACCCGTTAGTTTGACTGTTATTTCTAGCTAGCCGTGTAGCCACACGAAGGCTCCCTTTTTGTTAAAAACATTTTTCGGCAGTAAAATTAGCCATGATTTGAACTTAAAACCCTGAGAGAAGAAACGAAATAAATGTAATACGTTTAAGTTCGGTAAATTCCGTCTCGGACATAACAAAAACAGCCTCAATGTGGTCGTCTGAGAAGCTAGACACAATAGCGAAATCTCTTCCAAACCAATTTTATTGCATTAAAAAAAAAGGGGGAGGGGACACATTAAATAATGTAGTCCTATGTAGACAATGCCTTAAAAAAAGGCGAAATAGGTGTTAGTGGAACTCCTTTTGGTTATAGAACTGAACTGGAGCTAAAGAATTCCTAATTATGGTACAGGAATACTGGTGTGTGGAAGGAATAACTATAGAAAATTGAAACTTCGTTCTCTTTATATACATAATTAATATTTATTTTATTGATTCTACGAGATCGAAGACAAAATCGAACGTGTTGTGGTTCCAAGTGAGACTAAAGAAGTTTAGTTCGAAGTGCATAAAAAACCGTTTAAGGCCGATGTTCTTCGAGTCTGGTGTTCTTTCTGTCAAAGAAGCGACATCTTTGCCAGAGACATTGTTTACAGACAGTTTGTCAGTGCAACGAGGGAACCGCCTCTTTGTGGTATTCCAGCTTCAGAAATAGCAGCTAAATACCCCCCCAGATTACAGTTTGTCAGTTCAACGAGAGAACCGTCTCTTTGTGGTATTCCAGCTTCAGAAATAGCAGTTAAATACCCCCCCCCCCCCCAGATTACAGTTTGTCAGTTCAACGAGGGAACCGTCTCTTTGTGGCACTCCAGCTTCAGAAATAGCAGTTAAATACCCCACCAGATTACAGTTTGTCAGTGCAACGAGGGAACCGCCTCTTAGTGGTATTCCAGCTTCAGAAATAGCAGTTAAATACCCCCAGATTACAGTTTGTCAGTGCAACGAGAGAACCGTCTCTTTGTGGTATTCCAGCTTCAGAAATAGCAGTTAAATACCCCTACAGATTACAGTTTATCGTGTTTGAAACAGAAAAAAAAACAAGAAGAGATGGCTCGTTAGTCGCGGTGGGTCTACACAAATCTAAGAAGGCGGGATGGTCACATTAGAATGCCTTTAATCATAGTGTTGGGCTAAACAACAACAGTAGAGTTTACACACACAACAGTAGTTTATACACACACACACATGGACGAATATATATATATTACATAATAACAATAGCATTTGTTTTTAACATTTGCAAAAGATGTGGAAGCATGTAATTGAAATGTAATTTCAAAACCACAGAGTGTGGAGTCTGACGCTCCAACGACTTTAACACATCTATAAATAACAACAGCAATAACAACAATAATAATAATAATAATAATAATGATGATGATGATCATGATGATAATTAAACCTTTCTTTTTAATGATTCTGTATGTTTAACGAGGCGAAAGTAAAGAATATGTATGTACACCCGGTCTTTGGGGTTAGTTAGGTTTATCGGCATCGTTTATTGTGAACCCTTTAGTTGGTTAATAGAACAATTATTATTATCATTATTATATTATTATTATTATTAATTATAATTATTATTATTGCATGCTGAATATATGGTTTTATTAATATCTGGAATGGTGTAAAAGACGATAAACAATGATGATCATGATGATGATGACGATAATGATGATGATGGTGGTGGTGGAGGATTTCTTTATATAACGAACCATTTCTTACACACACACACACTGACACACACACACAGAGTACATACCACTACTGTTACGGTTACTAGTAATAGTACAACTAATATTAATAATTGCTTAAAAGATATTAATGATTTCCTAGTAATAGTAAATTCTGAAAAACAGTCGATATTTTGCAGCTGTATATATTTCATGCCCTCTGTTCCTGTTCGATAATAATAATAATAATAATATAAGTAATAAGAATAGTAATGATAATGGTAATAATAAATACAGAGCAAATAACTTTCACGTTAAGCAATTACTGAGGCAGACAGGCAGCAATGTGATTGCGTGTGTGTTTTGTTTGTTTGAATTAAGACAAGGCACCTGCATGCTTTTGTAGTAGTATGTAATTTACTCAATTAAGAAAGGCGGTCGCACATTGAAGACAGAGAGACAGAGATGGAGAGATAGGGAGATAGGGAGAGAGAGATGAAGGGACAGAGATGGAGATAGGTAGAGATGTAGGGACACAGATAGACAGATGGAGATAGATAGATAGATAGATAGAAAGGTAGAGAGACATACAGAGAGAGAGATAGACAGACAGACAGAGATAGATAGATAGATAGATAGATAGATAGATAGATAGAGAGAGACATACAGAGAGATAGATAGACAGACAGATAGATAGACAGAGAGACAGACAGAAAGAGAGATAGATAGAGAGAGAGACATACAGAGAGATAGATAGATACATACATACATACATACATACATAAACAGACAGAGAGATAGAGAGATGGATAGATAGATAGATAGATAGATAGATAGATAGATAGATAGATAGATAGACAGACAGACAGACAGACAGACAGACAGATAGATAGATAGATAGATAGATAGATAGACAGACAGACAGAAAGAGAGATAGATAGAGAGAGAGACATACAGAGAGATAGATAGATACATACATACATACATACATACATACATAAACAGACAGAGAGATAGAGAGATGGATAGATAGATAGATAGATAGATAGATAGATAGATAGATAGATAGACAGACAGACAGACAGACAGACAGACAGACAGACAGATAGATAGGTAGATAGATAGATAGATAGATAGATAGATAGACAGAAAGAGAGATAGATAAAGAGAGAGACATACATAGAAATAGATAGACAGATAGATAGATAGATACATACATACATACACACACACACATACATACATAGACAGACAGATAGATAGATAGATAGATAGATAGATAGAGACAGAGACGGGCATAGGGAGTGACAGACAGACAGACAGATAGAAAGATAGCTTGGTTGATAGGTAGAATATTTTTCTACCAAGGCGAATACCTCTGCAGTTATACTACGGAAGAACATAGGCAAATATAGCGATATGACATAGCAAAAAAAAATAGGAAATAAAGGCGTGTATTTACCATTGTGTTGGGACAAGGAACGATGTGGGGAGGGGAAAGAAAATATCCCTGCAATACATTAAAATCCGTTTGACAATTCCATCAGATTCAACGTTTTTTGCTCTCCCCCAACCCTCCCTCTGAAACCGAGGTCTAAACAATGCGGTGTTCTGCTGAAATGGTCTCCCATACATAAAGTTCCATAGAGGAGGACTTGAAGAATTCCAACGAGCAGCATGGAATCTTTTCTGATGCATAAATATATATCATATATATTTGTATATTTATATATATATATATATGTATATATACGCACAGGCATATATGTACAGATGCGCTCGCGAGCAGACACGCACATTAAGTATGTATATGTATATATATTTACATATATATACTTATATATATAAGTATATATGTGTATCTATCCATCTATCAATCAATCTATCTATCTATCTATCTATCTATCTATCTATCTATCGATCGATCTATCTATCTATCTATCTATCGTCATCTATCTATCTGGTCTGCCTATATATATATATATATAATATATACACACCAACACACATCATGTGCATATATGGGCATTTCTTTATATACATACATACATATATATGTTGTGTGTATGATATATATATATATATATATACATTATATATATGTATATATATATATATTATATATATATATATATATAGACATACATACATATATAGATAGATAGTAGATAGATAGATAGATAGATAGAATACATATTATTATGTGTGGTGGTGTGTATGTATGTATGTATGTGTGTATGTATGTATAGAATGAGGGAGGGAGAGAGAGAAGGGAAGAGCAAAATAGATAGATACATAGAAGGACCCCCCCCCTTTTCAGTCATGGATGACCATGGGATTTGCACCTAGAAAGTCACCCGCTGAGGCACAAGCCTGGACAGGGTTGTTTCTGGAAGACCAGCAGTCACTCATGCGTACCATGCCTCCCCTCTCCACGTCACCGATGTTATCCAGGGGAAAGGCAATGGCCGATATAGCTTCACACCAGTGGACATCACAACTCATTTCTACAGCTGAGTGAACTGGAACAGCGTGAAATAAAGTGTCTTGATCAAGATAGATACATACACACAATGTAAATAAATACATGCATATATATGTGTATGTATGCATGTGCACACTTATATATATTATATATATACATACATATCTACATACACACATGCATGTGTGTGTGTGTATATATATATATATATATATAAATTAATCAAAATAAAAACATGATGCCAAAGATTCAGCGGTACATATGTTTCGGGCCTTTATTAGACAGATTTATAACAATGCATAATGTATGTCTGTGGTCTTCTTCAGCCGCGCACAACAACTTCCACAAGGACATGTATTACATCAAAAATTCTTGGTTGGGGATGCAAATCCTCTCATTCGCGTACGACATAATGCGGCAACAGCATAAAAATGAAGCGTCCATCTCAAGAATTTTTGATGTAATACATGTCCTTGTGGAAGTTGTTGTGCGCGGCTGAAGAAAGCCACAGACATACATTATGCATTGTTATAAATCCGTCTAATAAAGGCCCGAAACATATGTACCGCTGAATCCTTGGCATCATGTTTTTATCTTGATTAATTTACTCCACCACCTACACCACCAAACGGCATATACAGGTGCTTACAATTATCAAGTACTCACCCCGAATTTCTGTATATATATATATATATAAAATGTATACTAATTTTTTATGAATAATATATGGTCTTTTCACTATTTTCCACATGCTAGGCCACTGGTATATATATATTATTCATAAAAAATTAGTATACATTTTATTTATATATATATATATATACAAATTGAGATAGGGGTTGTAAATGCAACCCTCCATGGGATAACATATATCCAATATACTGCTAGTGAAGTAACCAACAGAGTTAATACATAAATGTTAAGAATTGCGATGCAATTAATTCATTTACTGTATTATATGGGCAAAGGTAAAATGTTTTACCACAAATTACTAATACAAAATAAGAAAATGGAGAAATACATCCAAATCAAATATCAATTACCAGATAATACCCGATCACATACTTTATTAAACCACCACATAAGAAACTGTAAGGTCAAACATAATACTGTAGAACAAAACAGTGTACATAAAGGAGTAATGTTATACAATAAGTACAATATGTATAAGAGAATATAAATATAAATATAGACTACATCTTACAGCTGTTTCGGCCATGCAGATAAGTATGTCTCATTTTACTTATATTAGCCATTTATGGTAGGTCAATATATAGTTATAAATGAGACATTTACAAAAATATCCTAAGGCCTCTTTGGAGATTATGTGATACAAATCAGATTACATACACACTTATATAGGTGTGGGTACATACCCATAATAAAACATATACATATACATATCAGTGCATATACTCATACTCCTATACATATAAATATACATATACATAATGATATAAATAATATAAATCAATAAACATACATATGTTCCACATTCAATGTTACAGTTTTTCAACTTAATATTGTGATAATTGCAATGTAGAAAAACATACACATATTAATACCTAAATGCAGATATACAGAGTCAAGAGTACCTTATATTAATTCTTATTAATTTCCAAAATGTCATTAATGTTAGCTTCATTATCATTGTCATTACCACTAATGCTACCAATATCATCATTCATATTATTATTATTGATAACGCAAATACTAGAAAAACAATATATAGATTCCATTATTAGCAATATAGTCACAATAGTACTACAATACCATGCAAAGTGTTAAATATCTGCATATACATACAAAATCTCTCTATATATAAACGGCAGTTTGTCTCTGTGTGTTTCTGTGTGTCTGTTAGGTTGTACCCTCACCCTGACCACGGCTTTCAACTGATTCTGATGAAACTTGACACACACATAGCCCAATGTCATAATTCAAAACTAACGCAGCGAAAATTTTGAAAAGTTCCCCCAGTTCTGAAAAAAATCGATAAATTCGACATGGGGTCGAGAATCAGAAACACGAACCACAAACTGTCTAGGGGACGCAACTCCACCTTTTTTAAATCTCAAAAAAAAATTTACCATCATTTTTTTCCATTTTTTGCTATTTTTTGGCTATAACTCTCTAAAAATGCTTTATAGTTATTTCCCTTACAAACCTGAGCAACGCCGGGCGATACTGCTAGTATGAAATAAAAGCATTCCGTTTACACGACATTAAGATCCACAGGTGCACAGATGTACGTCCGAGTTCAAATTTATAAACTGCCATTCCCCGTCACCACTCGCTAGAATTCGTAGTCTTCGTGGGTCTAATATTATATAATATTCATACTCATGCGTTTTGTGTTTTTTGTCCCCACTCTGGTGTTGTGTCTGTCCTTGTAGTGTCCCCTCTGTGTTAGTGGCCTGAGTGCCTAATAAAGAAAATGTTACACACATCAAACTCCCATCATGTGTGATGGTTATGCAAGTTGTGAACAATGAGGGCTATGTCATGCCACCTTGATTTTTCCCACAAGATCTTAGCATCAATTTAGCAGCCTATAGCAAGACAATGGAGACAGTTGTCAGGCCCTGGATTGAGATAGTTGCTCAAAAGGGGCCATACATGTGCCAGCAAGATTGGTCTTTTTCACAGTCATCAAGCTCTGGATCAAGGGAGTTGCACAGAGGAGGCCATACATGCATCAACAATACTCTACTCTCTTTCATAGTCATCAAGCCCTGGATCAAATGGATCAAAGGGGTTGCTAGGAGAAGGCCATACATGTGCCAGCAAGACTCTTTTCCTTCTCACACAGCCTACATGACACAATGGATGGCCAAACATTTTCATTTTCATTTGACCCTTACTTTTTGGCCTCATAGTTTACCCTATTTAAAACCCCTCAACTACTACATCTGGGATGTTGTTGAGAGGGAAATTAATGAGCAAGCCCACAATGTCAAGGGCTCGTTGAGGTCTGCCAATGGGACATTACGGCAAAAATTT
>NC_043018.1:19653860-19661360 GCF_006345805.1 Octopus sinensis | reverse complement strand
CACACAACACAAACACACACATACATATATATATATATATACATATTATTATATATATAATATATATATATATTATGTAGATAGATAGATAGATAGATAGATAGATAGATAGATAGATAGATAGATATGGCTGTGTGGTAAGTAGGTTGCTTACCAACCACATGATTCTGGGTTCAGTCCCAAAGTGTGGCACCTTGGGAAAATGTCTTCTACTTTAGCCTCAAACCAACCAAAGCCTTGTGAGTGGATTTGGTAGATGGAAACTGAAAGAAGCCCCTCGTATATACATATATATGTGTGTATGTGTGTGTGTGTGTGTGTGTTTGTGTGTGTGTGTGTATGTGTGTGTCTGCCTGTGTCTGTGTTTGTCCCCCACCATCGCTTGACAACCGATGGTGTGTTTACGGCCCCTGTTACTTAGAGGTTCAGCAAAAGAGACTGATGGAATAAGTACTAGGCTTGCAAAGAATAAGTCCTGGGGTCAATTTGTTCGAATAAAGGCGGTGTTCCAGCATGGCCACAGTCAAAAGAATATATATATATATATTTAGACATCGAAATCAAATTGAACCAGCCAGGATCCCTGGTCTGGTGGTACGTAAAAAGCACTATCCGACTTGTGGCCGATGCCAGCGCCGCCTCGACTGGCTTCCATGCCGGTGGCACGTAAAATACACCAATCCGACCGTGGCCATTGCCAGCCTCGCCTGGCACCTGTGCAGGTGGCACGTAAAAAGCACCCGCTACACTCACGGAGTGGTTGGCATTAGGAAGGGCATCCAGCTGTAGAAATACTGCCAGATAAGACTGGAGCCTGGTGCAGCCTTCTGGCTTCCCAGATCTCCGGTCGAACCATCCAACCCATGCTAGCATGGAGAACGGACGTTAAACGATGATGATGATGATGATATATGCCCACATATACATATGTATACGGCCACATGCAGACTTAACATTCCCTTGTTTTGTTTAATCTCATTCTTGTATCTTCCTTGCAATCCTGCTTGAAATGCAAAACTGCAAAATATGCAACACATGCATTCAACTGCATTATATATTAAAATGTCAGCCTAAGAAATAAATCTGCAATAAATCTGGCAGTGTTCCATATGTTGTCTCACATCCAATCTGGTGCCAGAGGGAAAGATTCAGTGCCAATTGGATAAAAATAAAAAAAATGCCCCATAAAATACAAGGGGACAAACACAAATTCTGCGGTTAAAAATATCTAAGAGGAAATTATTTTTCTTTGGTTTTTTTCGGAGTTTATTTTTGGTCCTTGTTTTTTATGAAATGTCTGACTATAAAAGGGGACAGGCCCTTGTGATGCCCCTTTTTACAGTCACTACATGATCTTTCGTGACCATCATGGTAATAATCATCATCATGCTGGGAATGGAACCCAGGCCTCCTGGGTGAAAGCCAGGAATCCTAACCACACACATACACACACACACACACACACACACACACACACACATACATATATATATATTTGATTTTGAAATCAAATCAAACAAAATCAAAATAGATGAACATCAATGGAATTTGTATCTATGTGGTACCAGTGCCGGTGGCACACAAGAAAACCATCCGAACGTGGCCGTAGCCAGTACCGCACCGACTGGCCTCCATGCTGTGGGCACGTAATAATCACCATCCAATCGTGGCCGATCACCAGCCTAATCTGGCTCCTGTGTCGGTGGCACATAAAAAACACCATCCGAGCGTGGTCGTCTGCTAGCCTTGTCTGGCACCTGTGTCGGTGGCACATAAAAAAACCATCCAAGCGTGGCCGTTCGCCAGCCTCGTCTGGCACCTGTGTCGGTGGCACATAAAAAAACACCATCTGAGCGTGGTCGTCTGCTAGCCTTGTCTGGCACCTGTGTCGGTGGCACATAAAACACCATCCGAGCGTGGTTTTCTGCTAGCCTTGTCTGGCACCTGTGTCGGTGGCACATAAAAACACCATCCGAGCGTGGCCGTTCGCCAGCCTCGTCTGGCACCGTGTCGGTGGCACATAAAATCACCCACTACACCTCGAGTGGTTGGTGTTAGGAAGGGCATCCAGCTGTAGAAACATTGCCAGATCTGACTGGCCTGGTGCAGCCTTCGGGCTCCCCAGACCCCAGTTGAACCGTCCAACCCATGCTAGCATGGAAAGCGGACGTTAAATGATGATGATGATGATGATGATGATGTGTGTGTACCGTTAGCGATTTTTTTTCCTCTGTCTTCCTTTCTCTGGATCTTTCCTTCTCCTATGTTTCCGACGAAGAGCTCCGCTCGAAACGTTAAACCCTCCTTCTTCCCTTCTTTCCTGACCATCCAATAATACTATATTTGTTCCACGCCCTCGCATTGTTGTTCTTTTGTGTTTTCTTGTTTGGATTAACTTTATATATATATATATTCTTTTATTCTTGTATTCTTTTACTTGTTTCAGTCAGTTTGACTGTGGCCATGCTGGAGCACCGCCTTTTAGTTGAAGAAGTCGACCCCTGGACTTATTCTTTGTAAACCTGGTACTTATTCTATTGGTCTCTTTTGCCCAACTGTTATGTTATAGGGACGTAAACACACCAACATCAGTAGTCAAGTGATGGTCAGAGGGACAAACACAGATACAAACACACATACATATATGCATACATATATATATATATATGTGTGTGTGTGTGGTGTGTATATATATATATATGTATATATATATATTGTATATATATATATAATATATATATGTATATATATATATGTATATGTATATATATATATATATATATGTATATATATATATATATTATATATATATACACAGGCTGCGATGAATAAATTGCTGCCATTTTATACTTTTAATTTTGTGCATGCACATTGTTTGTTTTTGATTTTGTCGACTACACAGTATAGTAGGGTCAGTTGGGCACCATCTGTGAGAAAACCAACACCATGACACAATTCACTCTTCCACAAATTTGGAAAGGACATGCAGTACTGCTTGGCATTTGCACCGGAAGCTCCAGTACAAATATTTCAGAGTGTTTGGGTGTCAATCTGAGGACATGTTCTGAGAGTGATAAAAATCAAACATCCAGTCAACATTATGGTGTTTGGAGTGATCACTAAAGATCGCAATACTATGCCTCCATTCATCTTCCCACATGGCCTCAGACTCAACATGGAGGCCTACATCAAGTGCCTGAAGAAGGTAGTGCTGCCCTGGGTCAAGACAGTGACTACTGGAAGACCCTATGTCTGGCAACAGGACTCTGCACCATGCCACACAAACAGGAGAACCCAGTCATGGCTGTCAGACAATTTCTGCGACCACATCACCCCTAACATCTGGCCACCGAACTCCCTCCCCAGACTGCAAGCCCCTTGATTATTATGTGTGGGGTGCAGTTGAGCGAGAGACCAACAAAACTCCTCGCAACACCAAAGATGAACTGAAGGCAAAGATTATGGCAGCATTCACCAACTTAAACAAGGAGACCGTCCAGAAGAGTTGCAGGAGATTCCGAAGTCGTCTGGAGGCTGTGGTTGAAGCCGATGGCAATTTTATTGAATAAATTTACTCTTTAGTATTTCAAGATATTTTTATGTAATTTTGATAAATATATCTGTTAAAATGAGATGTCAGTGTCATATTCATTTTGTGTAATTCAGACGACAGTTTATTCACCACATCTGTATATATATATAATATATATATATATATACATAAACATATATATATATATACTCTTTTACTCTTTTATTTGTTTCAGTCATTTGACTGTGACCATGCTGGAGCACCGCCTTTAGTCAAACAAATCAACCCCAGGATTTATTCTTTGTAAGTGATGGTGGGGGTGAGACAAACACAGACACACATACACACATGCACACACACACACACACACACACACACATGTACACACACATATGCATATATATGACAGGCTTCTTTCAGTTTCTATCTACCAAATCCACTCACAAGGCTTTAGTCGGACCAAGGCTATAGTAGAAGACACTTGCTCAAGGTGCCATGCAGTGAGACTAAACCCAGAACCATGTGGTTGGTAAGCTTCTTGCCACACAGCTATATATCATCATTGTTTAACATCCGCTTTCCATGCTAGCATGGGTTGGACGGTTCAACTGGGGTCTGGGAAGCCAGGAGGCTGCACCAGGCCCAGTCTGATCTGGCAATGTTTCTACGGCTGGATGCCCTTCCTAATGCCAACCACTCCGTGAGTGTAGTGGGTGCTTTTTACGTGCCACCAGCACAGGTGCCAGATGAGGCTGGAAGCGGTCACGGACGGATGGTGGTTTTTACGTGCCACCGGCACGGGGGCCAGGTGAGGCTGGCAAACGGCCCCGATCGGATGGTGCTTTTTATGTGCCACCGGCACGGAGGCCAGTCAGGGGCGGCGCTGGCAACGGCCACAGTCAGGTGGTGCTTTTTATGTGCCATACATATATATATATATATAATATATATATATATATATCATCATCGTTTAACGTCCGTTCGATGATGATGATGATGAATATATATATATATATTCCACAAGCTTCTCTGTGGTTTCCTTTCAACAAATCTATTCACAAAGCTTTGGTTAGCTATAGTAGAAGACACTTACCTATGATGCTGTGCAGTGGGACTGAACCAGCAACCTTTTGGTTCACAATCACACATTCACACCAAGGCCTATTGATTGCTGGGCAGCAAATTGCACTGAAACCTGAATTCTATTCTAAATGCTTTCAACAAAAATGGATTCAACTAAGTAACACAAAAGACTGGGAGTTGTTGCTGTCGTCGTAGACAAGACAAAACATTTTCCTCCAATTAATCTCCTCCTTTTAGAATGGTTTTTTTTTTTTGTTACCCAATATTTATATCTTCATGACATTTCTCCCGGTTTCATTTCTGATTGTCATCACGTCTCTTATTCCTAAATGTGTACATTAGTTATTAACAAAATTGTTAATGCTAGGCAATCACTAAGGAAAGGGGAAAAAAAAAAACACGATAATCCATACAGACTCTGTTTGCGCATTGGCCATGTTGAAATTATTGACAACACAAAACACATTGAAAGAAGCAATCTGCATTTAGTTGATAAACAAATGTATAGAGTGTGAATCCAGTTTGCTATGACCATCATCATTATTTATTTTCTATTTTCCATGCTGGTACAAGTTGACCGATTCCACAGGAGCTGTCAAGCAAGAGGGGCTGCACCAAATGCCAATATCTGCTTTGGTGTGGTTGCTATGGCTGGATGCCCCTTCGTTTGATATTCTTATTAAATTTGGACCATGATAGTTTAGTCAAATGCGAAATATTAAATATGTAAGGGTGAAGGCCATCTGGCCATAGAAACCAGGCCAAAATCAAACTGACCCCTGGTACGGCCCTCCGGTGCCCCCTGTTCCAGTCAAACTGTCTAACCCAGGCAGCATGGGAAGCGGATGCTAAATGATGATGGTGATGATGATGATGATGATGATGATGATGTAAGAGATGTGATGATGATGATGATGATGATGATGATGATGATGATGATGATGGAGGTGGTGGTGGTGGTGGTGGTGGTTGTGGGGTGGGGTGGTTGGTGTTGGTGGTGGTTGGTGGTGGTGGTGGTGGGTGGTGGGGTGGTGGTGGTGATGGTGATGTGATGGTGGGGGGGTGATGCTGGTGGTGGTGGTGGTGGTGGTGGTGATGATAGTGGGATGGGAGAGGGAACATGGCTGTGTGCTAAGAACTTTGCTTACCAACCACATCATTCTGGGTTCAGTTCCACAGAAAAACAAACTCTGATTACCAAAAAGAAAGCCTGCCTTCGGTACTCTGACATAGACAACATCAACATCATCATCATCATCAGCAACAGCAACAACAACAACGTTTTGTTTCACAAATTTTTTTACTCTTTTACTCTTTCATTTGACTGTTTCAGTCATTTGACTATGGCCATACTGGAGCACCACCTTTAGTCGAAGCAAATCGACACCAGGACTTATTCTTTGTAAGCCTAGTACTTATTCTATTGGCCTCTTTTTTGCCGAACCACTAAGTTACAGGGACGTAAACACACCAGCATCGGTTGTCAAGCGATGTTGGGGAAACACATACACACACACACACACACACACACATATATATGTATATATATACATACATACGACAGGCTTCTTTCAGTTTCCGTCTACCAAATCCACTCACAAGGCTTTGGTCGGCCCTAGGTTATAGCAGAAGACACTTGCCCAAGGTGCCATGCAGCGGGACTGAACCCAGAACCATGTGGTTCATAAGCAAGCTACTTACCATGCAGCCACTCCTACACCTGTATGCTAATTAGGAAAATGAAATTCATTTTTGTCATAAACAAATAAATAAAGAATTAACAGCTTGTAAAGTTTGCAAATTTTGGGTAATTTGGTGCCTGTTTCCATAGTAACAAGTAAAGCTATAGGTTACCTCGTCTTCATTGTAACAAGGATGCTGTAGTACAAGACTGTGCAGTATAGCGTCCTTGTTATAATGAAGACAGGACAGACAACTGTGGCAATTTCACCACTGAAACCACCCGCACAAGTTTTGACATGTGGTATCATTTTGTGCCTGTTGTTATTTCTGTCCGGCATTTTCTAAAAGACAGCGATCATGCAGAAAATGCCCAGCCTCTGATTCTTGTCTTCTTATTGGACTAAAAAAATGGTCAAATTTTGAACCTTTGTAACATCATCATCATCATCATCATCGTTTAGCGTCCGTTTTCCATGCTAGCATGGGTTGGACGGTTCAACTGGGGTCTGGGAAGCCAGAAGGCTGCACCAGGCCCGGTCTGATCTGGCAATGTTTCTACAGCTGGATGCCCTTCCTAATGCCAACCACTCTGTGAGTGTAGTGGGTGCTTTTTACGTGCCACACGAGTCTGGCAAACGGCCACGATCAGATGGTGCTTTTTACGTGCCACCGGCATGGGGGCCACGTGAGGCTGGCAAACGGCCACGATCGGATGGTGCTTTTTACGTGCCACTGGCACGGGGGCCAGGTGAGACTGGCAATGGCCATGAACGGATGGTGCTTTCTATGTGCCACCGGCACGAGGCCAGTCGGGGGCGGTGCAACAAATAAATCCCAAATTTGAACTCAGCTTAAAAAATTACATATACGAAATTCGAAAATTTTCGATTGATTTAAAAATTTCCAAATTTATAACTGCAACCAAAAATATGCTTTCAATAACAATACAATATTATAGTGTAACAACATAATATTATAGGGTGTCCATAAAACCTCTATACAATATGGAGTTTAAAAGTATGGAAGTTGTAAACATAATTTATAGTCACACTGTATACACCAAAATGCAATGAAGTAACAACACAGAATTTATACCATAACAATACGATACAGGACAATATTATTACATAATGCAATATTGTAATAAAACAAAGCAACAAGGTTCTATAGTATGATACAGTATAACACAATATAATATAATA
>NC_043018.1:19648860-19651360 GCF_006345805.1 Octopus sinensis | reverse complement strand
CGACTTTTAAATTACGTCATAAAGCTGGTACCACCACACTTTCAAACAAAATCTGGGAACTCAAAAAATAATAATAAAAATTATACCCTTTATTGGGAAATAGTTAGGAGAGCAATTCCGCTATAAACATAGTAGGGTTGGTTTGTCAACTATGCTCCATGGAGACGTACGAAATTCTAAAGCATAGTAAACATAGAAACTTATTGAATAACCATATCGAACTAGGTCAAGTTTGTGGTCCACGCTAATTGAAGACTTTAAATATTTTAAATGATTGGAATATTCATAACTAGATAGATAGATATAACTTGATTTCTACTAGTATAGCACTGCTTTAAGTAGATAACTAAGAGTTCTCACATTACAGTTATCTTATCTTTTTCCTTATATCTGCATCAGTTTTTTGAGAACAGGGAAATGAATAGTACTTATTCGCTACTTAATTGAGGCTTTATTTAATTTCAAACTCACATTTTTAAATTCTTAATTTTAAATCTTAATTGTAATATTTAATTTTAATTCCTAACTTAATCTAATTAAATAGCATAACTCTAATAATTATAATTAGTTACTGTAGAGCCCCATTAATTCTATTTCATAATTAAAATAAATAAGGCTAGTCCCTCGGTGATAATATGATTATCTTCATTATGATAGACAATCCCCTAAACACCTTGTAAATGATCTATAAGATTTGACCTGTAGTCAGTCAATGTATGAATAATAAACGACAACTCCTTAAGACAATAAAATGAATAAATTAAATAAGTAAATTTTAATGACTTTTTGATAAGATTATACTTAGATTTTCCTAATGTATTTTCTGGTGATTTTAGCATCTGACCCCTTAACCCTTGACTATGTTATCTCTTAGATTCTCTTTAAACTCATAGCTGATTTCAACAGCAATAAATTAACGGTTTACTGGTCAAAGAATAATATTCTCCTCTAGTTCCTAGATGCCTGTTGATTAAAACCAGACTTACAGTCTACTAACTCTTCTGTATAACTAGAACCCTTTTTTTTCTTTTTCTTTTTTTTCCCTTTCTTTCCCTATTCTTTTCTCTTTTCTCTTTTTTCTTTTTCTTCTTCTTATTCTCTGTTCCTTTTCTCTTCTCTTTAGTCCCCCTTCCCCCCCCTTTTTGCTCCCTCCTCCATTATTTTCTCTCTTTTCTTCTATTCCCTTCTCTATTCTTGGCCGATCTAGTAAGCCCTTCAGCCTTTAAGAGTTAAATAGCTACAGCCTCTTTGAATAGCAGTAATGTGATTAATGTGGCAAATACCTAATCATATAACAAGATTGATACCTACCTCATTGTGTTCAACCATTGTGAAATTTATCGCCTGTGAATATGAAATCATCTCCATTTCTCTGGAAATTTACATTACACCATGGAATCTGTGCATATATACAAAGGATTAATTCACCCCTCTCTGTAATGCTAATAAGCAGGAATTGAGACCCACCTCGTTGTAATTAACAATGGATAAATTTGTCTTCTGTGAGTATATAATCCCTCATCATATCTATGGAAATCATATGGATTAGGTCACACCTTCTCTGTGATGCTATCAAACTTTTTTTTAAATTCTGTGATAAGACTGTACATCATCTTTAAAGAACTTTAATGAACTTAGAAATCTGTTTAATTATCTACATTACTTCATGAGTATAGCCTCAAACACTAGGATGTCTAGAGAACTTACATGTATTTTAGCTGATGAGTACGGGACTCGTTTATATGCTGTAATCTTTGCAACTTTAATAAAACCTGTCCTTGTATGAAACGATCGTACTAAAAACCTATCCATTCTTGTTGCTTCTTTCTCGCGTATATATATATATATATATATATGTATGTCTATATGTATATATATATACATATTCAAACTCAAACAAGGGCATTCTGAGCTGATGAGAGAAGGGTCGAATTTGGCTAATCTTGAAACGTACGTACTCAAATAACCTTTGCATTTGATTTTTTAATGTCTCTACCCTCATACTTTCTTGGGTTGAATTGAGCAAGCACTATATGAGAGAGTTTTCTTTAAGTGTTAAATAGTTTTTTTAGCTGCTATTTCTAACGAGTTCAGTATGCGGCAAAGTAATTTATTTTACTAAGCCCTTTTATATAATGTATATATATATATATATATATATATATATATATTATATATGGATATATATATATATATGCATATGTATTATATATATATATATATATATGTATATATATATGATATATGTATGTGTATAATATATATATATATATAGTATATATATATATATATATATATTATATATGATGTATATATGTGTATATATAGGTGCATGTATATACATGGGGAAGTCAAAAATTATCCGCACTTTTGCCATTACATATCTTTACTATTGTTACTCTGTATTCTTCACATGCATGCTTATAGCTGGTATTATTGTGGTCCTGTGATCGAAGTTTGTATCTGAACGCACTATTTTTCTTTCTGGTTTTACAGTGTA
>NC_043018.1:19636360-19638860 GCF_006345805.1 Octopus sinensis | reverse complement strand
CAAGAGAAATGATGAGGCAAAAAAAAATTAAATGAAGGTGGATGCAAAAAGTAGGAGAGGAAAAAAAAAATGATAAAAAGGAAAAGAAAAAGAAAATTGGAGTTATGTCCCCTTTGACCATATATCCGTAGTAAAGCCTTTCTGGACCCTTCCTACACGCACATACAAGGGGCTTTTGAGAAGTTTTGAACCTTTTGCAGGAGAGACATCTACTAATTTCAAAACCGGTATAAAACCAATCTTCTTCTAAGTAGGATTCTTTGACCTCACTTAACTTGTAGTGCCCTGGCCACTTCATGAGGGCCCCATGCAAGTCCTTCCAAGTGACGGTATCTAGGATCCTTTTCCCAGCCTCCTTTATTTTTTCCATCATCTTGGGAAACAACCAAAAGCCACAGGGAGCAAAGGGCTGGAGTGTGTAGGGAAGGTGAGGGACAGTTCTGATGCCCGTCTCTGTCAAATAGTTGGTTACCAGGATGGAATCGTGGACTAGAGCACTGTCCTTGTACTGGTGCTCTAACTTTTTGCTAAGAAATCCCTTCCTCAACTCCCTCAAAACCTCCACAAAGTGCTCCTTATTGACCGTCTGGCCAGAGGGAACCCAGTGATTGTAGATGATACCCTATTGAAAATGGTGATCATCACTGGGAAACTTTACAGTGAACTTGCTTTCCCTGGCCCCTTGTGTCAGTAAAAAACAGATCTTCTGCTCATACAAGTTTATTCGTGAGCAATCTGAAGCAGAGGGACTGTCCAAATTATCGTCACACCCTTTCTGCGTTCTACAAAACTAGTTTGCTGTGACAAGCAGTGTTTACTTGGGGGGCATTCAAAGTGTTGTTACAGCCGTGTCTTTCAATCTGGAATAACAAAAGTTGGCAGGTCAGCTTATTAGATGTATGATGATTGGCTGAAATTACAAGAGTCTGGTCGCCTTGTAAGGTCCTGTCGAACCACCCGACTGATGCCAGCAAGGAAAGCAAGTGTATGATGATGAAGATGACGACGACAACAACGACGACAACAACGATGATGATGATGATGAGAAGGCTATAACTGCCTCTCCTATATCTATATATCTATCTATCTATCCATCTATCTATCTATCTATCTATATATATATATATATATATATATATATATATATATATATATATATATCGAAATCGAATTGAACCAGCCAGGATCCCTGGTCTGGTGGTACGTAAAAAGCACTATCCGACTCGTGGCCGATGCCAGCACCGCCTCGACTGGCTTCCGTGCCGGTGGCACATAAAATACACCAATCCGAACGTGGCCGTTGCCAGCCCCGCCTGGCACCTGTGCAGGTGGCACGTAAAAAGCACCCACTACACTCACGGAGTGGTTGGCGTTAGGAAGGGCATCCAGCTGTAGAAACATTGCCAGATTAGACTGGAGCCTGGTGCAGCCTTCTGGCTTCCCAGAACCCCGGTCGAACCGTCCAACCCATGCTAGCATGGAGAACGGACGTTAAACGACGATGATGATGATGATGATACACACACATATATATATATATCTGTATATATATATATATATATATATATATATAATATATATATATATATATATATATATATCGAAATCGAATTGAACCAGCCAGGATCCCTGGTCTGGTGGTACGTAAAAAGCACTATCCGACTCGTGGCCGATGCCAGCACCGCCTCGACTGGCTTCCGTGCCGGTGGCACATAAAATACACCAATCCGAACGTGGCCGTTGCAGCCCCGCCTGGCACCTGTGCAGGTGGCACGTAAAAAGCACCCACTACACTCACGGAGTGGTTGGCGTTAGGAAGGGCATCCAGCTGTAGAAACATTGCCAGATTAGAACTGGAGCCTGGTGCAGCCTTCTGGCTTCCAGAACCCCGGTCGAACCGTCCAACCCATGCTAGCATGGAGAACGGACGTTAAACGACGATGATGATGATGATGATACACACACATATATATATATATCTGTATATATATTATATATATATATATATATACGCAAAAAGCACCCACTACACTCACGGAGTGTTTGGCATGAGGAAGGGCATCCAGCCGTAGAAACACTGCCAGATCAGACTGGGCCTGGTGCAGCCTTCTGGCTTCCCAGACCCCAAATGAACCGTCCAACCCATGCTAGCATGGAAAGCGGACGCTAAATGATGATAATGATGATGACGATGATGATGTATGTGTGTGTGTGTGTGTGTGTGTGTGTGTGTGTGTTTGTATATACTTAGAGAATGAAAGAGTAATTATGAATGAGAGAAAGAATGAATGATGACAGATTACCAAACAGACAGGTTGCAATGAAATTTTACTGGCATTACAAGAAATAAGAGCAACCTGCTCGCAGTAAGGACAGAGTAAAGACATATAAATAGAACCCGACGCTAGGCCGTGTTCCACAGTTGGGGAGAATTGCCAAATTCAAGGTCACCCAAGCAGAGAAGCAAAAAAGGAAATATTTCTTAATACATGTCAAATCA
>NC_043018.1:19623860-19631360 GCF_006345805.1 Octopus sinensis | reverse complement strand
TCTCCATGATACAACCACATCTGTATTCACAAAGTTTCGAAAGAAAGTTACGAGAAAAAAAAAAAACCATCAAAAGCTTTTCATCATAACTAGCAAAAGCACCGTTGACTATTTAGATATCGTGTTAGATTTAAGTAACTAATCGCGAGTAACGTCTTTATAGAATATCAAATACAGACCTACCGTATATTTATAGAAATGCTAACCATCCATCTGTAATCATAAAAAAAAAAAATCTAGTTAGCAATATTAACTGAAAATATCCAATATATCCTATGGTGAAAAAGGGAAAAAAAAAAAAATGCAATTGCATTATTATAATCATGCACCGACAAAAGGCAGATTTAAAGAGAAACTGCTATTTATACAAAAACAACAACAAAAAAAAAACTATAGAAAATAGCAAAATAGTGAAGTGCAAAAGAAAGAACGGTAATGATAATAATAATAATATAATAATAATAATAGTAATAATAATAATAATAGTAATAATGATAATAATAATAATAATAATAATAATAATAATAATAATAATAATGATAATGATAATAATAATATATAATAATAATAATATAATAATAATAATAATAATAATAATAATAATGATAATAATAATAACAATGATGATAAATATGCTCTCTTGGTTCCACCTCTCCGTTAATGTAAATATAGCATTCGATAGAGTTAGAAACTTCATAAAGCTGATAAAAAAAAAATGGTTTGTCCATTAATCACAAATACAGCAAGCTTTGCAGTAAAAACAGCGTAAAGGTGAATGTTAGTTGTATGGAAAATATTGCCTCTGTAATAGCCGACAGCATTAGAAGTGTCCACTGGTGTAGAAATAACCCCAAACCTTGCACCAAGATGCAATCATAAGAATGTTGCACTCTGTACATGAGAAGGGTCTCACAAGGGTAGGGAAAGATTGAGCCTGTAGCTTTTTCTGTATAGGGTGTTATAAGTTTAAATTGTTAGCACTTAAACTGGCCAATTCCAACTGAAATATTCTACCTGTTCTAAACAGAATCTCTGCTGGATTCCCATTAAAGTGCTAATGAACATCGCACGGAGAAAAAGAAGATAGAATATTAAAAATAGACAATCAATCGTGTTGCAGTTTTGTCATATTGTGTGTCTATGACTCATTGTTAATGGTCTCCCTCACCCCCCCCCCACCATAGCCGTTGTTCAGTTCTGATTTTAATTGAAAAGAAAAATGGATTTGGTGCAGAATGTGGTGCAGCCTATGCATAAAGTATTTCTGCATCAAACAAGAGTCAACTTGCCCTGTTGACTGCATACTGAGGCAGAATATTGGTTGCAGTTGAGAGAAAGGATTATTACTTCTGCCTTGGTGAAGGCGGAGGTATTGTTTTCAGTCGTGTTTGTTTGTTTGTTTGTTTGTCCGTGGACAAGATATCTCAAGAACCGCTGGATGGATTCGGATGAAACTTTCAGGGATGTTTGGCCTCATGACTGGCACAGACTGATTAGATTTTGGGATAGATCCAGTACAAAACAAGGATTCTGGATTATTTTTCTTGTCTTTTTACTTAATTTTTGAGAGCAGTCGGATTCATTTTTAGTATTCTCGTTTGTGAGAGCAGTTGAGTTTATTTCAGATATTCTCATTTTAAAACTCATCTTTGGCTAATCGTTGAGAGGATGTTGGTGTTGCCTTAGTGGAGGTTTGCAATCTCTTTGTGTTCTTGTTATTCTTATTCTCCTGAATGGTTTTGGTGATTCTGTCCATTAGTTTGCCTACATTTGTTACTCTTGAGCCTCTCTATGCAACTATTATTTATTTTTTTTGCTCAGGAGCCCAGATGGAGAGTAAAGTTAGACACAGGGGCCTAGGTTTCAGAGGGTGAAGTCAACTCTTTACCCCAGCAAAAGCGAGCACAAGTTAAACTAGTGGACAAAAGGGACAAAGAAGTGGAGCTAGGTTTAATGATGAAAAAAGGGTAAAAGGGCTGCTGATGTTTGCAATAAACAAAAACTGTGGCAGTTCTATATTTAAGAGACAAGGAATTATGTACATTATTTACATTATTTACATTCAACGGATATTTGTCCTCATCTTGTTTGTTGTTAACACAACATTTTGGCTGATATAACCTCCAGCCGTCATGAGGTATCTTGGGGAAATTTTGAACCAGGGTTCTCATTCCTAAGGTATTTTTTGATGTTGTTGTTGTTGTTGTTATTATTATTATTATTATTATTATTATTATTATTATTTATTATTATTATTATTATTATTATTATTATTATTATTATTATTGTTATTGTTCAGGTCACTGCTTGGAATCGAACATGGAATTTTGGGATTAGTAGCCTGCACTCTTAACCACTACGCCATATGCCTTAGGAATGAGAACCCGGATTCTAAATTTCCCCAAGATACCTGATGAAGGCTGGAGGGTATATCAGCTGAAAAGTTGTGTTAACAACAAACAAGATGAGGAAAAATATTTGTCAAATGTAAATAATGTAAATAATGTACTTTGGCATTTTGTTGTGCTTGAGAAGAAAACCTATCAAGCCAAGCAAAATTGCAGTCGTGGTAGATACTGGTGTGTCACAAATTGGCACCCATGCTGGTGGCACGTAAATCCACCCTAGAGGCATGTAGAAGCACCCATTACACTCTCGGAGTGGTTGGCATTAGGAAGGGCTTCCTGCCATAGAAACCTTGCCATATCAGAGTGGAATCTGGTGCAACCTTCTTATTTAACTCTGGTCAAGCCGTCCAACCCATGCCAGCATGGTCAACGGACATTAAATGATGATGATGATGATGATGATAGTTCTTTTATTCTTTTACTTGTCTCAGTCACTGGACTGTGGCCATGCTGGGGCACTGCCTTGAAGAGTCAAGTCAAGCACATTGACCCCAGGACTCATTTTATTCTTAAAGTTTGATATGTATTCTGTCAGTCTCTTTTGCTGAACTGCAATGTTAAAGAGACATAAAGAAACCAATGCCAATTGTCAAATGGTATGGGAGAAAAACAAAGACACACACATACAACACACACACGTGTGCATGCATGTACACTCACGTGTAAACACATATGCATGCATGCACACACACACACACACACACACACATGATGGGTTTCTTTCAGTTTCCATCTACCAAATCCACTCGCAAGGTCTTGGTTGGTAATAATAGAAGACACTTACCCAAGATTCCAAACAGTGGGACTGAACCCAGAACCATGTGGTTGGGAAGCAAATGTCTCACCACACAGCCACACCTTAAAAAAATTCATATATCTGACATATATCTGACAATGGTAGCAATAAGTTTTTATATATATACAATCAGGCACAGGAGTGGCTGCATGGTAAGTAACTCGCTTACCAACAACATGGTTCCGGGTTCAGTCCCACTGCATGGCACCTTGGGCAAGTGTCTTCTACTATAGCCTCGGGCCGACCAAAGCCTTGTGAGCGGATTTGGTAGACGGAAACTGAAAGAAGCCCGTCGTATATATGTATATATATTATGTGCGTGTGTGTTTGTGTGTCTGTGTTTGTCCCCCTAGCATTGCTTGACAACCGATGCTGGTGTGTTTATGCCCCCGTCACTTAGCGGTTCGGCAAAAGAGACCGATAGAATAAGTACTGGGCTTACAAAGAATAAGTCCCTGGGTTGAGTTGCTCGATTAAAGGTGGTGCTCCAGCATGGCCGCAGTTAAATGACTGAAACAAGTAAAAGAGTAAAAGAGAGAGAGATTCCTATGCTGTATGGTATGCTACAAAATTCTCACCACACACTTATTATCAGGGATTTATTGTGGCTGTTGGTGGATATTTAAGCAGTTAAATAAGAAAGCATGTGCAACTCTGACTGCACTGAACAGGTCAGAATCAATGTGTTGTCTATCTACATCCCTTTGTTCTCTCCAAGGGTTAGAGCAAAGACGGAAATATATTCTGACACAGAATTAATTAATTTATGTGTTCAATGGAGTGTTACACACCTTTGTTTATGCTTTAATCGTCAAATAGAGAGAATAACGATTCGTTGTTTTGATTTTTGACTGATATATAAAAACGTTAGAAGCCAGAGAACATATGTGGGTCGACGAGAAGGTTAAATCAATGGTTTGATTATCAGGCCTTTATCAACCATCTGGGGGGTTTTAGAACAAAGATGAAAATATGTTCTTATAGAGAATTATATCTTTCCTTTTCTCTCCCTCTCTTCATATTTATGTTCTGCTTCAGCAGAGAGAAACTATATTATCGCAATCTAATTTCCAAACTGGCACCAGAACCAAGATTCGGATATAGAATGTGCGGTCTTTGTGCGTGGTTATCTTTTCCGTAAAATGGTTTTATCATTTCCTTTAATGTCAAAAGTTGTGAGACAAAGAATCGCAGAAGAGAAAACGAAATTGAGAATGACAGGAACTGGTTGCCGTTTGATGAAGGAAAAGAGATTCGGTGTCTAACGAAGAAATGACAATGGTAACGAGACGATGATAATGATGATGATTGTTGTTTTTGTTGATGTTGTCATTGTTGTTGTTTTTTTAGCCTCATTTGTATACTGATTGAAACACAAGATCTAAGGTATTCCAATCATGGATGGCCATTTCATTTTTTTAGGGTATTTAGGACCGAATTGTCCAGTAATAATGCTGCTGTTGCTGATGTTGATGATGATGATGACGACGATGACAACGATAATAATGATGATGGTAGTGGTGGTGGTGATGATGATGATGATGATGATGATGATTGTAGTGGTTGAGGTGGTGGTGGCGGCGGTGGTGGTGGTGGTGGTGGTGGTGATGATGATGATGATAGTGGTTGTGGTGGTGGTGATGATGATGATAGAGGATATCTTCATGATGATGATGATGGTGCTGGTGCTGGTGGTGGTGACAGTGATGGTGGAGGTGGCAATGATGATGATGATGATGACGACAATGACAATGATAATAATGATGATTGTAGTGGTGGTGGTGGTGGTGGTGGTAGTGGTGATGATGATTATGGAGGGTGTCTTCATGATAATGATGGTGGTGGTGATGACAACGATAATGATGGTAGTGGTTGTGGTGGTTCTGGTGGTGGTGGTGTTGGTGGTGGTGATGATGATGATGGTAGTGGTTGTGGTGGTGGTGGTGGTAGTGGTGGTGGTGGTGGTGGTGATGATGATGGTAGTGGTTGTGGTGGTACTGGTGGTGGTGGTGGTGGTGATGATGATGGTAGTGGTTGTGGTGGTGGTGATGATGATGATGGTAGTGGTTGTGGTGGTACTGGTGGTGGTTGTTGTGGTGGTGATGATGATGATGGTAGTGGTTGTGGTGGTACTGGTGGTGGTGGTGGTAGTGGTGGTGGTGGTGGTGATGATGATGGTAGTGGTTGTGGTGGTACTGGTGGTGGTGGTGGTGGTGATGATGATGGTAGTGGTGGTGGTGGTGGTGGTGGTGATGGTGATGATGATGATGGTAGTGGTTGTGGTGGTACTGGTGGTGGTTGTTGTGGTGGTGATGATGATGATGGTAGTGGTTGTGGTGGTATGCTGGTGGTGGTGGTGGTAGTGGTGGTGGTGGTGGTGGTGATGATGATGGTAGTGGCTGTGGTGGTACTGGTGGTGGTGGTAGTGGTGGTGGTGGTGGTGGTGATGATGATGGTAGTGGTTGTGGTGGTAGTGGTGGTGGTGGTGGTGGTGATGATGATGGTAGTGGTTGTGGTGGTACTGGTGGTGGTGGTGGTAGTGGTGGTTGTGGTGGTGGTGATGATGATGGTAGTGGTTGTGGTGGCACTGGTGGTGGTGGTGGTAGTGGTGGTTGTGGTGGTGATGATGATGATGGTAGTGGTTGTGGTGGCACTGGTGGTGGTGGTGGTAGTAGTGGTGGTGGTGGTGGTGATTGATGATGGTAGTGGTTGGTGGTACTGGTGGTAGTGGTTGTGGTGGTGGTGATTGGTGTGATGAGATGATGGTAGTGGTTGTGGTGGTACTGGTGGTGGTGGTGGTAGTGGTGGTTGTGGTGGTGGTGATGATGATGGTAGTGGTTGTGGTGGTACTGGTGGTGGTGGTGGTGGTGGTGGTGATGATGATGATGGTAGTGGTTGTGGTGGTACTGGTGGTGGTGGCTGTGGCGGTGGTGGTGGTGATGGTGGTTGTGGTTGTGGTTGTAGTGGTGGTGATGATGATAGAGGATATCTTCATGATGATGATGATGGTGGTGGTGGTGGTGGTGGTGACAGTGATGGTGGAGGTGGCAATGATGATGATGATGATGATGATGAGATGATGATGATGATGATGATGATGATGATGATGATTGATGACAACACAATATAATTTCAATATCTGAATCATTACAGTGTAATGATGATAACGAGGTGGCTGATTGGCAGAAGCATTCGAATTTTGGAAAGAGATTACTTTGCAGGTCTCACATTGTTCCGGCTCTCTACTCACCGAGTTCAAATCCCACAGAGGTGAACTTTACCTCTCATCACTTTGGGACTGATAAATGAAGCACCAACTGAACGTGGTCAATGCCAGTACCCCCTGACTGGCCCCTGTGCTGGTGGCACGTAAAAAAGCACTATCTGAATGTGATTGATGCCAGGCCTGCTTGACTGGCTCCTGAGCCGGTGGCACATAGAAAGCATCCACTACATTTTCAGAGTGGTTGGCATTAGGAAGGGCATCGAGCTGTAGAAACATTGCCAGATCAGATTTGAGCCTGGTGCAACTGCTGGCTCTCCTGATCTCAGTCAACCGTTCAATTTTCAGAGTGGTTGGCATTAGGAAGGGCATCGAGCTGTAGAAACATTGCCAGATCAGATTTGAGCCTGGTGCAACTGCTGGCTCTCCTGATCTCAGTCAACCGTTCAATTTTCAGAGTGGTTGGCATTAGGAAAGGCATCCAGCTGTAGAAACATTGCCAGATCAGATTGGAGCCTGGTGCAACTGCTGGCTCTCCTGATCTCAGTCAAACCGTTCAATTTTCAGAGTGGTTGGCATTAGGAAAGGCATCCAGCTGTAGAAACGTTGCCAGATAAGACTAGAGCCTGGTGCAGCCATCTGGCTTTTCAGACCTCAGTCAAACCGTCCAACCCATGCCAGCATGGAAAAATGGACGTTAAACGATGGTGACGGTGATAACTGTTGCATACAATGTTATGTTTTTGTTTCAGCTGATTTCGAAAATAGTGAAGAATTTATTAAAATTACTTTGTCGTTATTAAGCTGGTGTTTGGGTACATGAATGAACATCAAAAGTTCCGATGGAAGGCTTTAATTTAGATCACTTCAAAAGAAGGAATTTATATCATGGAACCAGAGACGGTCTCAGGTGGGTTGTTATCGAGAGAGAGTTACATACAGAGTGAGTGAGTTAAACTGCAGCAAAATTCAGATAAAAATCAATCAGTAACATTGATAAACACAGCTGTAAAACCAGTTTCCAATCATATGTATATATACCTACCTACCTACCTACCTACATACATACATAT
>NC_043018.1:19608860-19621360 GCF_006345805.1 Octopus sinensis | reverse complement strand
TATATATATATACAGACACACAAACATATACATATGTATATATATATATATATATATATATATATATATATATATATATATATTATATATATATATATACACATACACATACACATACACGGCTGAAGGTCTGAGAGTTTCTTGCTTTGGCACTTATCAAATTAGTCACAGGTCAAAGGCCTGTGAGTTTATACAGTTACTGATGAAAGTATTTCTCTCTGGATTGTTCTAGAACGAATCATAACAATGTCACATGGGACGATTCAAATAGTTTACTTGTTATGTCATTCAATAAGCAAAGACATAGCTAAATAAATAAATAAATAAATAAAGAAAGAAAGAAAGAAAGAAAGAAAGAAAGAGAGAGCAAAAAAGAAATATATTTACTCATTACTCTTTACTCTTTTACATGTTTCAGTCATTTGACTGTGGCCGTGCTGGAGCACCGCCTTTAGTCTGAGCAAATCGACCCCAGGGTTTCCTCTTTGTAAGCCTAGTATTTATTTATTCTATCGGTCTCTTTTGCCAAACCGCTAAGTTACGGGGACATAAACATGCCAGCATCGGTTGTCAAGTGATGTTGGGGGGACAAACACAGACACACAAATATATACACACACACACACACATATTTATATATATACATATATATAAGATGGGCTTCTTTCAGTTTCCGTCTACCAAATCCAATTACAAGGCTTTGGTCAGCCTGAGGCTATAGTAGAAGACACTTGCCCAAGGTGCCATGCAGTGAGACTGAACCTGGAACCATGTGGTTCGTAAGCAAGCTACTTACCGCACGGCCACTCCGGCGCCTTATAAACAAAACCATATAAACTCTCAGGTCTTCAGCCTGTTACCAGTTTGATGCATGCCAACACACGAAACTCTTGGACCCAGAGTAACTCTGTTACTTCTGTGAAATATTAATAAAATTATGTGTGTGTGTGTGCGTGTGTTTGTCCTTCACCATCACTTGACAACTGGTGATGATGTGTTTACACCCCTGTAACTTAGCAGTTCGGCAAAAAATCAGACAAAGTAAGTACTAGGCTTAAAAAGAAATATATGTCCTTCAAGGCAGTGCTCCAGCTTGGCCACAGTCATATGATTGAAACAAATAAAAGACTAAGAGAATGTTGGTGTATCTACACCCCCGTAACTGAGCGGTTCAGCAAAAGAGACCGATAGAATAAGTACTAAGCTTACAAAGAATAAGTCTTAAGTTTGATTAGTTCAACTAAAACCTGTTCAAGGTGGTGCTCCAGTATGGTCATACACTAATGACTAAATGCGGTGCTCCAGCATGACCACAGTCAAATGACTGAAACAAGTAATAGAGAAGTTTTTATTTCGATCACTTTAACCCTTTTGTTACCATATTTCTGTTGAAATAAATTTCCTTTGAATCAATCCGTTTTTTAGGAATAACGAAGAACTTAATAGAATACCTTTGTCATCATTGTGCAGGTGTTTAAAGCATAAATTACCTTGAAATTCTGAAGGAAGCTTTTAATTTGGATCACTTTTAAAACAGGAAATTTGTATCATAGAACCAGGAGCAACTTCAGGCAGATTAATATAGAAAGATTTAAACCTTTTGTTACCATATTTCTGTTGAAATACTCTGCCTTTCATTCATTTAAGTTCAAAAATAATGGAGAATTTAGAAAATAACCTTGTGATTGAAATATCAATTAATAGGAAATTTTGATGAACGGTTTTAATTAAGATCACTTTAACCCTTTTGTTACCATATTTGTTTTGAACTACGCTGACTTTGCTTCAGTTTATTTTGAAAACAATGAACTTGGTGAAATAACTTTGTTGTTACTACAATCAAGCTTGTGTTTGGAATATTAATTACATGAAATTTTGAGGAAGTTGTTAATTTAGATCTCATTAAAACAGGAAATTTGCATTGTAGGATGAGGCACGGCCTCAGGTAGGTTCATATCAAAAAGGTTAGACAAAAATTAAAACAATTGTTTGTCCTGAATCTACAGGAAACAATACCGAAAAATCAAGTGATACTTAAAAATAAAACTGTTAGTCAAAACAAATGGAATTTAGCTTTGTCAAAGATGTGGAAAAAATTTGAAGACAAAAATAAAAATAAAAAAGATAGAAAATATATCCTTGAATGTTTATCGTTGACAGCATTTCAACATTTATAGATCTATACCGGAAAACAATTTAACAAACTGGTATGAATTTTGACCGGTTTGGCAGGAATGCAAACCATCCACGTCATCATTGGTTGTCATTCTTCTCTTCATTTACCATTTGCTAATATGAAAATAAATAGGAAAACGCCTTCGATGTTTGGCTATTCCTTGGTGCTATGTTAACCCTTAGAATGTCAGCATCAGTTGTGATTCTTCCCTTCATTTACTTAATACACAAAAATAAACAGAAAACCCCTTATGATCTCGGGCTACTCTAATGTATTAAGTTAACCCTTAAACTAGTTTCTAAGTTCACAAGACATTTTCTTGTCATCGTTCTCACGTGTTTGGGCTTTTTATCTCCTCGTCATTCTGTTGCAATATTACATAGATTATATTACATATTGTTCAGATGTTATTCTATCAATCTATATATATAAAACTGAGAATCTGTGTCTGTCTGTCTGTCTGTGAGAATCCCTAAAACTTGAGAACTACACAACCAATTCCATTCAAATTTTACACACGCCTTACTTAGGGTCCATGTAGTGTAATGAACAAAAAAAATTTTAACTTCTTGCCTAGGGCGAGCCCATAGCAATATCATATTTTCTCCACTATGAATCCCTAAAACTTGAGAACAATACAACCAATTTCATTCAAATTTTACACATGCCTTACTTAGGGTCCATGGAATGTCATGGGCAAAAGAAATTTTAACTTCTTGCCTAGGGTGAGCCCACAACAATATCTTATCTTCTCCACTATTTCAGTATTACGTGTTAAAAGTGAAACAAAAACATCTCTCTATTGTATGTATATGGATGTATATATTTATATATATATATATATATATATATATATATATATATATATATATATACACACATGTATATACATGTATATATATGGATGCACACATACACATATATATGGATGCACACATGCACACATATATAGATGCACGCGTGTGCTCACACACACATACACACATACACATGTATATATCTATAATATAAATTGGACATGGGCGATCGTTGTATTCTTTCTTGTCTGGAGGTTCACAGCCAAACGGCTGAGTGGATTCGCGTGAAAAATGGCACACATGTGGAGACTGGTGTATAGATTGGAATGTGGTTTGTATTTTTTCCCTAGCCCCTATCCCTATAGTTACCGAGAAAATTGAGTAAAACTTTTTCTAAGGGAATTCTCCTCTTTCTTCCGCCATTAAAACAACCATTTGCTTAGAAGCTGTTTTCTGATGAGGTGGGGTCAGGAAATTTTCAGATAGCTGGAGGCTCCAATTGAAACAGGGGACCTGAAATGATAAGGTTGAGAAACGCTGTTCTAGATTATGCCTGACCGAAAACGATCACAGCCACATCATCCAAACAGACCAGGTGAAACCGGGCTTAGCTGCTAGTATATATATATATATATGGTTGTAGTTCTTCAGGAGTGGCTGTGTGGTAAGTAGCTTGCTTACCAACCACATGGTTCCAGGTTCAGTCCCATTGCGTGGCCCCTTGGGCAAGTGTCTTCTACTATAGCCTCGGGCCGACCAAAGCCTTGTGAGTGGATTTGGTAGACGGAAACTGAAAGAAGCCCGTCGTTTATATGTATATATATATATATATGTGTGTGTGTATGTTTGTGTGTCTGTGTTTGTCCCCCTAGCATTGCTTGACAACCTATTTCTTTATTACCCACAAGGGGCTAAACATAGAGGGGACAAACATGGACAGACATAGGTATTAAGTCGATTATATCGACCCCAATGCTAACTGGTACTTAATTTATTGACCCCGAAAGGATGAAAGGCAAAGTCGACCTCGGCGGAATTTGAACTCACAACATAACGGCAGCCGCAATACTGCTAAGCATTTCACCAGACGTGCTAACGATTCTGCCAGCTCACCGCCTTTGCTTGACAACCGATGCTGATGTGTTTACGTTGCTGTCAAAAGAGACCGATAGAATAAGTACTGGGCTTACAAAGAATAAGTCCTGGGGTCGATTTGCTCGACTAAAAGGCGGTGCTCCAGCATGGCCGCAGTCAAATGACTGAAACAAGTAAAAGAGTAAAAGAGTATGGCTGTCAGATTAAATGAAATACGGGAGCGTGGAGGAGGTTATTTAGAAATTATTGCTAAGGAAGCTTGAAAATATTAAATTTAAGGCTGACAAAAGCGTGTGAGAAAGACTGAAGCAAAAATATCTGCAATAGAGAAAGCAAAATTTTGTTTCAGTGAAGAGGGGGGGGGGGAAGAATACATCAAGAAAAAGAAAAAGAGCTGCAAAATATTTATTTTTCTGCCGAAGGCATCAATATATTGGTGAGTTTCCACAACACTGATATCAAAATATCTCATAATATTTGGCGATTTTTTAAAAAATTCATAATTCATATTTTTTTTATCATATTAGATGTAATATAGCTTGTGAATATCTATTAATATATGTAACAAAAACAACAGCAAAAAACAACAATTTTTATTACAGGTTTGATAGAAAGAAAAAACGAAAATGAATAAACAAATGAATAAGACAAGAATGAGGAAATAATGATTGAAATAACAATATTTTAGGAAATTATTTAAAATTACGAGTTCTCCAATTAATTACTTTGAATAATAATTTTGCTTCATGTCAAAAGTAAGTAAATTGCCTCAATACGTAATGCAGAAATTCAAAATGGAGGTTTTTAAAGTCAATTTTTTTCCCCCACCTCTTATAAACACAAATCAATCAGAGAAATTACAGTAATTTTTTTCAGGGAAATTTTTCCATGTGTTCCAGTTTACATATATTAAATATTTTTTCTTATTTGCAAGCAAGAATGTGCTAATTAAAGAAATGCAATCTAGATGCATTGCTACTGGTGCTTACAAAAACATGTTTAACGCTTGTTACTGGTTGGCACTTGCAAAGAGATCTCAATACTTGTTATTGGCATTTCGCCTGTCTTTGCATTCTGAGTTCAAATTCAATTTTACCTTTCATCCTTTTGGGATCGATAAAACAAGTACCAATTGAACACTGGGGTCGATATAATTGAATTACCCCCACCTCTGAAATTGCTGGCCTTGTGCCAACATTCAAAACCATTATTCTGGCAGAATCATTAACTCAAAGAAGAAAACACTTAGCGGTATTTCATTCATCTTCTTGTTCTGAGTTCAAATTCTACCAGCATCCACTTTGGTTAATGTAATCAACTTACCCCTACCCCTGAAATTGCTGGCCATGAGCCAAATTTGAAACTAATATTTGCTGCTGGTTAAAGCAGCAAGCAGGCAGAAATGTTAGCATCCTGGAAAAATTGGTTAGAGGCATTTTGTCTGTCCTTACATTCTGAGTTTAAATTCATTGAAGTCAACTTTGTTTTTCATCATTTTGGGGTTGATGACACAAGTACCAGATGAGCACTGGGTGTTGGGGTCAACGTAATTGACTAACCCCCAAGCCTAAAATTTCAAGACTTGTACCTAAAGAAGAAAGGAAAATTTACTACAAGTGCTTACAAAAAGATCTAGCTGCATCTTACTGATGTGTGCAAAAAGATTTTGGTGCTTGCTACTGAGTCTTGCAAAAAAAAAAGATGTTAACATTTGCTGCTGTTAAGTGGGTGAGCTGCTGAGGTGCCGGGCAAAATGAGTGGCATCTCCATCTTTCTTTACATTCTGGGTTCAATTTCCACTGGGGTCGATTTTGCCTTTCATCATTTGAGGGTTGATAAAATAAATACCACCAGGGTCAATTCAATCAACCCTCCCCCGAAATTGCTGGCCTTGTGCCAAAAATCTGAAGCAACTGTTAAGGTGGTGAGTTGGCAGAACTATTACCATGCTGAACGAAATGCTAAGTGGCATGTCCTCCGTCTTTACATTCTGAGTTCAAATTCCACCTGCGTCGACTTTGCTCTTCAATCCTTCAGGGTCGACGTCAGCTCTCATCCTTTTGGGGGTCGACTTTTCCTTTCATCCTTTCGGGGTTGATGAAATAAGTACCAGTTGAACACTGGGGTCAATCTAATCACCTTAACCCCTTAGCCCTTCTCTCCCCAAAAACTGCTACCCTTGCGCCAAAATCTGATGCTAATGTTTGCTATTGATGCTTGCAAAATGCCATTTTAGTGCTTGATGCTGGCTCTTGCCAAAAGATTAATCTGCTTGGAACCGGTGTCTGCAAAACAATCTCAATTTACTTAACTGTTTTGACATAGGTTCCACAAATTCTCTCAATGCCCTCCCTTTCATCTTTGAAATGGAATGGAAGCACTCCATCGGTTACGACGACGAGGGTTCCGGTTGATCCGAATCAACGGAACAGCTTGCTCGTGAAATTAACGTGTAAGTGCCTGAGCACTCCACAGACACGTGTACCCTTAACGTAGTTCTCGGGGATATTCAGCGTGACACAGAGAGTGACAAGGCCGGCCCTTTGAAATACAGGTACAACAGAAACAGGAAGTAAGAGTGAGAGAAAGTTGTGGTGAAAGAGTACAGCAGGGATCACCACCATCCCCTGCCGGAGCCTCGTGGAGCTTTTTAGGTGTTTTTGCTCAATAAACACTCACAACGCCCGGTCTGGGAATCGAAACCGCGATCCTATGACCGCGAGTCCGCTGCCCTAACCACTGGGCCATTGCACCTCCACTATCTTTGAAATAAGGAAGGGCATATTTCAAACTTTAACATCAAGTTAGCAATCACAATAAATCTATATGAATGGGGAAAAAATGATTATAATATGAAACGAAATAAAATAAAAAGGAGAGGAAGTTTGTGTGTTGTAGTTTTGAGCCAAAAACAATAGTATGATTTTGTTATGTATTATCCCTTGTATTTCTGTAGCTTGGCTGGATTTTGCTAAAGCAAAGCTGACCTCATGACCTTCTTAATAACAACAGAAGCAACAACAAGAACATCGATTATGAACAATACTAACAACAACAGCAACAACCACAACTTCAACTACAACAATGCCAAACAACAAGAACTGCAGTAATATCAACGTCGACAACAATAACAGAAACAACGAGAACAACTTCAACAAAATAGAAAGGAATAAAACAGAATAACAGCAACAACAACAACAACAACACTGAATCTTGTTTCACTATCAAAGTTCTCTCTTTCGATATTACTGAATAATTCATTACTTCATTGAGGTAAAAACAGAGAAAAAAAAGGGGGTTTCGTCATTTTATATAAGATCTGTTGCTGTTGCTGCTGCTGTTGTTGTTGTTGTTAAGCAAGAAGACGGGTAAGGGTGATTAGGTGATAGTCAAGGGCTTAGGGGTGGGAGACCCCAAACCTTGGATAAAAATCAAACTTTGGTCGTCTTGTTGTAGTCGAGGGCTATTCGTTGACGCCCAACACCACTGGGAGGTGGTCCTCGAAGTCACTGGAAATGGAGATCTCCAGGTCCAAATTCTTGGACGGCTGCTGCTGCTGCTGCTGAGTCTATGGCCCCTACAATAAAAGTAACTTAGGGACCTGTGTGGTATTCAGTAGGAAGTTAGACAAGAGATATTTTCCCAACAGATACATCACAATCTGAGATGAAAAAAATAGGAAAAAATAAAGAAAGAAAGAATAAACTGGATTCTGTTAGGTTGCAGGCAACTGTTTGGTCAAGGTGCAACTTGGTAATTTGGAATATATTCGTATATAATAGGTGCAGGCATGGCTGAGTGGTACGAAGCTTGCTTCCCAACCACATGGTTCTGGGTTCAGTACTACTGCGTGTCACCTTGGGCAAGTGTCTTCTACTATAGATTCGGTTCAACCAAAGACCTGTAAGTGAATTTGGTAGATGGAAACTGAAAGAAGCCCATCATGTATATGTATATATATATATATATATGTGTGTGTGTGTGTGTGAGTGTATATATATGTATATATATATGTGTTGTGTGTGTGTGTGTGTGTGAGAGTGTGTATATATGTATATATTTATGTATATATGTATATATATATGTGTGTGTATATATATATATATATAAATATATATATATATGTATATGTATATATATATATATATATATATATGTATACATATATATATATATATATATATACATATATATATGTGTGTGTGTGTGTGTACTTGTGTGGAAAACGTGACCAGATTGTTTGCTTTGGAAACAGCTGGAGTGAGTAGCAAGCACATAACAAAACAGTTGAATGTGTGCTGTAAAACAGTGTTCAATACCTGGAAACAATAAACGGAGTCTGTTACTACCCCTAGCATACCAATTCCTGGTAGGAAACGATCAATTTGTACTAAACAAACTGTTGAAGCTGCGAAGAAACAAATGAACTGAAATCCTTGCAGCTATGCAAGGAAAACTGCCAAAGCTCTTGATATTTCGAAATCGTCAATGCACAAGATTTTTAAAGAAGATTTAAAGCTCATTGCATAGAAGAAACAATTACGGTAGTTAATTTCAGCAGCTTCCAAGAAGAAGTGGCTCAAAAGGGGTAGAGCCATGTTAGCTGAGATGAAGCATGCTGCTAACAAAATGCTGATCTGGTCCGACAAGAAAGCCTTCACCGTGAAGGCTGTTACCAACAGGCAGAATGACAGGCTTTATGCACAAAATGCATCTGATGGGTTCAAGTCTTCATTGATCTTCATCAATGCTGAAGTTTATGTGGAAAATGGATCACAGAAACCTTTGGTGACTGTTAGATCTTCACTCGAGACAGGGCTCTGGCCCACACATCCATTTTGATGCAGTGTTGGTGCAAAGAGCATTTTAGGGACAAGATGATATGGTTCCCCTCAAGTCTCCCATGATCATCATCGATGCTGGGGGCAAGATCACCAGTGAAGTTTATGTAGAAATGTTGGATGAGAAAGTGCTACCCTGGGCCTCAGAAACCTTTGGTGGCTGTTACATCTTCCCCCAAGGCAGGGCTCTGGTCCACATATCCAATTTGACACAGAGGTGGGGCAAAAAGCATTTCAGCACTTTTTGGAAGAAGATGATAAGACCTCTCTCAAATGCAGACCTCAACTCCAAGGACTTTGCTATCTGGTCCATCATGGAGAGTAATGTTTCTATTAGCACCTATTCAGATGTGTTAGATCTGAAGAAAGCCCCTCAGCCTTCATGGGTCAAGTTAGATGAAGAGGTGATACGGAACTCATGCAATTCAGCTATGATCAAGGTGAAAAGGGGTCACTTTGAAATGTAATTACTACAATGGATTGACAATTCGCATTAGAACCTTAAGTTTATTTTGAATAATATCAATAGGTAATTCTTTCTGGGACATCCTGTGTGTGTGTGTGTGTGTGTGTGTACATGTGTAACATATGGTATAATTATAAACAGGGCAAGTTTTTGCCATTTCTCTACAGATTGGAAAAAATGATGATATATATACATATATACATACACACACACACACACAACACACATCATCATCATCATCATCATCATCGTTTAGCGTCCGCTTTCCATGCTAGCATGGGTTGGATGGTTCAACTGGGGTCTGGGAAGCCAGAAGGCGACGAACGGATGGTGCTTTTTACATGCCACCAGCACGAGGACAGTCGGGGCGGCGCTGGTAACGGTCACGTTCGGATGGTTCTCTTACGTGCCATGCATATATAGCATGGAGAACGGACGTTAAACGATGATGATGATGATGATGATGATGATAGGCATATATATATATATATATATATATATCTTCACCATCATCATTTAACATCCATTTCCTGTGCTGGCATGGGTCAGATGCTTTGGCAGAAGCCAGCAAACCAGAGGACTGCACCATGCTGCACTGTCTGTTGTGTAAATATATATATATATATATATATATATAGAGAGATAGATAGATAGATAGATAGATAGATAGATAGATAGGTAGATAGATAGATAAATAGATAGATAGATAGATAGACACACACGCACAGACACAAATACATATATATGCATACATACACACATACATATATATGCTTATATACACACATACACAAATACACATGTCCACAGTATCACCACCAGTGTTTAACTTGAAGCAGCCACACACCAGACACACACACACACACACACACACACACACACACACTATACACACACACATACACAGCATATGATGTATGTGGGACATTACAATTCATTGAGACATTGACAAGAGAAGCTGTGTAATTATATCTGACACCACTTTCCCAATCTGACACTCACTCCTGCATTGCAGTATGTAATTTACATTTCACATTTGAGAAACGGCTTTGGAAAAACTCACAACAGATGTTGTGTCACAGCATAGGTGTCTGTGTGTTTATGTGTGTGTGTGTGTGTGTGAGTGTGGGTGTGTGTGTGTGATTTAAATATATTCATTTATGCAAACTGTAAGTAAATTCACTTTCTCTGTTTGTTTCTCTCTCTTTCTCTTTTTTTCTTTGTCTTTCTCTCATCACATACACACACATATACACATACATACAAGCATATATTATACACATACACACACACGTACACGTACATATATGCATATATCTATATCTATATATGTATATGCATACACACACACATATGTTTACATATATATCTATATAGGCACATACACATTCATATAAATTCACATATATGCATATATATATATTTATGTGTGTGTAAATATATATATATATATATATATACCTATATACATACATATATTATATGTATATATATATCTATATATCTACATATATACATATATATATATATATATATAATATATATATAATATATATATACATGTATACATACATATATATATACATCTATATATACATAAATACATTATATATATATATATATACATATATACATACATATATATGTATGTATCTATGTATATATATGTTCATATGTCTGAATATATACATACGTATATGAGTGTATGTGTGTATGTGTGTGTGTGTGTATGTATATATACATATAAACACCCATTCACACAAGTACACGGCTGTGGCTATTAAAATCTGGCCACTGACCAAAATATGTCAAAATATACAATTTCAAAGAATACAGTCTCTAACGCTAATTTAATGGTGTTGTTTCTTTAAAATGTTTTTCCTCTGCTAGAGAATTGGTTGTGCTATCATACCTTGTGGTGAATATTGTTTTGCTTCCCGGTTCAAGTCCCTATAAGGTTAGCTGTGCCTTTCATCTGTTTTTCTGTCAAGAAGTAGAGTACCAGTCAAATACTGGGGTCAGTTTCTTCTCTCTTTTTGTCTTCCTGTCTCTCTCTTTTTCTTTCTCTTTGTCTCATCTCTCTCTCTCTCTCTCCGTCATTTCTCCATCTCATCTCTCTCCCATTCTCTTTTCCTGTCTCTGTCTCATCTCTCTCCCTCTCTCTCATTTCTCCATCTCATCTCTCTCCCTTTCTCTTTTCCTGTCTCTGTCTCACTCTCTCCCTCTCTCTCATTTCTCCATCTCATCTCTCTCCCTTTCTCTTTTCCTGTCTCTGTCTCATCTCTCTCCCTCTCTCTCTCATTTCTCCATCTCATCTCTCTCCCTTTCTCTTTTTCTTTCTCTCTGTCACATCTCTCTCTCTCTCTCATTTCTCCATCTCATCTCTCTCCCTTTCTCTTTTCCTGTCTCTGTCTCATCTCTCTCTCTCTCCGTCATTTCTCCATCTCATCTCTCTCCCTTTCTCTTTTCCTGTCTCTGTCTCATCTCTCTCCCTCTCTCTCATTTCTCCATCTCATCTCTCTCCCTTTCTCTTTTCCTGTCTCTGTCTCATCTCTCTCCCTCTCTCTCATTTCTCCATCTCATCTCTCTCCCTTTCTCTTTTCCTGTCTCTGTCTCATCTCTCTCCCTCCCTCTCATTTCTCCATCTCATCTCTCTCCCTTCCTCTTTTCCTGTCTCTGTCTCACTCTCTCTCCCTCTCTCATTTCTCCATCTCATCTCTCTCCCTTTCTCTTTTTCTTTCTCTCTGTCTCATCTCTCTCCCTCTCTCTCATTTCTCCATCTCATCTCTCTCCCTTCCTCTTTTCCTGTCTCTGTCTCACTCTCTCCCTCTCTCTCATTTCTCCATCTCATCTCTCTCCCTTTCTCTTTTCCTGTCTCTGTCTCATCTCTCTCACTCTCTCTCATTTCTCCATCTCATCTCTCTCCCTTTCTCTTTTCCTGTCTCTGTCTCATCTCTCCCCTCTCTCTCTCTCTTTCTTATCTCTCTCCCTCTCTCTCTCTCTCTCTCACCTTCTCCCTTTTTCTCATCTCTCCCTCTCTCCTTCTGATCACACTTCATAAAAGACAGCTAGCAAGCCATGCTACTCCAGACTGATGAAGAGCAAATACTCAGAAACTAGTCTCT
>NC_043018.1:19576360-19601360 GCF_006345805.1 Octopus sinensis | reverse complement strand
AACTAAAGTGCTTGGTTTTTCTTTCGTGTCGGACATTTTCTAATGATAAACTTACTTATTCAATCAAGAATCATGGTTGACTGATTTCGGTGAGTTCATAGAAAGTCGGATGATTGTCTGGCAGAATCGATGGTTCATGTCTTGTCTCTATCAGCCCTACCTGCTTCTCTTCCTTTTTCTCTTATCCTCTTTCTTTCTCTCTCTTCTTGATCCAACATTGTAAGCCTAATCTACATCATCATCATTTAATGTCCACTCTCCATGCTGGCATCGGTTTGCCAGTTTGATTGGAACTGATAAGCCAGAAAGCTGCACCGGGTTCCAGTTTGAGGCGGCGTGATTTCTACGGCTGGATGCCCTTCCTAACACTAACCACTCCAGGAGTGTAATAGGTGCTTCTCCATGCTAGTGGCATGAGTGCCATTTACATGACATGGACAACAATCATGACCACAATTTCATGGGTGCCATTTAAATGGCACCATCAAGGATCATGATTATAACTACAATTCATGGGTGCCGTCTACATGGCACTTACAATGGCCATGACTAATAATAATAATAATAATAATAATAATAATAATAATAATAATAATAATACCCATGTATTTTAATTTAACTTAAAAAAAAAAATGAACGAACTATTGAGTTTAGTTTAATGGCCTACCAATGTATACTATGAGTTTCTTTGCCCTAGGAGTCGGGAAGACACTCGGCAAGAAATGGAAGCAAATTTGAAAGAAGAAAAAAAAAAAATAATGATAATAATAATAATAATAATAATAATGATAATAACAAGAACACTTAGAGGGCTCAAACTACCGCCAAGGCAACACCAGCGTGCTCTCAACAATTACCCAGAGATGGTTTTTAAAATGAGAATATCTGAAATAAACTCGACTGCTCTCACAAACGAGAATACTAAAAATGAACCTGACCGCTCTCAAAAATTAAGTAAAAAAACAGGAAAGATAATCCAGAAGCCTTGCCCAGAACCAGATCGATCCCTAGATCTAATCAGTTTGTGCCAGTCACAAGGCCAAACATCCCTGAAAGATTCATCTGAATCCATCCAGCAGTTCTTGAGATATCTTGTCCATAGACGAACTAACAAACAAACATGACTGAAAACAATACCTCTGCCTTCGCTAAGGCAGAAGTAACAATAATGATAGTCCTTCATGCTATAAGTACAAAGCCTAAAATTTTGTGGTAGTAGTTGGGGTAAGGGTCAAGTGGGTGTTATTTTATCCCAGTTCCATCCCAAGATAGAACTTGGGATGGAATTCAGTCTTGATAAATGTGCCAAGGCCATTTTCCAGAAAGGAAAATTGAAGACCTCACATTCAATGGTGTTAGATGTTGATACAGTTATAAAAGAAGTCAAGCAGGAACAGACTTATAAATACTTCAGAATAAGTGAAGGCTCTGGAATTCAGCATGCAAGCATGAAAGAGAAGACCAAGAAGGAGTGTTACAGGAGGGTTCAAGCAGTCCTAAAATCTGAGTTGAATGCATGTAACAAGGTGTTAGCTATAAATTCCTTAGCAGTTCTGGTTGTTATTTACAGTTTGAATGCGTTGAACTGGAATATGAGGGAAATAGGAAGATTGACAGGTAAATCCATAAGCTGCTGACTTGCAATAAGATGCTCCACCCAAAGGCAGACGCAGATCGTCTTTACCTGCCCAGAACTCAAGGAAGCTGGGACTTGATCCAGTTTGAAATCTCTTACAAAAGCATCACAACTGGACTGGCAAAATATCAAAGTTGACCTCGGTGGAATTTGAACTCAAAATGTAGTGACGGGTGAAATACTGCTAGGTATTTTGTCCAGCATGCTAACGATTCTGCCAGCTTGCTGCCTTAATGATGATGATTCATCATCATCATTGTCGTTAAACGTCCGCTTTCCATGCTAGCATGGCTTGGACGATTTGACTGAGGGCTGGTGAACCAGATGGCTGCGCCAGGCTCCAATCTTGATCTGGCAGAGTTTCTACAGCTGGATGCCCTTCCTAACGCCAACCACTCTGAAAATGTAGTGGGAGCTTTTACGTGCCCCCGGTATGGGGGCCAGTCAGGCGGCATTGGCAACGACCTCGCTCAAACCTTTTTACACATGCCACCGGCTCAAGTGCCAGTAAGATGATACTGGTAATGATCACGCTCGAATGGTGCCTTTTACGTTCCACCGGCACGGAAGCCAGTTAGCCGCTCTGATGATGATGATAATAATAATTATAATAATAATAATAATAATAATAATAATAATAATAATAATAATAATAATAATAACAACAACAACAACAACAACAACATCAACAACAACAACATCAACAACAACAGCAGCGACAACAACAACAAAACTAACTGCAATAATAATGATAATAATAATAATGATAATAATAATAATAATAATAATAATAATAATAATAATAATAATAATAATGATAACTATAATATATAAATTCAACTCCGATATGTTATTAATGTCATGTTTTTCCACTTAAAAAAGCAAATTGACATCTCAGAAATAATTGGTTTAGAGACAATAAAAACAGTTCTTTCTTTCTTTTTTCATCTGAACTACCAAGGTTAGCATTTCAAGAATTTATGTATGAACAATTCCATTTATTGCTATGATAAAACACGATTTTCTTATTTTATAAAAGAAATTATTATCATCATTCTTGTTGTAAAATAAAAATTAAAAAAGATACCGGATTATTAAAATTATTTGTCATAAAACAAATACAATTTATTTAAGACAGAGCAAGATGAAAGTGTTGACCATGAAATAGAGATTCTGCTTGTTATTGTGTGTGTGTGGTATTAAATAATGTACTGCGTTTTGTTTGTTGCATTCTGTGTTACAGTCGACGGTTGCTGTGTAACAACTGTAATGCTCTGTGTTACAGCTGAGCTATCTTCTCTTACAGATTAGGTATTCAGTGTTACACCAGAAGTGTCATCTGCTACATCGGATGTGTTTTTGTTACAACTGAGATGTTCTTTTACAGCTGAGGTATTTAATGTTACAGCTGAGTTGTCTGTGTTACAGCTGAGGTGTTTATGTTACAGCTGAGGTGTTTATGTTACAGATGAAGTGTTTATGTTACAGCTGAGGTGTTCTGTTACAGATGAAGTGTTTATGTTACAGCTGAGGTGTTTATGTTACAGCTAGGTGTTCTGTTACAGATGAGGTGTTGCATGTTACAGCTGAGGTGTTTGTGTTACAGCTGAGATGTTCCATTTACAGTTGAGGTGTTCTCTATCACAGATGAATTATTCTGTTACATTTGAGGTGTTCTGTTAGAACCGAGGTGTTATGTTAGAACTGAGGTGTTCTCCATTACAGATGAAGTGTTCCATGTTACAGCTGAAGTGTTCTGTTACAGATGAGTTGTTAGTGTTACAGTTGAGGTGTACTTTGTCACAGTTGAAGTATTCTGTTAAATTTGAGGTGTTCTGTTAGAGCTAAGGTGTTCTGTGTTATAGTTAAAGTGTTCTGTGTTCCATCTGAGATGTTTTCTGACATAGCTGAGGTGTTCTATGTTACAACTGAGATGTTCTGTTACATTTGAGGTGTTCTGAGGTACAGCTGAGATGTTCTGTTACAACCGAGATGTTCTGTTACAGTTGAGATGCTCTGTGGTATAGCTGAGATGTTCTGTGTTATAGCTGAAGTTTTCTGTATCATGGTTGAGATGTTGCCTGTTACAGCTGATGTATTCTGCATTACAAATGAGATGTTCTGTGTTACAGCTGCTGAGGTATTACGTGTCATAGCTGAAATGTTGTCCTGTGCTACACCTGAGATACTCTATTACAGCAGTGGTGTTCAATGTTATAGCTGAAGTATTGTGTCACAGTTGAGATGTTCTCTGTTATAGCTACATTGTTCCAAGGTTTGACTGCGGTGAACTGGGCAATAAATCTAATCCAACACCTTGTGGAAGTCTGACGGGAAAGTCTCTCCTGGTCTTGTGTAATACATTTAATCCAACACTAAGTGACAATCCATTGGAAGAAAGATTGTTGGAAGAATCTTTCCAGCTCATGAGAAATGGATTTTAATCCAACACTTGGCTTTAATACCACCTCTGTTGCAAGAATCCAAATCATGAATCTAAGGGTAGCTTTCCTTTTTCTTCCCAGGAGTCTCAGCAACCACAAAGTCATAGGTATTGTCATTCTTCCTCCCGTTAAATCATTAAAAGGAAAAAAATCAAATTAGATTTTTTAAAATCTCATTTCAGCAAAAAAAAAAAAAAGTTGGACCAGATTATGATGGTGACTAACCGAAATTTTGCCTTAATCTCTTCTACACTATTTCCTTTTCTCACTTAAACTTTTCAAACTGTCTCCTGACTCTCTTTTTCTCCTTTCTCTCCTCTCTATCTTTAAATAATTCTCATTCTCAAGTATGATCCTAATATGTAGCTCTGAGGGTTCTAACTTCAAAAACAGGAAACCATTTCCTGTCTCCCACCCCACCAGTTATCAAACAACTTTCATTTCTTCCTGACTGGAAATACCTCCAGGCATATTCTAACACTCTTGACAGCCTTTCTTCATCAGTCGGCTCTACCAATTTCCTTATATATAGCATCAAAGTTCATTTGGAATAATTTACCCACAAAATATTCAGCCAAATTCAAAGCCGTTCGATTTGGTAAGAATATCTTGATGGAACAGTTATTATTATGAAATACAAACTCAACTGTCAAAAGTCATTAGCTAATTACAATCATCAAGATAAAACTGGAAGCCATTCTCTTTAGAATATTATATTCTGCTCCAGAAATACTGGCTTTTAATTTTGGCATAAGGCCAGTAATTTCGAGAGGGTGGGGTGGGGGTAAGTTGATTGCATCGACATCTGTATTCAACTGGTACTTATTTTATCAACCCTGAAAGGATGAAAGACAAAGCTGACCTCGGCTTTAATATTTCTATTATATGTAATTTTCTAGATGGTGTAATTTAATTGTTCATTTTGAATTAATAAAAGGTGTTTTTTCTAATTTTATATATATATATATATATAATATATGTGTGGTGTGTGTGTGTGTGTGAATATATATATAAATGTATATATATGTATGCATATATATGCATATATATATATATATAATATATATATATATAATATATATATATATATATATGTATGTATATATATATATATATATATGTATATATATATATATATATATATATATATATATATATATGTATATGTATGTATATGTGTGAATATATATATATATATATATATATATGTGTGTGTGTGTGTATGTATATGTGTGACTATATGTACACATATATATATAATATATCATCATCATCATATATATATATATATATATATATATACACACACACACACACACACATGACAAAGTGTAAGTGCCCCAGAGAATAGTCAGGTATAAGAAGCATCAGATGTGGTGTGCAAGAGAGACAACTGTGCTGGTATGATCACGTGATGTGTATGGATGAGGAGACCTGTGTGAAGAAGTGTCAGACCCTAACAGTGGAGGGAACCTGTGGGAGAGGTTGACACAGGAAGACATGGGATGAGATGGTGAAGCATGACCTTCGAATGTTGGGCCTCACAGAGGCAATGACAAGCAACTGAGACCATTGGAGATATGCTATACTTGAGAAGACCTGGCAAGTCAAGTGGGATCGTTGTCATGGCCGATGCCAGTGCCACTTGACTGGCAGTCATGTCGGTGGCACATAAAGAATAACATTTGAACTTGGCTGATGACAGTGCTGTCTGATTGGCACCTGTGTTGGTGGCACATACAAAGCACTGTTCCAGCGTGGCTGATGCCAGTACTGCCTGACTGGCACCCATGCCAATAGGACATAAAAAGCACCCACAATGCTCTCAGAGTAGTTAGCATGAAGAAGTGCATCCAGCTGTAGAAGCCTTGCCAAATTTGATTGGAGCCTGGTGCAGCCTCCCGGCCTGCCACTTCTCAGTCAAACCATCCAACTCATGCCAGCATGGAAAAATGGACGTTAAACAATGATGACAATGGTGATGATGATATAAATATATACGTGTGTTTGTTCTACCTACGGAGACAACAGAATTTGAACCACTAACCTTTTGATTGCTGGTACAAAGTCATAGCCACGGAGACAATATATATCCAATGGTAGAATTTGAACTGCTAAATTCTTGGTTGTTTGTTCTATCTCCTAACTATGTAGACAACATATAACCAATGACAGGACTTGAACCCTCAACCTCTTAGCTGCTTGTCCAATATCGCAGCCATAGAGATAACAGACTGCCCATGTTCTCCCTTCTGTCAGCCTTAGCCTTTGAACTAACAACCTCTTGGTCATTTGACAATATCCTGCCTATGATAAAAACAGTTTGCCAATTACAGGATTTGAACTACCAACCTCTTGGTCTCTGGTCCAGTGTCATAACCACAGAAATAACATATTGTGAATAATAGAATTTGAACTGCTAACCTCTTGGTTGTTTATTCCAAGTCCTAACTACGGAGACAACATACAACCAATGATAGGACTTGAACTATCAGCCTCTTGGTTTCTTCTCCAATGTGCTAACCATGGAGAGAAGCAGTTTGATAATATTCTATTTACTTGACTATTTTCACTCTCAAAACCGATTCTGAATTATCTTGGTTTATTTGTAATCCTAACTTATACTGTTTCGTAAACCAACCACATACAGACGGCAGCGATAAATGTAATTTCACATTAAAACCACAAAACCAACAACAACAACAACAACAACAACAACAACAACAACAACAATAACAATAATAATAATAACAATAATAATGATAATAAATAATGTTTTCTTTATAATAATAATAGTAGAGTTTTCTTAACTTATAATGATGATGATGATGATGATGATAATAATGATAATAATAATAATAATAATAATAATGATAATAATAGTAATAATAATAATAATAATAAATAATGTTTCCTTTATAATAATAATAATAATAGAATTTTCTCAACTTATAATGATAATAATAATAATAATAATAGTAATAATAATAATAATAATGATGATGATGATGATGATGATGATAACAATGATAAGAATAATAATAAATAGATAGTTAAAATATGAAGTGTTCCAAGTTTAAACTGTAGACACATTTAGTTCCATAGTGTCTTTAGAATAACAACACTTCCATGGCATAGCCAATGTTTGTGTGAAAAGACATCTTCACTGAAAGATTCTCTTCAGGAAAGAAAATCTATTAGAGAGAATATAATGGCTTGGAGAGAATATCACTTATTTGACACCGAAATTAAAACGGTAAATATCAGAAATACTGGCATTGCCAAAAGCAAAATCATTCGTTTCCTGATTGAAATACATCTTGTGTTGAATTCTTAAACTACGTCAAGAACTCTCAAAGTTTGTCTTTAACATTGATGTCTTTTCTAAGTATTTGTGGAGCCAAATGTTTTAGGTTAGGCAAATAGTTTTATTGAATTAACTCCAATGTAATACTAATAACTGTTCCATTCACACAGGAAAGATGAAAGGCGAAATTAACTGGCTTTCACTTCTGCTTTGATCTCTTCATGAAAATATCAAAATATCAGGATATTTCTCCATTTCTAGGAATTCTCGTTAGCAATAATTAAGCAGAAATAATAATGATTATTATGGAGAGGCTGTTCCAAGTTTAGAATTTCGTTGTTTTGAAACAACTCTTTTAGTTCTGCTCTAGCAGATGGTTTTGTGAAATAACAGTCAGTTATATGACAAACATTCCTGTAAATCTTGTTGTTGTTGTTGTTGTTGTTAATATTTGATATTTATGACTAAAATTTATTTTGAAATCTACTGCCAGTATGTCTCAATTGATTTTAAAAGTAACCAGTGAATTTGAAGAATTTAGTAAAATAACCAATCTTTTCATTTCCAGGTCAGAATCTGAAACACGTTTTGACTCTTTCTTCACCATATTTTCTGTAGAAATACATTGTGTTTGGTTGTATACTGTCAATCTAACGTGAACGTGACAGTAGGGGGTTACACCACCGCTGTTTAGCCCTAGGAAGCATCGACGCCTTCTGATGGCTTTGACACATTTTTCCTGTGTCCTTATATACATTTACGAAGGGGAGACAAACACCCCCAGCAGCCAGGCCTGCATCTAGAGACACGCATGTTTCAGGATCATTGTCCTTCATCGGTCTAGAGTAGCAGACGCCCGTCAGCTGTTGATATCTGCCTCGACTCGCGAATGTATATATCTAATTCTCTGTGAAGTTTATACACTGATTACCAAAATCAGAAATATTAAATTTCTAAATCTCTCATAGAGATATGTACGGTGGTGGGGCGATAGAATAGTTGTATACTGTCAATCTAACGTGAACGGGAAAATAATGAAGAATTTAGTTAATGAAGAATCTAGCAAACCCACTCACAAAGCTTCGGTCAGCCCGAGGTTATACTAGAAGACAGCTGCCCAAGGTACCATGCAGTGAATGGAAACCATAACCATGTGGTTGGCAAGCAAGCTTCTTACCACGCAGCCATACGTATAATATGCACAATATGTGTGTGTAATTTGTGTATTTTATTATATACTCTTTTACTCTTTTACTTGTTTCAGTCATTTGACTGCAGCCATGCTGGAGCACCGCCTTTAATTGAGCAACTCAACCCCGGGACTTATTCTTTTTGTAAGCCCAGTACTTATTCTATCGGTCTCTTTTGCCGAACCGCTAAGTAACGGAGACATAAACACACCAGCATCGGTTGTCAAGCGATGTTGGGGGGGACAAACACAGGCACACAAACACACACATACATATATACATATACATATATACGATGGGCTTCTTTTCAGTTTCCGTCTACCAAATCCACTCACTTTGGTCAGCCCGGGGCTATAGCAGAAGACACTTGCCCAAGATGCAACACAGTGGGACTGAACCCGGGGCCATGTGGTTGGTTAGCAAGCTACTTACCACACAGCCACTCCTGTGCCTATATGTTTAATACGTTTACTGTATATTTTTTTTTTTTTTACTTGTTTCACTCATTTTTACTGCGGCCATCTGGAGCACCGCCTTTAATCGAGCAACTTGACCCCGGGACTTATTCTTTGTAAGCCCAGTACTTATTCTATCGGTCTCTTTTGCCGAACCGCAAAGTAACGGGGACATAAACATGCCAGCATCGGTTGTCAAGCGATGTTGGGGGGACAAACACAGACACACAAACACACACATATACATATATACATATATACGACGGGCTTCTTTTCAGTTTCCGTCTACCAAATCCACTCACTTTGGTCAGCCCGGGGCTATAGCAGAAACCACTTGCCCAAGATGCCACGCCGTGGGACTGAACCTGGAACCATGTGGTTGGTAAACAAGCTACTTACCACACAGCCACTCCTGCACCTATATGTTTAACACGTTTACTGTATATGCATAATATGTATAATATTTATGTATATGTGTGTGGATATATGTGCAGTATTTGTATGTAACAACTGGATTCGGTGAAGCACAAGTGAAATATCACTTAAAGTAAATTTCAATATGTTGTTTTAAAACTTAATAAGATGTTTATCTACTGCAGTAAATAAAATGCTTTACTGGAGGAAAATTGTTTGATAACTGTAGTTACATATCAGCATATATTTGCATATATTTGCATATATTAGCATATATTAACATTCTTCAAGCTATCACTTAAAAATATTGAAATATATATTTCTAATCTGAATCTTCTAAGTTCATTACACACAATGTTTGCAATAGGCTTACACCAGAAGAGGCAATGAGGTGAATGGAGGGAAGAAAGATACTTAAATTTATTATACATAATACATTCTTCATATATATATGTGTGTGTGTGCATAAATATGTATATATATACACACCACACACACACACACATATATATATATATATATATATATATATATATGTATATATATATATAAATGTATATGTATATATATGTGTATATATATACATATACATATATATATATTATATTTATATATATATATATATATATAAATGTATATGTATATATATGTGTATATATATACATATATATATATATATATATATATATTATATATATATATTATATATATATATACATATACATTTATATATATATATATATATATATATGTGTATGTGTGTGTGTGTGTATATATACACATATTTATGCACACACAAACATAAATATGTATATATGAAGAATGTATTTATGTATAATGAATTTAAGTACATATATATATATATATATATATATATATATATATATATATATATATATATATATATATATATATATATATATACATATATATATATATAAATATATACACATATATATTTTTTATATATATTTGCATATCTAACTATCTATCTTTCTATTTATCTATCTATCTATCTATCTACCTGTCTATTTATCTATCTACCTATCTTTCTATGTATCTATCTATTTATGTCTATATATTCATATAAATAATATTAGGGTAATGAGAATTATAGAAATTTTTACTACCAGTGGTCTAGCACAAATAAAAATTTAGTCAATAAGCAATATATTATTCATATAAAATATCGTGTACATTAAAACACATTAAGAGGCTTCCATCATAGGAAAGCCTTCTGCTAGAAAGAACAGTTGAAGTTCAAACCACTAATTAGGGATAAATTCTCAAAGGGAATGAAAAATAAAAACAAACATTTACCATCTAATTTAATTCCCGGACCATGGTTTCTGACTTATTGTTGCCAACAATAGACTGCGACTGCGCAGTGGATTTGAAAAATTAGAATATACAAACAATGAGTTTACATGCTCAATCTATCTCGTTGTGTATACAATTAAATCTTAGGCTACCCGCTGAGGAAGACGGCCTCAGTAAATTTCATTTTTCTGAAATAAGTCAGAAACCATGGTCCGGGAATTAAATTAGATGGTAAATGTTTTTATTTTTCATTCCCTTCGAGAATTTATCCCTAATTAGTGGTTTGAACTTCAACTCTTCTTTCTAGCACAAGGCTTTCCTATGATGGAAGCCTCTTAATGTGTTTTAACGTACATGCTATTTTATATTTTTATATATATATATATATATATATATATATGTATGTATATATGCATATGTTTTATTTATTATTTTGTTATTATATGATCAAACGTCACGCATCCACTTCCAAATAAGTTTTATCTATCTATCTATCTATCTATCTATCTATCTATCTATCTATCTATCTATCTATCTATCTATCTATATATATATATATATATATATATACATGTATGTATGTGTATGTGTGTGCACAGGCATTGTATGTGAGTGTGTTTGAGAGTATGTGTGTGTGTGTATGTGTATACATGTATATATACTAGCGATCGCCTGGCCTTTGCCTCAGTCTGTACCCTGCCAAAATGTATTCATAAGGCATCTACCACAGTGCCCATGTGTCAGATCATAGTTAAAGGCTGCTAGTCACCACACTTCATGAGAAAATGTTCTAAATTCCGACCTGACTTGTCATTACCATGATATTTCCTATTCTCTGATGTATGCATATCTGGCTGTGTTACTATACTCTTTACTCTCTTTTACTTGTTTCAGTCATTTGACTGTGGCCATGCTGGAGCACCACCTTTAGTGGAGCAAATCGACTCCGGGGCTTATTCTTTGTAAGCCCAGCACTTATTCTATCGGTCTCTTTTGCCGAACCGCTAAGTGACGGCGACGTAAACACACCAGCATCAGTTGTCAAGTGATGTTGGGGGACAAACACAGACACACAAACATATATATATATATATATATATATATATATACATATATACGACAAGCTTCTTTCAGTTTCCGTCTACCCAAATCCACTCACAAGGCTTTGGTCGGCCCGAGGCTATAGTTGAAGACACTTGCCCAAGGTGCCACGCAGTGGGACTGAACCCGGAACCATGTTGTTGGTAAGCAAGCTACTTACCACACAGCCACACCTGCGCCTATGAAGTTGTTCTGTTAACAGCTGTTCTCTTAAGCAGTTTTTTTTATCAGCTTGAGTGAAATTTGCAGTCAACATATAAACAAACTTGCTTTTTATAAATATACAGATATATGAGAGAACCGTGATGTTGTAGGAGAGAAATGTGTTTGCATGGATGATGGTTCACTTGCACTAAATGAGGCTGCAAAAAAGAGAGGTTTGGAGATGCCACTATGAAATCATCGTCATCATTATCATCGATTAACATCCGTTTTCCATGGGTTGGACGGTGCATGGGTTGGACGGTTCAACTGGGGTCTGGGAAGCCAGAAGTCTGTGCCAGGCCCAGTCTGATCTGGCAGTATTTCTACAGCTGGATGATTTTTAAGTGCCACCTGCACAGGTGCCAGATGAGGCTGGCAAACAGCCACGATCGGATGGTGCTTTTTACGTGCCACTGGCACTCAATAAAGAGAATGAATGGGAGAAAGAGAGTCTGCCAAATGCTGGCTCAACTGAGGGACCAGCTATCCAAATTGAAAGTACCTTGGTAGATAAAGGAATTAAGAGTGCCACAGGATCTGTCTGCCCCATATTGGTCTTGTCAGCAATATCATCTGCTCCCACCGGAAACAATGTGCTGGGGGTGGAGTAGGACGAATGTATTGGATCAATGCTGTCATCGCCCCCTGATGGCTCCTCATAAGAAGGGTGGAATGTGTCCTACAAATCTCCTCTTTTGTGTTTGGCTCATGCTTTGAGAGGCTTTGAGCTCTCACAAGAAGCCTAATGGACTCTTTAGATCAACATTATATTCCTCCAACATGAATCTGGGAAATTAGAAGAGTTGAAGAACCTCTTCAAACTGAAGTTTGCTTTAGAAACTAAAAACAAGGCCAAAAAAATGGTTATTCTATTTAACTGGAATTTTTCTTGATAATTCTTCTCTCTTTCTCTCTCTCTCTCCCTCTCTCTCTTTCTTTCTCTCTCCCTCTCTCTCTTTCTTTCTCTCTCCCTCTCTCTCTTTCTCTATCTCCTCCCCTCCCCCTATCTTTCTATCTCTCCCCTTCTCCTTCCACCTCCACCTCTGCCTCTCTCTCTCTCTCTCTCGCTCCCCCTCTTTTTCTCCCACCACCACAAAATATCTGGGGATTTTCATTTTCTTTAATCTTCTGAATAGAAGACAGAAATAAATGGCAAGTCAAGATATTAATTCTTTTTTAGCCATTTTAAACGGAATTGGTTGGAATGGCAGAGACTACATGTGACAAATAGATGAATGAGGAGGAAAGAGATGGTGAAAGAAAGAAGAAAGGGAAAGAGAGGGAGAAAGAGGGAAGAAAGAGAGCAAGATGGGAAAGGGGGAAATATGGCAAGATAAAGAGAAGGAGAAAGAGAGAGAGAGGGATAGGGAAAGAGATAGAGAGAAGCAAAGGGAGAAAGAAAGGAAGAGGGAGAGAGAGAGAGAGAGAGTGAGAGAGAGAGAGAGAGAGATAGAGAGGAGAAGATAAAAGACATTGAATTCCTCGTTCAGTTTAGTTGTTGGCCTGTAAAAGTGGATTAAGATATTTGATCCAAAGTAGTCTTAACGTTTAAGAAAAGATTAAATAAAAGAAAAGAACCCAGCAAAACCAAAACAAACCAAAAATAATCGGTTCCAAGCACCAAAACCAAAACCAACTGCGATAAGTTTTCTTCTATACAACTCAAGACAGGTTTATACCAAAGTTTGGAGACAGGCATCGAAGTTGCTTTTCCATTTCAGATGATTATTATCATTACTATTATTATTATTATCATTTTTTCTTCTTCTTTCAAATTTGCTTCCATTTCTTGCCGAGTGTCTTCTCGACACCTAGGGCAAAGAAACTCATAGTATACATTGGTAGGCCATTAAACTAAACTCACTAGTTCGTTCTTTTTTTTTTTTGATAGAAATAAAGTTAAATTAAAATACATGGGTAGTAATAGTTCTCACATCGACAATGCTCTTCTCAATACGTGTGATGTACCAGTTAAGACAATCTTTTGCACTTCTTGCAGGGATGGTAAGCCAGGGATCATTCTCATATAATTTTCGGTTCCCTTCTTGATCATTCCTAGTGCTCCTACGATCACTGGTATTGTAACCGCCTTGAGATGCGGTTATTATTATTATTATTATTATTATTATTGTTATTATTATTATTATTATAATCATTATCATTATTATTATTGTAGATGTCACACAGTATCTAATATTATTTTCTACTCTAGGCACAAAGCTCGAAATTTTGGGGGGAGAGGACCAATCGATTAGACCGACTCCAGTACACAACAGGTACTTAATTAATCGACCCTGAAGAGATGAAAGGCAAAGTTGACCTCAGTGGAATTTGAACCCAGAAGATAAAGACAGACAAAGAGTACCACTAAGCATTTTGTCCGGCGTGCTAACACTTCTGCCAGCTCGCTGCCTTACACAGTATCCAATATTGTGATATTGTAAATTGAAGATTTTGTGTGTACAGGAAATTGTTTTGTCTTTCAAGTCACAACAAGGCCCTCAGGTAGACAGTATCTTCTTACACAGTATGTGTACAGTTCCAATTAAAGTCAATTTTTACAATACACCTAGATTGTAGAGTATTTCTAAAGTTTCCAGATGTTTCTTCAGCTTGGGTGGTATTGAACCCAATGCTCCGATGACAATAGGGACAAACTTTACGTTTGACCCTCGTAGCTGCCACATCTTAGCAATCTCAATTCTTAGGTCTCCATATTTATCAATCTCTTCTCTTTCTTTCATGACAATATTCTTTGACTTGTTTCAGCCATTTGACTGTGGCCATGCTGGAGCACTGCCTTTGGTCAAGCAAACTGATCCCAGGACTTATTCTTTATAAGCTTAGTACTTATTCAATCGGTCCCTTTTGCTGAACCGCTGAGTTACGGAGACATAAACTCTCCAGCATCAGTTGTCAAGCAATGTTGGGTGAACAAACACAGACACACAAACATATAGACTAGACACACATACATATATATATATATATATACATATATACGATGGGTTTCTTTCAATTTCTGTCTACCAAATCCACTCACAAGGCTTTGGTTGGCCCGAGGCTATAATAGAAGATACTTGCTCAAGGTGCCACGCAGTAGGACTGAACCCAGAACCATGTGGTTGGTAAGCAAGCTACTTACCACACCTATAATATGTTGATCTCCTTACACTGCCACGTTGATTATTGGGCACTCTTGTTTGTTCCTTCTAAAGGCTACAATATCTGGTCTTCAGTGTTCTAATGTCTTGTCTATCAGGGAGTCAAAGTCCCAGAGGATCTTTGCCTTCTCATTTACATGCATTACCTTTTCCGGTGTATGTTGGTTCCAAACACTTGTTACCTGATATCCATGCTTCTGGCACAGTAGCCAGTGGAGTTTTAGGGATACCTTGTCATGTCTGTGCTTGTACTCTTTCTGTGTAAGACTTTCTCAAGCACTAATAATGTGAGTCATGCTTTCGACCCTCTTACCTCACATTCTGCAGAGGTTCGTTACACTTGTGTGGTATATAACTCTTTCTACTGAGTTGGTATTCAATGCCTGATCCTAGGCAGCAATGATTAGGTATTCAATCTTCTTTTTTAGGCCACCCTTGCTGAGCCACCTCCATGATGCTTCCTTATCTTTTAAGTTGTTAGTTTAGTGGAACTGACCCTGTAATTCCATGCAGAGTAGTGTTTTTTTCTCTCTCATTGTTTCTCTCTCTCTCTCTCTCTTTTACTTGTTTCAGTCATTTGACTGTGGCCATGCTGGAGCACCACCTTTAGTCAAACACATTGACCCCGGGACTTATTCTTTGTAAGCCTAGTACTTATTCTATTGGTCTCTTTTGCCGAACCACTAAGTGACGGGGACATAAACAGACCAGCATCAGTTGTCAAGCAATGCTAGGGGGACAAACACAGACACACAAACACACACACACATATATATATGCATATATACGATGGGCTTCTTTCAGTTTCCATCTACCAAATCCACTTACAAAGCTTTGGTCGGCCTGCGGCTATGGTAGAAGACACTTGCCTAAGGTGCCACGCAGTGGGACTGAACCTGGAACCATGTGGCTGGTTAGCAAGTTACTTACCACACGGCCACTGCTGCGCCTATTCACAATTAGAATTCATTAGCAATCCATTGTTGGCAAATCCTTCTGCATTACCAGCATTTGGTAGCAGGTCTTGTTTGCTGTTTACCAAATACTCTGCAATGTTTCTTCTCTTGCTGCTGATGCACTTCGTCGCTCTGACTGCATCTCAGGGAGGTTGGCTCCGTTATTCTCGAGCCGTGTCTGTAGAGGTTATCCCGAACAGGTAGCGCTTCTCGGTAGCACTGCCAGGCCAGGGATCTCTGGAAATTGTCCATGGGTCCTGGCCCGAAAGTCATCCTGAGCAGGTGGATCAGGTATTCCTCGTCGACATCCAGGTTTGCCCCAATGCTTTGGTTGTGTTGAAGTCACTCAAGGTGTACAGCCTGTGTACATTCACCGAGGGTGGAAGGTACTATCATCCTCTTTCAGGTAGTGCAATCGAATTGGTCAGTCTCTACTCATGTCCAGCAATATCTCACACATTGATAGCAGTCACAAGGTTCCTTGTAGAGAGTTTTTATTTCAAGAGAAGTTCGAGGTGCTTCAGATATGCTGTGATGACTTTATCTTTCATTTCTCTGTACATATGTTTATATATACATGCACACACACATACACACACACACACACACACACACACACACATACACACACACACACACACACACACACACACACACACACACACACACACACACGTATACATAACAAGATTCTTTCTGTTTCCCTCAACCAAATCCACTCACAAAGTTTTGTTTGGCTGAGGTTATAGCAGAAGTCATTGGCCCGAGGTGTCACGAAGTGGGACCGAACCTGGAACCATGTTATTAGACAGTGAACTTCTTACTCCACAGCTTTTGTTTGGCTGAGGTTATAGTAGAAGTCATTGGCCCAAGGTGTCACGAAGTGGGACTGAACCTGGAACCATGTTATTAGACAGTGAACTTCTTACTCCACAGCTTTACTGTTACTTCTAAGTCCCAACGATACGATTTGAACCAAGAATCTCTTGACTCACCCTGCTAATGATGCATTCCTTTTAAACCCTGTTACAAGACTGTTCTCTCACAAACGAGCAAACATCAGTTTCAGCACCATCATGAAATGTCTTTATCCATAAAATTTACCATTGTGAAATAATTTGTCTAAACTTGCATAAGTACTTCATATGGGTTGGTATTGAACCTATGATCATTCCCTTCGCAGTTCCAACACTCTTTTCTGCCATGACATTAATAAATAGAATGTTCTGTTTTGCAAACAGTCAAAACAAAAAAAAATAAAACAAAAAAAATTAGGTTTATACTCTGACAAAATATCATTTTATTAATAGTAATAATAATAAATAATTGAGATAATACCACCACCACCACCACCACCACCACATACATGCACACATAAAGGAATTTATATTTATGTATATAAATGTTTATGTGTGTGTGTGTGTATCTATCTATCTATATATAAATATATATACACATAAAAAAACATAAATAAGAATGTGTGTATGTGCATATATAAATACATACACACATACACACACACACACATATATATATACAAATGAAAATATAATTATATATGTGTATATATATATATATATGTATACACACACATACATGCACACACACATAAACACAATTGTATATATACACTTTTATATAAATATATATATATATATGTGTGCGTATACATATATATATATATTACATATATACATATACATATATATATATATATATACATACATATATGTATATGTATATATGCATATACATATATATATACATATACATATATATATACATATATGCATATACTTATATATATATATATATACATATATGTTATATTATATATATATATTACTATATATACATATACATATATATATACATATATGCATTACTTTATATATATATACATACATATATGTATATATATATATATATATATCCTATATATACATCATCATCATCATCATCATCATCATTTAGCGTCCGTTTTCCATGCTAGCATGGGTTGGACGGTTCAACTGGGGTATGGGGAGCCCGAAGGCTGCAACAAGGCCAGTCAGATCTGGCAGTGTTTCTACAGCTGGATGCCCTCCTAACGCCAACCACTCCGAGAGTGTAGTGGGTGATTTTATGTGCCACCGACACAGGTGCCAGACGAGGCTGGCGAACGGCCACGCTCGGATGGTGTTTTTATGTGCCACCGACACAGGTGCCAGACGAGGCTGGCAGACGGCCACGCTCGGATGGTGTTTTTATGTGCCACCGACACAGGTGCCAGATGAGGCTGGCAGGTGCCAGACGAGGCTGGCAGACGGCACGCGCGGATGGTGTCTTTATGTGCCACCGACACAGGTGCCAGATGAGGCTGGCGGAGGACGGCCGACGGATGGTGTTTGTTACGTCCCCAAAGCACGGAGGCCAGTCTATGCGGTACTGGCTACGGCCACGTTCGGATGATTTTCTTGTGTGCAACCGCACTGGTACCACAAAGATACAAATTCCATTTATGCTCATCTATTTGATTTGTTTTGATTTGATTTGATTTTCACTTGCCTCAACAGGTCTTCACAAGTGTCACTTGCCTCAACGGTCTTCACAAGTGTCACAAGAAGGAAGGTATGCACAGGTGGACTGTCTACGTCGCAGGGTCTTCGGATGGTGTCTTTATGTGCCACCGACACAGGTGCCAGATGTGGCTGGCGAACGGCCACGATCGGATGGTTTTCTTGTGTGCCACCGGTACTGGAACCACAAAGATACAAATTCCATTGATGTTATCTTTTTGATTTGGTTTGATTTTCACTTGCCTCAACAGGTCTTCACAAGTGTCACGCGTGTCACACACTTGCCTCAACAGGTCTCCACAAGTGTCACACACTTGCCTCTGCCTCAACAGGTCTTCACAAAGTGTCACACATTGCCTCTGCCTCAACAGGTCTTCACAAGTGTCATAAGAGGGAAGGTATGCACAGGTGGACTGACTACGTCGCCGGGTCTTTGGATGGTGTTTTTTTATGGCCCACGACACAGGTGCCAGGTGAGGATGGCGAACGGCCACGATCAGATGGGTTTGTTGTGCCCACAGCGGAGGAGGCCAGTCGTGAGGTACCCAGCTACTACGGCCACTTCGGATGGTTTTCTTGTGTGCCACCGGTACTGGAACCACAGATACAAATTCCATTGATATTCATCTATTTTTTTGATTTGGTTTGATTTTCACTTGCCTCAACAGGTCTTCACAAGTGTCACACACTTGCCTCAACAGGTCTTCACAAGTGTCATAAGAGGGAAGGTATGCACAGGTGGACTGACTACGTCGCGGCGGTCTTCGGATGGTGTCTTTATGTGCCACGGCACAGTGCCAGATGAGGCTGGCGAACGGCCACGATCGGATGGTGTTTGTTGTGCCCACAGCACGGAGGCCAGTCGATTGCGGGGTACTGGCTACGAATACCTAGCCAAAGATAAGCCCTTGTTACCTGGCTTTTGTTGGACTTGGAGAAAGCCTTTGACAGGGTCCCCCGGTCCCTATCTGGTGGTCAATGAGGAAACTAGGGATAGAAGAATGGTTGGTGAGAGCTGTGCAAGCCATGTACAGAGACGCTGCTAGTAAGGTGAGGGTGGGCAACGAGTACAGTGAAGAATTCCGGGTAGAGGTTGGGGTCACCAAGGTTCAGTCCTCAGTCCCTCCTATTTATCATAGTCCTCCAGGCAATAACGGAGGAATTCAAGACAGGTTGCCCCTGGGAGCTCCTCTATGCTGATGACCTTGCTCTAATTGCTGAGTCACTATCAGAAGGAGGAGAAGTTCCAGGTGTGGAAACAAGGATTAGAATCGAAGGGCCTTAGAATCAACCTAGCCAAAACCAAAGTTCTAATAAGTAGGAAGGTAGATCAATCACAAATGCCTTCAGGTAGATGGCCCTGCTCTCGATCTGTCAAAAAGGTTGTAGGTAGAAACTCTATAAGATGCACCAAGTGAAGCTATGGACACATAAGAGGTGCAGTCAAGTCAAAGGAAGGCTAACTAGGAAAATAGTTTTTGTCGTGGGCAAATGCTCAGGAGCAATAACACTGGAAATAGGCAGAGACCAACTTCTGCCACGTCCAGGAGACAAACTAGAAGTAGTTGATAGCTTCCGCTACCTAGGAGACCAAGTCAGTAGCGGGGGTGGGTTGTGCTGAAAGTGTAACTGCTAGAGTAAGAATAGCCTAGGGCAAAGTTTAGAGAGCTCTTACCCCTGCTGGGACAAAAAGGCCTCTCGCTCAGAGTAAAAGGCAGACTGTATGATGCATGTGTACGTAAGCCATGCTACATGGTAGTGAACATGGCCGTGACTGCTGAGGATATGCGTAAGCTAGCAAGAATGAAGCAGTATGCTCCGATGGATGTGTAATGTCATTGTTCATAATCGTCAGAGGGTAAGTTCCTTGAGAGGAAAAGCTGAACCTAAGAAGCGTCAGTTGTGGCGTGCAAGAGAGACGGCTGCGCTGGTATGTCATGTGACAAGAAAGGCTGAAGATAGTTGTGTGCAAAAGTGCTACACCCTAGCAGTGGAGGGGAAACCTGTGGAGAGGTAGACCAGGAAAACCTGGGACGGTGGTGGTGAAGACGACCTTCGAACTTTAGGTCTCACTAAGGAAATGTCTAGAGACCGAGACCTATGGAAGTATACATATATATATACATATACATATATATATATATTGGCATTAGGAAGGGCATCAGCTGTAGAAACACTGCCAGATCTGACTGGCCTGGTGCAGCTTCGGGCTCCCCAGACCCCAGTTGAACCGTCAAACCCATGCTAGCATGGAAAACGGACGCTAAATGATGATGATGATGATGATGATGATATATATATATATATATACATATATGTATGTATGTATATGTATATATATATATATATATACATATAATATATGTGTGTGTGTGTATACAAACATTTCCATATACACACACAGACACTTCTATATGCGTATATCTTATACATTTCCTATGCATAAATACATCGCTCTATCTTCAACATCTCCCGATGCTATCTCCATCCTCACATTGAGAGATCTGATACTAACTCACAGATAACCAAACACAAAAACCCGACGAACAAAATAGAGGAAGATATTCATAAATTTTTACAAGAAGGGGAAGTGATATTTTAGGAAATTATATGCATAATGTGATACATTACTTATATCATAGCATTATATAATTGTTTTTATGTGTGTGTGTGTGTTTGTGAGTGTCTGTGCGTGTGCATGTGTGTCTGCATATATATATATGTGTATATATATACATATATATATGTATATATATATATATATATACATATTATATCACATACATATGTATTCATGTGTTGGTATGAATATATATATATATATATATATATATATAATATACATACATATACACACAGAGTTGAGAGTGAGAGAGAGAGAGAGCAACATTATTTCACACCTGCTTTCTCTGGTGGGAATATATATGAATATATACATATGCATATATACATATACATACAAACATACATACATACTGGCATGCATACATACATACATACATACATACATACATATATATACATACATATATATATATATATATATATATATAACACACATACATACATACATACATACATACATAGATGCATACATACATACATACATACATATATACATATATATATATATATATATATATATACACACACATACATACATACATACATACATACAAGATGCATACATACATACATACATATATACATATATATATATTTACATATACATATGTATGTAAATATGTGTATGTACATATATATATATCTGTATACACACATACACATATATGTATATATATGTGTGTGTGTTAGTGTGTGTGAAAAAAATATATTATGTAATATACAGATATATTGTAGACAAGTTACAAAACATTTTTCCAATTCTGACTTTTAGTTTTATTGTGAGAGACTGGTTGGCGCCATAAAATTTATGAAATGTTTCTATAATCTCTGGAGAGGGGCTGTTGGGATCAGATCTCCTGATAAACTGAAGTTCAGGATTTTTACCATTCTATCTGAATCTAATACAACAACAACAACAACAACAACAGCAGCAGAAGCAGCAGTAATAGGAGTAAAGAGAGCAACATTAATTGTATTAGCTACAACATCGAAAACCACATCGGCAGTGATAACAACAACAATAACAGTGAAAGGAATAGAGAAAACGACGGTTATTGACAACAGCATTAGCAGGATGCGCAATGGCCCAATGGTTAGGGCAGGGGACTCGCGGTCAGAGGATCGCGGTTTCGATTCCCAGACTGGGCGTTGTGTGTGTTTATTGAACGAAAACACCTAAAGCTCCACGAGGCTCTTGCAGGGGGTGGTGGCGACCCCTGTTGTACTCTTTCGCTCCGACTTTCTCTCACTCTTTCTTCCTGTTTCTTGTCCCCGACTTCCTACGCAACCACTGGGCCTGGATGTGCATTATAACAGTAATAACAATAGCACTCAGAGAGTGCAAACCTCTGCCAAGGCAAGACCAACGTCCTCTCAACGATTAGCCAGAGATTATTTTTAAAATATCTGAAATAAACTCGATTGCTCTCACAAACGAGAATACTAAAAATGAACCCGACCGCTCTCAAAAGTTAAGTAAAAAAAAATGGACAAATAATCCAGAATCCTTGTCAAGTACTGGATTGATCCCAAAATCTAATCGTTTCATGCCAGTCATGAGGCCAAACATCCCTGAAAGATTCATCTGAATCCATCCAGCGGTTCTTGAGATATCTTGTCTACGGACCAACAAACCAACACAACTGAAAACAATACCTCCGCCTTTGCTAAGGCAGCGGAGGTAATAACAATGATAATGATGATGATGATAATAATACAGCCATGACTGCCATCTATATTACAGCTGCTCTCTCCTCCTCTATACTACTACTACTCTACTACTACTACTACTACTACTACTACTACTAATACTACTACTACTTCTACTAGATTCTACACAGAGACATTCCAATTCATTCAACAGTTGACAGACTGAAATTTCAATCTTAATATTTCAATTAGTAATTTCACACACGGCACATTATCATAACATTCCTTTAGAAACGTCTAAAAAAAAAAAGAAAAAAAAAGGGAGTAGCGATGAGGACGAAGCAGTAGGTAGGTGGAGGGTGTTTTGTGGTGGTGCCGTGGGTAACTGTGGTGTTGTGTTGTTGATAAGCAGCGTTAACAGAGTGGTTTCTGGTGGAGTGCAAGGGAGGAGGTGTGCAGGGGGGATTAATGAATGTGTGTGAGTTGCACAACAACAAAGCGGCAAGGATGGAATCAGACACAGGTGCCAAACTTTAATCAATGCCTTAGGGATGTTCTTATTTATTAAGGGTTTTGGTTCTCTCCTATCAAATAAGGTTGGCATCTTGTCAAATCCGCAATATTGAAGTGGCTGCTTTTAGTTTTAAGTTTCAAATATTCACAAACTGAATTTGCCAATAAGATCTCTACCAATGAGGTTGAAGTGCAGACCTGCAGTGGGATGTGGATAGGATGAGGGCAGGAATCAGGATGAAAAATATCTATGGGATTTAAATTGGGGTTTTAAATTAAATATTGAAATGCACTCCAGGCATTTTTGATGTTACCATTATTCAGCTCACTACCCAGAATCGAAATTGAAAGCGTCATCGTCACCATCGACCCCGCTGTCGCCGCCACCAACACCACTGCCACCACCACTACCATCACCATCACCATTACCATCATCATCATCATCATACAGTTGTTCTCAACCAAATTCATTCACAAAGCATTGCTTAACCCAAGACAAGATACTTAACCCAGATGCCATGCAGTAGGAACGGATACTTCCTGGAACCGATATTATTATCATTCAGGTCACTGCCTGGAATCAAACTCAGAATCTTGGGATTAGTAATCTGCACTCTTAACCACTACACCATATGCGCATGGGCAATTATGGAGTGTATTTTAGGTCTCACAAATCTAATATTCTCCTATCCTTCCTTAATACCGGTTCCCATATGCTGCTCATATCTGAACTCGGTCTGCTTAGGAGGTTGTTGTGTCCTAGCATATGTGCTGCTTCTTTTAGTTTTCGTATTTTCCAGTGGTGTTCAATGTCTATTATTTTAACTTCATACCACAGGGGGAGGTGGTCTCTATTTTTTCATACATGATCAGCTAAACCCGATTTATCAATACCTCCCCGTGTCATAGCTTTGCGATGTTCCTCTACCCTTATAAGGTAAATATTGAAATGTTGATCGTTAGTGGAATTACAACGGTTGATTAGAACCGTTGCTATAGATATGAGTTCATAACTTAATGCAGCTTTTGGTTACTTAAATCCAAAGTAAGATGGTGAACTGGTAGAATCATCAGCTTGTCCGGCAAAACGCTTTGCACCATTTCATTCATCTTTACGTTCTGAGTTCAAATTCCACTGAGGTCAAATTTACCTCACATCTTTTTGGGGGTCGGTAAAATTAGTATCTGTTGAACACGAGAGTTGACGTAATCCTACTTTTTCCTCTTCCTTCTTCTCTCTTCTCTTCTTCTTCTTCTTCTGTCTTCTTCTTCTTCCCTCCTTCTTCTTCTTCTCTCTTCTTCTTCTCCTTCTCTCCTCCTCCTTCTTCTTCTTCTTCTTCTTTCTTCTCCTTTCTCCTCCTCCTCCTTCTCCTTCTCCTCCTCCTCCTCTCCTCCTCCTTCCTCCTCCTCCTCCTCTTCTTCTTCTTCTCTTCCTCCTCCCCTTCTTCTTTTCCTCCTTCCTC
>NC_043018.1:19563860-19568860 GCF_006345805.1 Octopus sinensis | reverse complement strand
TGACTGGATGTCCTTCTTGTGGCTGGATGACCTCCTTATGGCTAGATGCCCTCCTTATGATTGGATGTCCTTCTTGTGACTGGATGCCCCTTCTTGTGGCTTATTGCCCTCTTTGTGGCTGGATGCCCTTCTTGTGAATGGACACCCTCCTTGAGGTTGATTGCCCTTCTTGTGGCTGATTGCCCTCCTTGTGGCTGGATGAAATTAAGTACCAGTCATGCACTGGAGTTAATGTAATCTCCTGTGCAGATGGGACGTAAAAAGCGTTATTTGAGAGTGGCCAATGCCGGTACTACCTGACTGGCCCCCGTGCCGGTTGCATGTAAAAGCACCCACTACACTCTTGGAGTGGTTGGTGTCAGGAAAGGCATCCAACTGTAGAAACTTTGCCAGATCAGATTGGAGACTGGTGCAGCCTTCTGGCTCGCCAGCCCTAGTCAAACCGTCCAACCCATGCCAGCATTGAAAGTGGACGTTAAACGATGATGATGACAGCAAATGTGAACTCCAAACCACGATTGTCATTGGAATTTATTTTGAATATTTTAGATATATTTTGTTTTTATTTTCAAAACCCTATTTTCTATTTTTGTCCATTCTTTTCATTCTTGTCCTTGTCTAAACAGTTGGTTTTGATTGAAGCTTTATCAATATTTGTTTTATTATTTCATGTAATTTAAGAAGAATATCTCTTCTACTTTTTTAACACCCATTTAAGAAAAAGAGTGATTCGACATTTTTACAAAACTCCGGATAATCAAAACAGAACTGGCCATTTTAAATGAAATTAAGAAAGATGGTGAACAAATAGGAAAAAAATGAAGAATTTACTGAAGAACATTTTAGTTAAAGCAACAGAAAAATGAATATAATAAGCCATTAGAATGTTCTGGAGAAAAAAAACAAAAAAAAAGTGATGAAAGGTTTATGTGTAAAAGGTTTTATTTATTGAAAATAGAGTGTATTGCTTATGACAGAAAGTAATTTTGTAAAGTGTACAAAGAAAAATATCTTATTTTCTTTCAAAATGTAATCTTCTCAGATGAATGAAAATCGTCCCCATTCAGATGACCAATACAGATATCAGAGAAGATCAAAAGAAAAGAAAAAAGCAGGGAAGATTTGAATAGACTCATCATGTGATAATAATACAATCATGTTGGTGTGTTTCATTAGTCGTTTGCCAATGTGGTTCTAATGATGAAGAATTTCACGAGAGGAAAATCATACAAAAGCATCATGTTTCCTTTTACACAACAACTTATTCAGCCCAGTTTGGTTCAGGAAATAAAACCAATGGGGAGAATATTTCTACAAATTTTGCAGAATTTAGCCAAAGGGTGTTCTGCTAGATCATGGAATCTTCATATTGGAATCCTTATTGACAGAATATCGTGTGAAAATGGAAGAAGTTTCAAAATAGAAAAAAAATATGAAGAATTATTATTTGCAGCAGTTCAAGAGGAAAAGAACCAATTAGATTCTGAATTATGGAAAATGTTTCGATAAACAGAATTACAAGTTCATTATAGAAGAAACATTATCGATTACAAAATATTGGTTATGAACCAATATGGAATTTATGGCAGCTGCAATAAAAAGACAGAGGGCTTTTGTAAAGGAACACACCTGACCTTATTAAGGTGACCCATAAAATGAAGTTGAAAATGTGTAAGTTGGCAAAAAGGTTGTCTGGGAAATCACTGGGAAAAGAGCGTTAACTTTGAAGTGTATTTCTCAAAGAAATGATGGAACCAAGGACAAATGGTAAAAAAAAAAGCTGCAAAGAAATCACAGAAGTTTTTGGAAGAAAAAAAAAATGGTCTGCAGATAAGACAAAGATATTTTCTGTTATAAAGGTTGAAGGAAATAAAAGCACCACAGTGGTTTGGGTGACAGATATCTCGATGTTAGCACAGCTGTTCTCAGAGAAAACATCTGTGAATATCAGAATGATGGAGTATCACAAAGACTCAGGGGTGAATTTGTTTCACTAAATTTATAGTAACACCTAAAAAAAATTTGGTTTTTCATATATGTCAATCTATCTATCTATCTATCTATCTATCTATCTATCTATCTATTCATCTGTCTGTCTGTCTGTCCATCTATCTATCCATCTCTCTGACTGTCTGTCTGTCTATCTATCTATCTATATATCTATATATCTATCTATCTATCTATCTATCTCTTCTTCTTCTTCTTCTTCTTCTTATTATTATTATTATTATTATTATTATTATTATTATTATTATTATAATATTATTATTATTATTATCATTATTATTATTATTAATATTATTATTATTATTATCATCATTATTATTATTATTAACAACTGCTGCAAGTGCCCTTGGAGCAAATAAAGACGAAATTGTCATGTAAGAGAGTAGAATTAAGAGAGTAGAATCCATTTGTCCATCCATATTCTCCACCTGTGAGAGTAGTAGAGGGGGTAGCGGAGGTAGAGTCCTTAGGCAATTCCTCTGTAGGAACCTACCAGAAGCAACCATCATTACAATTTTCTGCTGAATCTCTAAGCACGACCAACATAGACTACAGATATTCTCTCCACTATCTCATTCTCGGTCAACCCCTTGACCATTCCTTGAGGAATCCATCTTGCAATTCTTTCTTGCACCATTCTAATTACAAGTCTGTGGTTTTCTGTGACCTCTAAATGCAGAGAATTAGTGGCTCAATGTGAAGAAACTCCCTGATCTTTGAGCTTTTCACTTTGTGGGTAACATTACACCAATGTTACATCTCGTTCAGAGATTTATTATTGCTTGCAGACAGTTTTTCAAAATCAGTGATGGAAGTTACAAGAAAAACCTATAAGTATTTGCAAACAGGTCTCCCTTTCATCGTAAACCGGTGACTGCCGTACGCCGAAGACAGGCAAATACCTAGAAACTGCAGTCCGTGCGTGTCACTAAGGTTTACTAGAGAGGGATGACCTCCCTTTGCAAATACCATAAGGGCACATAAAGTGTGTCTTAAAGCCAGCTGGAGACGATGATCTCCTGGGGCTAAAAGCTACAGTAACACCCACCCTTAGTGGTTAACCATATTGAGATGGCTAGTATACTTTACATTACACCAATGATTATAAAAAAAGGGTCAAGTTTCTTTCTTGAGTCATACAGACTCATAAGGGCCAGATCCCAAGTTTCCATGGCATATATATTTTCCACCGGAACAGGACGCCTGTCCGTCGCAGGATTAGCTCATTTTTGCCAGCTGAGTGGACTGGAGCAACATCGAATGAAGGGTTTTGCTCAAGAGCACAATGCATCACCCAGCCCAGGAATCGAAACCACAATCTTATGATCATAAGTCCAACACCCTAGCGACATGCTTCCCAAGCCGTGCTGACTCATAAGGGCCAGTTTTACCAGATTCCATGGGGTGTATGGGACACCAGTCCACTGTACAGTTACTCATTTTCACCTGTTGAGTGGACTCATCCATGGAACCATAAACCAACACTATCAGTCTATATGACTCAGGAAAAACCTTACTTTTTTTGGGTAACATGGCTTAGTGGTTAGGGGTGTTGGTCTCATGATCATAAAACTGTGATTTCAATTACTGGATTGGGCAATGTGTTGTGTCCTTGAGCAAAACACTTCATTCCACATTGCTCCAGTCCACAGTACAGTTACTCATTTTCACCTGTTGAGTAGACTGGAGCAATGTGGAATGAAGTGTTTTGCTCAAGGACACAACATGTTGCCCAGTCCAGTAATTGAAATCACAGTTTTATGATCACGAGTTCAATACTCCTAACCACTAAGCCATGTGCCCCGCCAAAAAGTAAAGTTTTTCCCGAGTCATATAGACTGATAGCGTTGGTTTCTGGTTCCTTGGATGGGATGACTTGACCAAGATTCAATAAAGTGTTTTGCTCAAGAACACAACATCATGTTTCGCTCAAGAATACAACGCCGCTAAGATATGTACCTCCACTATAGCAAAGATCCTTTGAAGGAATTCTATTTCAGCCGCTTGTGTTCATGATAATAGTTTTTTGATCATTCCCCAACATTCTTGACCATAGGTAAGATAGGCATGGGGACCGAATTGAGGATAGCGAATTTCGCTTTTCTTTTTTTTTTACCAATCGCTCCTATTCTGAGGATCAAATGTTGGTGCTGGTGCCGGGGCATTACTGTGCCAGAACCTGCGATTCTAGCAGCTAATTCAGCCACAATTAGAGTTATTTAAATTAGCTAACGACCTGCTGTGGAAATATAGTAAATCTTTATTGATAAACATGTTACAGAGTGAGAGAGATAGAAAGAGTGAGTGAGAAGGAAAGAGACAGACAGATAGATGGAGTGAGAGAGAGAGAGAGAGATGGAGAGAGATAGAGAAATTGATAGAGGGAGAGAGTAGAGAGAGAGTGAGAGAGAGAGAGAGAGAGAGGGAAAGATACAGACAGGTGGGCTGAGTGAGAGAGAGAGATGGATTGGGAGAGAGAGATCGACAGAGGGAGAGTGAGAGAGATGGAGAGAGACAGAGAAATTGACAGAGAGAGAGAGAGGGAGACACACAGACAGATAGACAGAGTGAAACAGAGATGGATAGGGAGAGAGAGAGATCGACAGAGGGAGAAAGAGGGAGATGGACAGACAGGGACAGACAGACAGACAGATGAACAGAGAAAGAGGAACAGAAAGCGAGGTGGACATAGAGAGAGAGATGGAAAGAGAGAGAGAGAGAGAGACAGGGTGAGAGAATGTGGGGGAGAGAGAGAGTGATAGAGAGATATAGATAGATAGAGAGAGAGAGAGAAAGAGAGAGAGGGAGAGAGAGGGAGAGAGAGGGAGAGGGAGAGACAGAGACAGAGACAGACAGACAGAAAGAGAGAGAGAAAGAGAGAGATGCCCCACATTTCAGAAGTGAGAATGTTTGAGGAAAGTGTAGTTCATAAGCAAAGGCATTACTGAAAGTAATTAGATTTCTGTGTGTTGGCTTGTTGTCAAAAAAACCAT
>NC_043018.1:19538860-19558860 GCF_006345805.1 Octopus sinensis | reverse complement strand
TTTCCTAACTTCATTCATATCATCTTCCTTCAATATGGTTCTTTCCTTTCATTATAAGGCGGTGAGCTGGCAGAAACGTTAGCACGCCGGGCGAAATGCGTAGCCGTATTTCGTCTACCGTTACGTTGTGAGTTCAAATTCCGCCGAGGTCGACTTTGCCTTCCATCCTTTCGGGGTCGATTAAATAAGTACCAGTTACTGGGGTCAATACAATCGACTTAATCCGTTTGTCTGTCCTTGTTTGTCCTCTCTGTGTTTAGCGCCTTGTGGGTAGTAAAGAAATAGGTTCTGTCCTTTCATTCCTTCAGCATCCCATCCAGGTGGGGAACCTATATGCCAAGGAAACCGGGAAACCGGGAAACTGGCCCTTATGAGCCAAGCATGGCTCAAGAAGCAACAAACAACCTCATTCTTGAGCTCTCCTCTCATTATCCTATTCAATTGCCCCAGTTCTCTCAATGTCTTTTTGCAACTTCGTTCGTATTATCTTCCTTCAGTTTGGTTCTTTCTTTCATTCCTTCAGTTTCCTGCTTCCATCCTATCATGTCAGCCACAGCATTAGCAGCAGCAATGACTTGCTCTTTCGTTTCACTGTCTTCTCTTCTAATCAACCTCAAAACGTCATTCACCCTGGCGGCTGTGGTTCTCCTTACTTTCGCTCTTCTCATATTTCTGACATTTGCTGGTTCTTCATTTTGTTCCCGTCTCACATTTTTACCTCGCAGCATTTCCAGAATCTTCGTCTCTTCATCATTCAAGTCTTGTACCGCATTTACTGTCATTTGTCCAAATAAATCATCTTCACTATTTCCTTCATGAACAATCACAGACATTTAGTAATTTCCTTCTTTTTCATATTCTTCAGTTCTCTTACCTCTTCATTACCATTTTCTGCTACTGCTGTTTCTCTCTCTCCTTTCTCAATTTTTGTTTTTCTCTGAATTATTATTATTATTATTATTATTATTATTATTATTATTATTATTATTATTATTATTATTATTATTATTATTATTATTATTATCATTATCATTATTATTATTATTATCATTATTATTATTATTATAAAATTGACAAAATCAAAAGCAAACTCGATGAACATGAATGGAATTTGTAGTTTTGTGGTACCAGTGCCGGTGGCACATACAAAAACCATCCGAACGTGGCTGTAGCCAGTACCGCATTGACTGGCCTCCGTGCTGGTGGCACGTAAGAAACACCATCCGAGCATGGCCGTTCGCCAGCCTCGTCTGGCACCTGTGTCGGTGGCACATAAAAAGCACCCACTACACTCACGGAGTGGTTGGCGTTAGGAAGGGCATCCAGCTGTAGAAACACTGCCAGATCTGACTGGCCTGGTGCAGCCTTCGGGCTTCCCAGATCCCAGTTGAACCGTCCAACCCATGCTAGCATGGAAAGCGGACGTTAAACGAAGATGATGATGATGATTATTATTGTTATCATTATTACCTTCACCTTAGCAAAGGCAGAGGTATTGTTTTCAGTCATGTTTGTTTGTTTGTCCGTGGACAAGATATCTCAAGAACCGCTGGATGGATTCGAATGAAACTGTCAGGGATGTTTAGTATTGTGACTAGCACAAACTGATTAGATATTGGGATCGATCTGGTACTGGACAAAGATTCTGAATTATTTTTCCTGTTTTTTTTTTTTTTTTTTTTTACTTAATTTTGAGTGTGGTCAGATTAATTTTTAGTATTCTCGTTTGGGAGAGCAGTTGAGTTTATTTCAGATATTCTCAATTTTAAAATCACCTCTGGCTAATCGTTGAGAGGACATTGGTGGTGCCTTGGCATTGGTTTATGCTCTCTGAGAGTGCTCTTGTTGTTGTTGTTGTTATTATTATTATTATTATTGTTATTATTATTTTGGTTTGGCCCAAGTTTGGTCTTATTCCTGGTAGGAATCATGTAGATTGTAGGTTACTTCCGGTAACCTTAGGTATCCGCAAGTTTTCAGCAATCTTTCATGTGCTTAGAACCTGCCTGATAATCCTTGTTGTCCCCGAGAGACAAACTTCCTGTGGGAGCTCTACCAGGCATTCTGTTTCAATCTCCTTCAGTCCTTTGTCCATATTTTGGTTTACTGTTCCCAACACACCAATTGTTATAGTCATGACCTTTACTGTTTTCATGCTCCAAATTCTTCCTATTTCAAACTTTAAGGGATTATATATATATATTTTTTTTTGTTTTTCTTCCCCTTTCTTTACAATCCTGGAATCAAACAGGCATGATGGGTCAATAAGTAAGCAACTTCGGTTTTCCTTATCTATAATCCTTTGTTTGGAAAAACCAGTAAACTAGAAAATCTTTGGAACCAAAGGTTCTAGAAAATTGATAACCTATCTATTATTGTGAAATTTCAGAAAATTCTCATTATTATTTCTTAAGCTGTGATGAGAATCTGTCAGTTTTAAATCAAATGTTTTTGGAGTGGATGTGTTACTGTTGCCTTCTTCGAAATGGTATTATTTCTATCACATGTCTTTGATAGTATCTTCAAGTTTAAGGATTAGGCGTTTCAGGGACCGCTTTCTCGTTAGCACAGAGAAGTATTTTGTTGAATAACCAGCTTGCTCCTCAATTCACAGATATGTTCAACATCACAAGAGTTATTTATATATTCAAAAGATCTCGTTGCATATGCACAAGTAGTTCTATATTCCGGTAGCTTCCAGATTTGCAGATAGTGTTGGTTTTTATGGGATCCGAGTTATATATTGGAATGATTTGGCATACGCTCCCGCCACATCATTCACACACTCGCATGCATACCCTCCCACACACACATATGTACACACAAACATGCACATACACATACAGGTACACCCTCATACACCACACACACTTATGCTCGCATACACATAAAACCATTTGCTCGAAAAGAAAATGCCCACAGACACCACACACAACACATGCACATACATGCACATACAAACACATACAAGTGCACGTATGCGTATGTTCAGAGATGTGAATATGGTTGCCAATAGATATGCACAAATATGTGCATGTTTTTGCATATGCACATATGCATATATACCTGTTTCTGTGAATGCAAGTACGCATATTTATACATGCATGTACACAAGTACACATGCAGAAATGCAATGAGCTGGACACCATAGCAACTAACTGTACGTTTGCGCAAAAATCTAATTGCATTACGCACACATATGCACGCACATGCACAAGCAGATCATATACATAAATATGTGTGCATACGTAGGCATATATGTGTGTGTCTATATACAAACTCACTTAAACATAACCTCATACTACCATGTGAATTATACACATGCATGCATGCATGAGGGCATATTCATATACATGCATATATATATGCATCGATCTATCTATCTATCTATCTATCTATCTATCTATCTATCTATCTAATTTAATCTATCGATCTATCTATCTTTCTATCTATCTATCTATCTATATATATATATATATATATATATATATATATATTGTCACAAAGAGCAACATCTCAACAAATATCCATGCATGGACGTGCACATATACACAAGTTTGTATGCGCAAAGCATGTGCAAGCATATGTGAGTCTGTATATCTATATCTATCTATCTATCTATCCTTCTTATATATATATATATATATAAGAGCTCCACTCGAAAGGTAAAACCCTCCTTCTTCCCTTCCTTTCTCAGCGTCCAATAATACTATATTTGTTCCATGTCCTTGCATTGTTGTGCTTTCTCTTTGTGTTTTCATGTTGGATAAACTTTATATATATATATATATTATATATATATATATAAAGTTAATCCAAACATGAAAACACAAAGAGAAAGCACAACAATGCAAGGACATGGAACAAATATAGTATTATTGGACGCGAGAAAGGAAGGGAAGAAGGAGGGTTTTACCTTTCGAGTGGAGCTCTTCATCAGAAACATAGGAAAAGGAAAGATCCAAAGAAGGGAAGACGGAGGAAAAAAAATCTCCAAAATACATGACTTGCTTGGCTAAGTAAAATGAAGACCATAAAGCCATGTCCTTGACAAAGCTCTCCCCCCACAACCCATCTTCTCCCACCCTTTCCCATCACCCTTTCCTCCAACCCCTTCCCTCACCCATGCTCTCCACAACTGTATTCCCCCTCTCCTTTATTCTCACTCACATACCTACCTACCTGCTCACAATGTAGATGTACCTACCTGCACACACAACGTCCCTCATTAAATCTCATCCCTTCAATACACCCTTTTAATACCCCCCGCTCTCTGCTACCTTTGCCCCACTCATTACATTGACCCCTCTCCATCTACTGCTCTTCCTTTCGTAATCTCGTGAACTCACTCACACCAATCCCTGGTGCACTTCACAATACACCCCTTTCTGTAACTTGGGAAAACGGATCTGTCCCCACCAATCCCATGCTCCCTCCCCGTCACATCTTCACCATCTCCTCTGTCTTCTTCTCAGGTAGCCATGCCCCTCTTCTAATGCAAGACCCCCTTTTCTGTGCCTCAATACAACTCCCTCACTAAGGGGAGGGATTTTGAGTTGTAACTTGGTGACCTCACTGCTGCAGCTGTTGGAGTCATGTAAACAGCACCCAGTACACTCTGTAAAGTGGTTGGTGTCAGGAAGGGCATCCAGCTGTAGAAACTAGTGCAAAGCACACGATTGGGGCCTGGGCGCAGTCTTCTGATTTGCCAGACCCTGTCAAACTCTACAATGCATGCCATCATGGAAGACAGATGTTAAATTACGAAACTGATGATGATGATGATCACACACACACACACACATATACACATATATATATATATACTGGAGTAAACACATAAATGTGAAACAAGGTGGAAAAAAGAGTACTCAAATACCAGGGGTAGAGTAATATGCTTTATTTAAAAGCAGCAGAAAATTCAACAAAACCTGTTACTCTGAGTTTCACGTTCCCGTTCATCGGACAGTTTTTGTAAACAAAAACTGTCCGATGAACGGGTACGTGAAACTCACAAAAACTGTCCGATGAACGGGAACGTGAAACTCAAAGTAACAGGTTTTGTTGAATTTTCTGCTGCTTTTAAATAAAGTATATATATATGTATATGGGGTACAAACATAGACACAAACACACACACACACATACACATGTATGTATACTGTATATGATGGGCTTCTTTCAGTTTCAGTCTACTAAATCCTCTCACAAGGCTTTGGTTGGCCTGAGCCTATAATAGAAGACACTTGCTGAAGGTGCCACACAATGGAAGTGAACCCAGAACCATTGGTTGGAAAGCAGCTTCTTACCACACAGCCATGCTGGTATGTATGTCTTCCTTTTCTCTTTTTTATTTAGAGTAAATATTGATCAACCACTGACTTGGCACCAAGGTTGTGAAGGGAAGTATCATAATTTAACCATTATCCTTTAACCCTTTAGTGTTCAGATTATTCTATCAAACATAATGCCTATTGATTCACATTGATTTGAATTAGTCATGCATTATCTCATATCTTCAAGATCTTGATGGTGTAATTACTTGATGTAGAATAACATTGTAGAGTAGGTGTGAGAGCCTGGATCTGGTCAGTTTGAACATAAAACAGATTAAATATTTTGGCCGGATATGGCCGGTTTAAATACTAAAGGGTTAAATCTTAAGGTTTTGTAGATTTTTATAATCCCAGATATTGTGATTATTTGTAGCATATATGAATTAAGGGTTTGCATTCTCTCTCCAAGATTCCATGTTCAGCCATTCTTTGCTCCTATGTATGTATGTCGTTTCTATTTTTTAAATATTATAATTCTTCCACCGAGGAGGGAGCCGGTTTCCAACAAAGAGAAAAGCCTCCATATATATATATATATATATGTATGTATGTATGTATGTCTGTCTGTCTGTATGTATGTATGTATGAATGCATGTATGTATGAATGTATGTATGTATGCATGTATGTATGTATGTATGTATGTATGTATGCATGCATGTATGTATGTATGTATGTATGTATGTATGTATGTATGCATGCATGCATGTATGTATGTATGTATGTATGTATGTATGTATGTATGCATGCATGTATGTATGTATGTATGTATGCATGTATGTATGTATGTATGTATGTATGTATGTATGTATGTATGCATGCATGCATGTATGTATGTATGTATGTATGTATGTATGTATGCATGTATGTATGTATGTATGTATGTATGTATGTATGTATGCATGCATGTATGTATGTATGTATGTATGTATGTATGTATGTATGTATGCATGTATGTATGTATGCATGCATGTATGTATGTATGTATGTATGCATGTATGTATGTATGTATGTATGCATTTGTATGTATGTATGTATTATGTAGTATGCATGTATGTATGTATGTATGTATGTATTATGTATGTAGGTTTATGTATGTATGTATGTATGTATGTATGTATGCATGTATGTATGCATGTAACATGTATGTGTATGTATGTATGTATGCATGCATGTATGTATGTATGTATGTATGCATGTATGCATGTATGTATGTATGTATGTATGTAGGTATGTATGTATGTATGTATGTATGTATGTATGTATGCATGCATGTATGTATGTATGTATGTATGTATGTAGGTATGTATGTATTATGTATGCATGTATGTATGTATGTGTGATGTATGTATGTATGTATGTATGTATGTATGTATGTATTGTGTGTGTGTGTGGCTATACACACACATGCACACATACACACGTGCACAGAAAGGAATCTCATTCAAGCAAAAATTAACACATCAAGAATAGCAAAATACGAAATCCATGAACCTTGACTAGTAATCACTGAACAGTAACAAAAACAGGAAAAAACCTGAACAAACGAACTTTCCGAATCCCAGGAGAGAGAAAAAAAACAAAACAACCGAAATAAGCCAAGATGAACAAAATTGGCGAAAACTCTGGCAATAGGTTGATAAAAACAGGAAACAGTTTTAGAAAACCAAGTTTAATTTTAAGACAAAAGAAAACAAGTGGCTGTGTGGTAAGGAGCTTTCTAACCAACCACATGGTTCCGGGTTCAGTCCCACTGCGTGGCATCTTGGGCAAGTGTCTTCTGCTATAGCCCCGGGCCGACCAATGCCTTGTGAGTGGATTTGGTAGATGGAAACTGAAAGAAGCCCGTTGTTTATATATATATATATATATATATATATATATATATATATATGGCGCAGGAGTGGCTGTGTGGTAAGTAGCTGGCTAACCAACCACATGGTTCCGGGTTCAGTCCCACTGCGTGGCATCTTGGGCAATGTCTTCTCTGCTGATAGCCCCGGGCCGACCAATGCCTTGTGATGGATTTGGTAGATGGAAACTGAAAGAAGCCCGTTGTTTATATATATATATATATATATATAATATATAGGCGCAGGAGTGGCTGTGTGGTAGTAGCTTGCTAACCAACCACATGGTTCCGGGTTCAGTCCCACTGCGTGGCATCTTGGGCAAGTATCTTCTGCTATAGCCCCGGGCCGACCAATGCCTTGTGAGTGGATTTGGTAGATGGAAACTGAAAGAAGCCCGTGTTTATATATATATATATATATATATATATATTAGGCGCAGGAGTGGCTGTTGTGTAAGTAGCTTGCTAACCAACACATGGTTCCGGGTTCAGTCCACTGCGTGGCATCTTGGGCAAGTGTCTTCTGCTATAGCCCCGGGCCGACCAATGCCTTGTGAGTGGATTTGGTAGACGGAAACTGAAAGAAGCCTGTCGTATATATGTATATATATATATATATGTGTGTGTATGTGTGTCTGTGTTTGTGTGTTTGTGTGTCTGTGTTTGTCCCCCTAGCATTTCATGACAACCGACGCTGGTGTGTTTACGTCCCCGTCACATAGCGGATTGGCAAAAGAGACTGATAGAATAAGAATACTGGGGCTTACAAAGAATAAGTCCCGGGGTCGATTTGCTCGACTAAAGGCGGTGCTCCAGCATGGCCGCAGTCAAATGACTGAAACAAGTAAAAGAGTAAAAGACAGTAAAGAGATATAAAAAACTAATAAAACTGAAAGCTGAAAAACTGGCGGGCGGTGGGGGGTGGGGTTCAGAAATAGAATACATGCTGAACCGAATTTATTATAAAAAAAATTAAAACAACATAACAATGCATAAATAAATAAATAAAAAAAAGAGTGAAGCTGATTGATGAGAATATAATATAAACAATCAATTAGTACCTAGTGCCATAGGGTAAAGACCCCCTTCGGTCATGAATGACCATGGGATTGCACCTAGAAAGTTACCCTCCTAGACACAAGTCCGGGCAAGGTTGTTTATGGAAGACCAGCAGTCGCCCATGCATACCAGCCTCCCCTCTCCACGCCACCAGTGTTATCCAAGGGAAAGACAAAGGGGCCGATACAGCTTGGCACCTGTGACGTTGCAACTCATTTCTACAGCTGAGTGAACTGGAGCAACGTGAAAATAAAGTGCTTTGCTCAAGAACACAACACGCAGCCCGGTCCGGGATTCGAGCTCACAATCTTACGATCATAAGCTCGACGCTCTAACCACTGAGCCATGCACCTTCTATGGTGCCATAAATCCATTGTTACTGTTTTAAAAAATGATGAAACAAGATCGCAAACCTATCAAAGAAAAGCACTAAAAAAACTGAATATTCAAAAAAATAGTGTGCGAACCTCCCTGTCGTTTTGACGTCCACTTTTCAATGCTTGCATGAGTTGGACAGAATCTGTTGAGGTAGATTCTCTATGGCTGGATGCCCTTCTTGTCACCAACCCTCACATGTGTACAAGTAAGGTTAATTATTTCCCTGTGGCCAGAAATAATTTTTACAGAATATTGGAAATGAATGACACTGCTTGTATGACAATGGCACTCATTTACAACTATCATGCAATGCCAAGACAAGGAGATACCAACTCATACATACACATCTTCATCTGGTCATGCTATTTTCACAGATTCCTGCAACTCTGTTGCCAACCAATTCTATGAGGGTGAATCAAAAAGTAATGCCATTTTGTTTAGGACAGGTATAATTACCAACACAGGAACATGTATCATACATCAAATGAAGCTGGTCCTCTGTGGATCACATCCCTACTCCTCAACATAGTCACCGTTTCTCTCAACAGCAATGTTCCAACTTCGAATGAGAGCATGTATCCCTGCCCTGTAAAATTCTGTTGACTGTTCTTTGAGCTACTTCTTCACTACAGTTTTCACTTCCTCATCACAAACCCCATGAAAGAGGGTTTGAGAGACAGACATTATTCCAGTGATGAGGAAGTGAAAACTGTAGTGAAGAAGTGGCTCAAAGAACAGTTGAAAAAAAAATTTGCTGTCCTTTACCAAAATTAGAAATCACTTATAGAATGTATATTGTAGTGTGTTTAATCAATTATTGTAACATACCTTATTAAGGTGGTGACCTGGCAGAATCATTAGTATGCTGGATGAAATGCTTAGTGGTATTTCACCTGTCGCTACGTTCTGAGTACAAATTCTGCCAAGGCTGACTTTGCCTCTCATCCTTTCGGGGTCGATAAATTAAGTACCAGTGAAACATTGGGGTCAATGTAATCAACTAGTCACCTCCCCCAAAATTTCAGGCCTTGTGCCTGTAGTAGAAAGCACTATGATATACCTTATTATGTTCTGTTATATGTAATCAATTACTGACCCTAATTATTACCTCCACCTTAATGAAGGCGGAGGTATTGTTTTCAATCTTGTTTGTTTGTTTGTCCGTGGACAAGATATCTCAAGAACTGCTGGATGGATTCGGATGAAACTTTCAGGGATGTTTGGCCTCATGACTGGCATAAACTGATTAGATTTTGGGATTGATCCAGTACCGGACTAGGATTCTGGATTATTTTTCTTGCTTTTTACTTAATTTTTGAGAGCGGTCAAGTTCATTTTTAGTATTCTCATTTGTGAGAGCAGTTGAGTTTATTTCAGGTATTCTCATTTTAAAAAATCCTCTCCGGCTAATCGTTGAGAGGACGTTGGTGTTGCCTTGGCAGAGGTTTGTGCTCTTTGAGTGCTCTTGTTTTAAACTGTCCCTTAGTACATACACTGTTGATCTGCCATGAACTCGACCATAGATTATTGTTTAAAGTCGATAAATAGTTTGAAACAAAACTCAATAGCGAGTAAAATGTATTTATTTTCTGATTCTGCCAAATTTTGACATATTCCTTCATCCTTCCATCGTCCGTAAATATAGCATCGGTTTAGTATGTAATTCCATCTAATTGTCTAGCCCAACCCCATACATCAAGGCATTGCGTCTATATTTCTAATCAATTTATTTATTCTCTTCAGGAGATATATTAGACAGAAGTTATCATCGACAGAAGGAGGGGTTAAACTTGCTGAGAGTTAAATAAGTTTCAGCCAATACTAAAACTAAACAGGGATATCCAACATTTTCCCAGCAGTCAGCACTGTATCAATAAATGGAATCTTACCTCTTACATTGAATTATTTTCATATCAACACAGCATTGATATCAAACTACAGAAGAATTCTTGTCTTTTCACATCAGCTTCTCATTTTGCCAGTCAGTTTCTCCGAATCTATTTTCTATTCAAAGAACGTCCTTCTCTGGATATCATTTATCTCGCTTCCACTCGGACAAATTCCTTGACAATTATACAGCTTCATAAACTTGGGATATTAAATAGGTGAAGAGAAAGATCTCTAATCTTTTCACATGGGTTCAACAGTTTGAATTTATTTCTCTGAAAAATGACGTCTTGTTCATGGCACCAACAGTTCCATATTTTAACCGAGATAATTTCACTGCTTGCCAGATATTAATACTTGGACTCTTCCTGATATATTCTCATTCTTCAGAATCACCAAAGTTCATTGAGATACTGACAAAAAGAGTATTTGTAAGATATTTCGACATTTTTGTTCTGTTTCAAAACTTTCTTCGTTTCTCACCAATTCACAAATGAATCAAATGAAATAGTTTCATTGTATGGAGGTACTTACATGAATGTGTGCTTGTTCACGTCATAAAAAGATTTTGCACACACATACACACAGACACACACATACATAATACATGCATGAACACATGTGCATACCTAAATATACATACTAAAGGTAGCATATGAAAAGGGAACAACAAAACGTCCAGATAGACGATAAAAAAGGAATATATTTCATACATACATATATATATATATATATATATATATATATATATATTATAATAATATATATATATATATATATATATATATATATATTATATATATATGTATATGTATATGTGTATATATATATATATATATATATATATATAAAATATTATTAGAGACAAACCCTATTTTGCAAAACAAACAAGGAAAGACTTAATCAATACATAAAATTTTAATAAATAGTAAAAAAAACCGCCACTACAATTGTTTCTTGTCTTGATCGACAATCTTCAGGTGGACTTCCAATAAGTCAGTTTCTTGAAACTGACTTATTGGAAGTCCACCTGAAGATTGTCGATCAAGACAAGAAACAATTGTAGTGGCGGTTTTTTTTACTATTTATTAAATTTTTATGTATTGATTAAGTCTTTCTTGTTTGTTTTGCAAAATAGTGGTTTTGTCTCTAATATATTTTATAATATTTTACTATAAAATTGGATTTAATCCTAAATCTGATTTTTTCCCTGTAAATTTGGATTTATTCCCTAATATTTATTATTTATATATATATATATATATATGTATGTATATATGTGTGTGTATATATATATGTATATATACAGACTTTGTTTTTCTATTTGTTATGCAAAATTCTTAATGTGAATTCGTGTGTTGATTCTTGTGTGTATGTGTGGGTATATGTATATATATATATATATATATCATCATCCTCATTTAACATACATTTTCCATGCTAGCATGGGTTGGATGTTTTGACTGAAAATTATCTGATTTGGCATGCTTTCTACAGCTAGATCGTCAATCCCAATGCCAACCACCCCATATATATATATCTATATAAATTTATATAAATAAGGATAAGATTGATATATAAATATAGATCTTATCAGGTGGCCAGCATGGGAATAAAAACCTTTCAAAAGTAATAATTATTTAAATTTATAATTTAAGGTATCTGAAAGATACCTCCACGCTGGAAATAGCAGTCAAAACTTGTCTCTAATATTCCCTGCGGTGTTTATTCTGACCATATCGCACAAGGAGTTTTAAGGCAGGCAATTTAAACTGGTCGTGTGCATATGTGCATATATATGTACACCAATACACCAATGCTCTGTCACACATGCATACTGACATTGCACATCCAGTGGACCATACCAGCTTCTTTCCTCTCCAGCCTTTGCATGTTCTCCACATTCAGGGCCCACATCTTACTACTGTAGAGAGAATACATGTTCAGTATCAAGTATAGATATGACTGTGTGTGTATTATTCAAATTAATGGATGGTTGATCTTCCGACATTTCGTCCAACTTAACTTCTGCAGTTGAAAATAATGCATTTACAGATAAACGGGATAAAGAATCTGCAACAATGTTCTCAGAACCTGGAATATATCGTATATCACTTGTGAATTGTGAAATGTAATCCAAATGTCGAATGTCTCTCGGAGAAAATTTATCTGGCTTGCAGTGTAAAGCGAAAGATAACAGCTTATGATCCGTAAATATTGTGAGAGGTAAATAGCTAACAGTTCATGACTGATGGACTATATTTAGTTTCAGCTGGTTTTAACTGCTTAGAGAAAAACGCCAGAGGTTGCCATTCACCATGGTGAACTTGTTGAATGACTGCACCAATGCCAATTTCAGATGCATCAACTACAAGAGAAATTTCGGCATCAGGAATGGAGTGAGCTAACATGGAGACACGAGAGAGTTTCTGTTTAACATCGTTGAAAGCTTGTATTTCAGCAAGAGTTAAACTACCCTGCAGCAGTACAGTTCGTACATATGCATCATACAATCTTCCCTTCTTCACTCAGAGTGAGAAACTGTGGTTGCCAACTAAGGTGAAAGCTCTCTGAACTTTCCTTCATCCTATTCTTATATTCTTATTCTAGCAATTACACTGTCTGTACAACCTCCTCCACTGCTAATTAGATCACCAGACCTCCATCAAGGGTACCCAGTGTTAGTTATGGCACTCGGAGACACCCTTCGGTCACGACACAGACCATGGGATTGCACCTAGAAAGTTACCTTCCTAGACACAAGTCCGGGCGAGGTTGTTTATGGAATACCAGCAGTCGCCCATGCATACCGGCCTCCCCTCTCCATGTCACCGATGTTATCCAAGGGAAAGGCAAAGGCCGATACAGCTTGGCACCAGTGACGTCGCAAATCATTTCTACAGCTGAGTGAACTGGAGCAACGTGAAAAAATAAAGTGTCTTGCTCAAGAACACAACACGCAGCCCGGTCCGGGATTCGAGCTCACAACCTCACGATCGTAAGCTCAACGCTCTAACCACTGAGCCATGCGCCTCCACACAAGTTATGGCACTACGTAGCAAAAATTAGCTACTACTCTCAGAGAGCCACCAGGACATTTGAGGAAATCAGTTTCCCATATATCTTTGGCCTATGGCTTCTGTATACCCCACCCCGCCCCTCTATAAACACTACTGTCTCTGTCAACCTTCATACTATCCCACTACATGACTCTGGGTACTCTGGATGGAGGTCGGGTGTCTGCACCTGACACCCATTTTTTTCAAGAATCTTTTTGGATTCCTGTTTTTGATATCAGAAAATTTATCTTTTTTTTTTGCCAAAAAAAAAAACCACATTTTCAAAATTCTAATTTTACCTCTCCCCGCTCCAATTTTTTAATTTTTCACATTTTTTTTAGATTTTTTTTTAATCCACATGGAAAAAATACAGAGATTACAAATCTAGAAAAAAATTTTTTATTTTTAAATTTCAAATTTTCTTAAAAAACATCCTATGTTGCTACTTTCCATCTTTTCCTGATGTATTACACATTGGATATGTTAGTTTGTGCAGGAATAGATTTCTTCCGAAACCAGATAAAAAATTGTCAAAACTTGATATGCTAAAAATAACAGTGAGATATCTGGAAAATATTTTTTCCTTGCATAATTTTCATTTTACAACTCTGTCATAGGATTTACGAAAGATAAATGATGTAATCACCAGTTAAAATCCTTGAATTTTAAGGGGTTTTATTTATTTTGTATGGTTTCTGAAAAAAAAAATTCATTTAAACTTTAGTAAAAATCCTAAATTCACGAGGGATTTTATCTGTTTATTTATTTTATCTGAGATCAGGTTTTTTTAAATCCGTTTATCATGGATTGCAAAATAAAAAGTTTGGTCATCATTTTAATTGGAGTTGAGATACAATTTTGCATGTGTGAAGATTCTTGAGGATTTTCTTTTCTTTTATCTAAATCTCAACTCTCCACTTCTTTTTCAATTTTGGTGCCAAGGCACAAATTATTTTCATGCGTTTATACAGAAATAGCGAATAATTCATTCTGAAATTTCATTCAGTCACAATCATGGTGAACTATGTTGATCTGCAAGTAACTTGTGCATGTGTGTGTATGTGTGTGTGTGTGTGCATGTGTGTGTGTGTGTGTGTGTGTATGTGTGCACGTTTGTGAGCATGTGTTGCTACATGTCTGAGAAAAATAACATAATTATTGGCAGAAATGTAAGACACTAAACTGGCAGAAACGTTAGCACGCCGGTCGAAATGCTTAGCAGTATTTCGTCTGCAGTTATGTTCTGAGTTCAAATTCCGCCGAGGTCGACTTTGCCTTTCATCCTTTTGGGGTCGATAAATTGAGTACCAGTTAAGCACTGGAGTTGATGTAATTGACTTAATCCTTTTGTCTGTTCATGTTTGTCCCCTCTATGTTTAGCCCCATGTGGGCAAAAAAGAAATAAGAAATGTAGACAGAAATTTTGCATCAAAATAATTTATCTTTTACATACCACATTTTTAATCCCAGCAAAGTATTCCAAGTTTAGTCAGTGGTCATATCTGTCCCAGCACGATACTGCATAAGAAAACTACACAGATACCACACACACACACACACACACACACAGGATTAACATGCAGTTTACTGTCATAAAATCTCTGGGGAGGTGCCAGCGGGTTCTTCATATGTCACTTCAGCACATTGCCATATTGCAACCTCTGGCCACAGCAGCTCCACCTACTCTGACGCAGATCAACAAAGAACACTGCTTTTGGGAGCCTGTCACTCTCCATCCTACAAACATGTCCCACCCAGTGCAGCTGCAATGAGCTAATGAGGGCCTCCACACTAACTGTGGCCGTGCAGTATGTGATCTCTACATCAGAAATGCGACCCCACCATCTGATATGCAAGATGGAGTGCAAATGATAAAGCTGGACTTGTGTCAGGGCCTTCATGTACCAGCAGTAGAGGGCCATGATTTCTGTGGCATAGAGGAGGCAAGGGAGCACCGTGGCACCATACTGTGGCCATTTTCTGCTTAATTCAAATTTATATATATATATATATTGTGTTGTGATCGCCTTTGGTCACGAATGTCCATGGGATTGCACCTAGAAAGTTACCCTCCGAGGGCAAGGTTGTTTATGGAAGACCAGCAGTCGGCCATGCATACCAGCCTCCCCTCCTCTCCACGCCACTGATGTTATCCAAGGGGAAGGCAAAGGCCAATACAGCTTGGCACCAGTGACGTCACAGCTCATTTATTAACGTGCAAATGGCTGAGTGCGCCACAGACACGTGTACTCTTAACGTAGTTCTCAGGGAGATTCAGCATGACGCAGAGTGTTACAAGGCTGGCCATTTGAAATAGGAAGAAAGAATGGGAGAAAGATGTGGTTAAAGAGTACAGTAAATATATATATGCACAATGGGCTTCCTCACAGTTTCACTCACAAGGTCTCAGCTAGCCTGAGCTATTGTAGAAAATACTTGCCCAAGGTGCCACACAGTGGAACTGAACAGAGAACTACGTGGTTGCAAAATGCCATGCTTAACCACATGGTCAAGCCCACACCACGTATATGTTTATAAGTGTGGTTTGCAGAATGTGTTTCAATGTGGAAATATTACTCAAAAAGTGTGTCACCCAGGAGATTGTCCAGATCAAGTCGTTGTTAGTAAGAGCGTTGGGTGGGAATCCTTCTCCAAGATGATGCAATTATGAATTGCCTGAATTCTTCAAACGGAGAAAAGTTGCAACACGTTTTCTTTAAATGCTTCCTATCATCTTGGTTCCCTTCTGTGATTAAATGGCATCGAGAAACATCAAAGAATGACAAAACCTTTACCGTTTAATAACTCTGGACAATAACAGCCATTCCAATCAATATTTATTCTTCAGAAGAATTATAAGAGATAGTGGTATCACTTACGTTACACTGTACGCACCAGAGAAACACTCACACACACACACACACACACACACACATATACTTTTATTCTTTTACTTGTTTCTGTCATTTGACTGCGGCCATGCTGGAGCACCACCTTCAAGAGTTTTAGTTCGACAAATGGACCCAAGGACTCGTTTTATTTTGATTTTTTTACACCCAGTACTTATTCTGTCAGTCTCATTTTTGCTGAACCGCTAAGTTATGGGGATGTAAACGCACCAATACCAGTTGTCAAGCGGTGATAGGGGTGGGGACAAATCGACCCCAGGACTTATTCTTTGTAAGCCTAGTACTTATTCTATCGGTCTCTTTTGCCGGACTGCTAAGTTACAGAGACGTAAACACACCAGCATCGGTTGTCAAGCGATGGTGGGGGGGACAAACACACATACGCAAACATACACACACACACACACATATATGACAGGCTTCTTTCAGTTTCCGTCTGCCAAATCCACTCACAAGGCTTTGGTCAGCCTGAGGCTATAGTAGAAGACATTTACCCAAGGTGCCACACAGTGGGACTGAACCCGGAACCATGTGGTTGGTAAGCAAGCTACTTACCACACAGCCACTCCATTATATATCTCTTTTATGTTTTACTTGTTTTACTCACTTCTGTGATGCTGCCATTCTGTGACGCTGCCTTGAAGAATTATTTTTAGCCGAATGAAAGGACCCCAGAACTTGCTTTATTTAAACCTGTTACTTATTCTATCAGTGCCTTTTACTGAACCACTAAGTTTTGGGTACAACACCAGTTGTCAAGCAGTGATGGGGCACAAACACAGATGCAAAGAACCCCCACTACATCACAAACACACACACACACACACACACACATACATACACACACAATGGGCTTCTTTAAGTTTCTGCCCACCAAACCCTTTCACAAGTCTTTGGTCTGCCTGGGGCTGTAGTAGAAGACACCTGACCAAAGTACCTTGCAGTGGGATTGAACCTGGAACCCTGTGGTTGGAAAGCCAACTTCTAACTACACAGCTATGCTCGAGAGTATGTGTGCTCATGTGTATGTGTGCATGTGTATGTAGGTGAGTGTGTAGGTGAGTGTGTGTGTGCATGTATTTGTATGTATGTGTGTGTGTGTTCATGTGTGTGTGGGTGAGTGTGTGTGCATGTATTTGTATGTATGTATGTGTGTGTGCATGTGTGTGTGGGTGAGTGTGTGTGCATGTATTTGTATGTATGTGTGTGTGTGTGCATGTGTGTGTGGGTGAGTGTGTGTGTGTATGCATGTATTTGTATGTATGTGTGTGTGTGTGTGTGTGCATGTGTGTTTGGGTGAGTGTGTGTGCATGTATTTGTATGTATGTGTGTGTGTGTGTGTGTGCATGTGTGTGTGGGTGAGTGTGTGTGTGGGTGAGTGTGTGTGCATGTATTTGTATGTATGTATGTGTGTGTGTGTGTACATGTGTGTGTGGGTGAGTGTGTGTGTGGGTGAGTGTGTGTGCATGTATTTGTATGTATGTGTGTGTGGGTGAGTGTGTGTGTATGCATGTATTTGTATGTATGTGTGTGTGTGTGCATGTGTGTGTGGGTGAGTGTGTGCATGTATTTGTATGTATGTGTGTGTGTGTGTGTGCATGTGTGTGTGGGTGAGTGTGTGTGCATGTATTTGTATGTATTGTGTGTGTGGTGTGTGCATGTGTGTGTGTGCATGTATTTGTATGTAGTGTGTGTGTGTGCATGTGTGTGTGGGTGAGTGTGTGTGTGCATGTATTTGTATGTGTGTGTGTGTGTGTGCATGTGTGTGTGTGTGTGCATGTATTGTATGTATGTGTGTGTGTGCATGTGTGTGGTGGGTGAGTGTGTGTGCATGTATTTGTATGTATGTGTGTGTGGTGTGTGCATGTGTGTGTGGGTGATGTGTGTGCATGTATTTGTATGTATGTGTGTGTGTGTGTGCATGTGTGTGTGTGTGTGCATGTATTTGTATGTGTGTGTGTGTGCATGTGTATGTGGGTGAGTGTGTGTGCATGTATTTGTATGTATGTGTGTGTGTGTGTGTGCATGTGTGTGTGGGTGAGTGTGTGTGCATGTATTTGTATGTATGTGTGTGTGTGTGCATGTGTGTGTGTGCATGTATTTGTATGTATGTGTGTGTGTGCATGTGTGTGCGGGTGAGTGTGTGTGCATGCATTTGTATGTATGTGTGTGTGTGTGCATGTGTGTGTGGGTGAGTGTGTGTGCATGTATTTGTATGTATGTATGTGTGTGTGTGTGCATGTGTGTGTGGGTGAGTGTGTGTGCATGTATTTGTATGTATGTGTGTGTGTGCATGTGTGTGTGGGTGAGTGTGTGTGCATGTATTTGTATGTATGTGTGTGTGTGCATGTGTGTGTGGGTGAGTGTGTGTGCATGTATTTGTATGTATGTGTGTGTGTGCATGTGTGTGTGGGTGAGTGTGTGTGCGCATGTATTTGTATGTATGTATATGTGTGTGCATGTGTGTGTGGGTGAGTGTGTGTGCATGTATTTGTATGTATGTATGTATGTGTGTGTGCATGTGTGTGTGGGTGAGTGTGTGTGCATGTATTTGTATGTATGTGTGTGTGTGTGTGCATGTGTGTGTAGGTGAGTGTGTGTGCATGTGTGTGTGGGTGAGTGTGTGTGCATGTATTTGTATGTATGTGTGTGTGTGTGCATGTGTGTGTATGTGTGTGGGTGAGTGTGTGTGCGCACGTATTTGTATGTATGTGTGTGTGTGTGTGGGTGAGTGTGTGTGCATGTATTTGTATGTATGTGTGTGTGCATGTTTGGGTGAGTGTGTGTACATGTACTTGTATGTATGTGTGTGTGTGCATGTGTGTGTGGGTGAGTGTGTGTGCATATGTCTGTATGTATGTGTGTGTGTGTGCATGTGTGTGTGGGTGAGTGTGTGTGTGCATGTATTTGTATGTATGTGTGTGTGTGCATGTGTGTGTGGGTGAGTGTGTGTGCGCATGTATTTGTATGTATGTGTGTGTGCATGTGTGTGTGGGTGAGTGTGGGTGAGTGTGTGCGCATGTATTTGTATGTATGTGTGTGTGTGTGTGTGCATGTGTGTGTGGGTGAGTGTGTTTGGGTGAGTGTGTGTGTGCATGTGTCTGTATGTATGTGTGTGTGTACATATTTGATTGACAGACAAACACAAAAACCTATTTTTCTTTCATACAGCTTTTTGGTGTCTTTTTTTTTCCCCAGCCCCATCCTTCCTCTACAGCTTTTGTCGATTACTTTTGAAATTCAAATAAATCTTATCTCTTTGCAGACATACATGACAATGGAATAACAAATAGAAAACAAAAAAAAAAACTGAACATTTTCAACACCTGCTCCTCTTCACTTTTAATCGCAGTTCCAAAGTTACCAAAGCTGCTTGAGACATTTGTGCTGTGTGTGGAGGAGGCACCGTTACTAAAGGAGTTGTGCAAAAATAGTCACCTCTTTTGTGTTTAAAAGTACACTAATTTTATATGAAAAATATGTTGTCTATTGACTACTTAATACATGCTAAGCCACTGGTAT
>NC_043018.1:19506360-19533860 GCF_006345805.1 Octopus sinensis | reverse complement strand
AGACACTTGCCCAAGATGCCACGCAGTGGGATTGAACCCAGAACCATGTGGTTGGTTAGCAAGTTACTTACCACACAGCCACGAAGTCGGGACAGATATCTGCAGCTAGCTGGCTTTTGCTACTCTAGACCGATGATGGACAAAGACCCTGAAACATATGTGTCTCTAGATGCAGGCCTAGCTGCTGGGGGTATTTGTCTCCCCTTCGTAAATATATATAAGGACACAGTAAATGTGTCAGAGCCAAACAGCGGTGGTGTAATCCCCTACTGTCACGTTAAGTTGACAGTATACAACTATTATTCTAGTATTCCTATTCTTTAATTGAATGATATATGTAACCTATGTATATAAACATGGCAAATGTAACTATTTGTCTGTGGATAGAAGAACTGATGTACAGCGATAATTGATTTTCGAGCCTTATTGGGGTTTCATCAGGGGCTTCTGTATTAATTTCACCAATCCCAGAGAAACAAGGAGCCAGTCTGTCTTTATACTCAGTGACTCCACTAGCTCAAGAGAATTGAAATTGACATCACTTGCATGCTAGGAAAACTTGCTTACATCTGTCATGTAATGTCAAAATAAAGAGACACACATTCAGACATACAAGTATATATACACATATATGGATATATATACACACATAGACACACACATATGTGTGTGTGTATACATCTCTATATGTATATGTATGCATGTGTGTATATATGTGTGTATATATATATATATATATTTCTTTACTACCCACAAGTGGCTAAACACAGAGAGGACAAACAAACGATTTAAGTCGATTATATCGACCCCAGTGCGTAACTGGTACTTATTTAATCGACCCCGAAAGGATGAAAGGTAAAGTCGACCTCGGCGGAATTTGAACTCACAACGTAGCGGCAGACGAAATACGGCTACGCATTTCGCCCGGCGTGCTAACGTCTCTGCCAGCTCGCCGCCTTAGATTATATATATATATATATATATATATAATTTTCATCATCATTTATCGTCCATTGTCCATGCTGGCATGGGTTGGATGGTTTGACCAGGGCTGCACCAGACTCCAGCCTGATTTGGCATGGTTTCTACAGCTGGATGCCCTTTCTAATGAGTTCTCCTGAATTTTTTGTGTGTGGCATGGTTACTCTTCGCAAATGTTTAATATAATGGCACCTGGAATGAAAAAGAATAATTATATTGTAAATTCTACACTACTGAAAACATATTAAGATGCTTAGATCAGAAATTTTTAAAATTAAAGGTGTCTATTTATTTCCTACATGTCTGTGTATATATCGTTAGTGAATCATGTATTCGAAAAAGAAATATACTCAAAAGGATAGAGCAATAATGTACTTACATGCAAGGACATATAAGTCCAGTTATAGAGTGACCAGACATATATTTTATCTCATCAAAATATATAAATACATATATAAATACATATTCACACAATGAATCCATTTCAAGCGTTACCTGCTGCAAAATTAGGATTCCCTGTTTACTGACTAAGCTCGTAAGAGCCCTTACAATATGTGAGCAGGCCAAGAGACAGATCCCTATTCCCCAAATAACTGGTGCAGGGGAGATAACCCATTCTCACCAAAACTGGACCCTTTTATTTTCTGATGACCTTTTAATCAATTAACCATAACAACTTTTCACCTCTAAGAGGTGAAGAGCTAATTTTGTCTGTATAGAGTCTGATTAGCTGACCACAAGGCTGCAGCTTTCTTTGATGCGAAACCATTGGTCACTCTATGACCAGACTTGCTATGTTATTGTTTTAATATAAATATATTTATACAAAATCCGTTAAATTCACTTCAACATTTAAATTCGCCAGCCCTCAGTCAAATTGTCCAACTCTTTGCTTGCATGGAAAGCAGGTGTTAAACGATGGTGATGATGATGATAATATATATATATATATATATATATATATAAGTTCAGCAAAAATTTAGATTCAAATGAATATGGTACTTAATTTAGATGCACCAGAATTCTATATGGTGTTATCCATAAAAATCCGTGGAGTGATTATAATCAAAATAAGCAACAAGAATGACACCGGTAATTTGGTACGATCGTTTCGTACTACATCATTTTATTAAATGTTGTAAGTATTACAACAGTTTTAAAATGCTGAGCACTCATCAGCCAATTATAGAGGTTTTCCATTAATACAAAAATTTTCATATCAAGTGGCAACATTATAGAGAAGGTAGATATACAGACAATATATATATATATGTGTGTGTGTGTGTGTGCATGCACATATATATATGTGTACATAGATATATCCATACATAGATATATACATATGTAGATATATATATATACATAGGTATATACATGCTTAGATATATATTTACATGCATATATACATACATAGATATTTGCATAAACAGATATATATATACAATATGTATTCATATATCTATGTATGTATATATCTCTGTGTGTATGTTCTGAGTGTCTGATTGCCCCACCACTGCTTGAGAACCAGTGTTAGTTTGTTTACATCCTATAACTTAACAGTTCAGCAAAACGAGACTGATAGAACAAGTACCAGGCTTTAAAAAGTTTTTAAAAACAAGTACAGAGGTTGATTTGTTTGCCGAAAGCTCTGATAGCATTGCCCCAACATGGCCACAGTCCAGTGAGTGAAAACTAGTCAAAGAATCAAAGAATCAAAGAATTAAAGAATTAAAGAATTAAAGAATACTCTCTTTATATATATTATACAATGGCAATTGTGTGTGTGTGTGTGTGTGTATTTTTTTTTCAGAGCCAGACAGTTGTGTCAAGTGCTGACATTTGCCAGCCAAGCAGACAGCGAGAGAGAGACAGATAGATAGATAGAGAGAGAGAGAGATACAAGCAGAGATGGACAGGCAGAGACTGATAGGTCATCAACATACCAGACAACGAAGCGACCAGCATACAAACCAACCAACCAACCAACCAACCAGTGCCATTCTAATAAATATCGAAATAAGATATTTAGCAGTATAAAATCATATTGTTAAATGGATCAATTCGAAATGTCATCTAGAATGTAAAAATTAATCAGTAACATATTTTTGCTAACGAACTCTGATTAAAGCCTGTATTATTCATACGGATGACCTGTTTGCAGCTTTCGGATTGATTCCATTAGTCTCTTGGGGTTTGGTCGGAGGAAGGAAGATTAACTTATTTGCAGTCGGTGTAATTCTGGTGTCCAGATTATGGTGGCGGCTTTGAGTGGCCCCAATTAATTACATTCAGTTAGTGTATGTATATGTACGTGCTTGTATGTGTGTGTGTACGTGTGTGTACGTGTGTGTACGTGTGTGTACGTGTGTGTATGTGTTTGTGTATATCGTATGTGTGTATGTATATATGTATATATGTGTACATGTATGTATGTGTATGTGTGTGTTTTGCGTATATTGTATGTGTGTATGTGATTATGTGTGTATGTATATATGTATATATGTGTACATGTATGTATGTGTATGTATGTCTTTTGCGTATATTGTATGTGTGTATGTGATTATGTGTGTATGTATATATGTATATATGTGTACATGTATGTATGTGTATGTATGTCTTTTGCGTATATTGTATGTGTGTATGTGATTATGTGTGTATGACCAAGTCAGTAGTGGGGGTGGGTGTGCTGAAAGTGTAACGGCTAGAGTAAGAATAGCCTGGGCAAAGTGTAGGGAGCTCTTACCTCTGTTGGTGACTAAAGGCCTCTCGCTCAGAGTAAAAGGCAGACTGTATGATGCATGTGTATGAACAGCCATGCTACATGGCAGTGAAACATGGGCCGTGACTGCTGAGGATATGCGTAAGCTCGCGAGAAATGAAGCTAGTATGCTCCGTTGGATGTGTAATGTCAGTGTTCATAGTCGACAGAGTGTAAGTACCTTGAGAGAAAAGTTGGACCTAAGAGGAATCAGATGTTGTGTGCAAGAGAGACGATTGCGCTGGTATGGTCATGTGGTGAGAATGGATGAAGATAGGTGTGTGAAAAAGTGCCACACCCTGGCAGTTGAGGGGACCTGTGGAAGAGGTAGACCCAGGAAAACCTGGGTCGAGGTGGTGAAGCACGACCTTCGAACTCTAGGTCTCACCAAGGAAATGACCAGAGACCGAGACCTATGGAAGTATGCTGTGCGTGAGAAGACCCGGCAAGACAAGTGAGAACAATCAAAATCAAATCATATATCAGAAAGCAGGGGTTAAGTGACCCATCCGTTCGTGTCTGCCGTCAGCCTCGTCTGGCACCTGTGCCGGTGATACGTAAAAGCACCATTCGCTCATGGCCGTTTGCCAGCTCTGCCTGGCCCCGTGTCGGTGGCATGTAAAAGCACCATCCGTTCGTGGCCGTTTGCCAGCTCTGTCTGGCCCCGTGTCGGTGGCACGTAAAAGCACCATCCGTCCGTGTCCGTTGCCAGCCTCGACTGGCCCCCGTGCCGGTGACACGTAAAAGCACCATCCGCTCGTGGCCGTTTGCCAGCTCTGTCTGGCAACCGTGTCGGTGGCACGTAAAAGCACCATCCGTTCGCGTCCGTTGCCAGCCTCGGCTGGCCCCCGTGCCGGTGACACGTAAAAGCACCGTCTGTTCGTGGCCGGTTGCCAGCTCTGTCTGGCCCCGTGTCGGTGGCACGTAAAAGCACCATCTGTTCATGTCCGTTGCCAGCATCGCCTGGCCCCCGTGCCGGTGACACGTAAAATCACCATCCGTTCGTGGCCGTTCGCCAGCTCTGTCTGGCACCTGTGCAGGTGGCACGTAAAAAACACCCACTAAACTCGCGGAGTGGTTGGCGTTAGGAAGGGCATCCAGCTGTAGAACCACTGCCTGATCTGACTGGGCCTGACGAAGCCTTCCAGCTTCACAGACCCCAGTTGACCCGTCCAACCCATGCTAGCATGGAAAGCAGACGCTAAACGATGATGATGATGATGATGATGATGTATATATGTATATATGTGTACATGTATGTATGCGTATGTATGTGTTTTGCGTATATTGTATGTGTGTATGTGTATTTATGTGTGCATATGTATGGGTGTGTATGAGTGTGTTTGTGTATAATGCATGTGTTTGTGTATATTATATATGTGTGTATGTGTACATGTGTGTGTATGTATGTGTATACATGGGTATGTATATTTGTGTGTGTGTATGTGTATTCCTTAGTATGTATGTGTACATGTGTGTATGTGTGTATGTGTATACATGTGTATATGTGTGTATGTGTGTGTATGTGTACATGTATGTATATGCATGTGTTTGTGTATGTGCATGTGTGTGTATTTGTGAGCATATATATGCACGTGTGTGTATTTGTGAGTACGTGTATGCATGTGTGTGTATTTGTGAGTACGTGTATGCATGTGTGTGTATATGTGTGTATGTGAATATGTGTGTGTATATGTGAGTATGTGCATTAACACTAGAAAGCACACCAAGAGGCAAAATGTTGCAGTGTGCACCAAATTGCAGCAGAAACGTATGTAGGTGCAGAAGTGGAAAGACGTGATTGATAGCAGAATAAAACTGGATATATAAATCTCTGTTCTCCTTAATATATTTATTTAATACATATTCATCATCATCATCGTTTAATGTCTGCTTTCCGGCCAGGCAGAAGCCTGCACCAGACTTCTGTGAGTGTTTTGACAGGATTTTTACGGCTGGATGCCCTTCCAAACACCAACCACTTTACAGTGTGGACCGGGTGCTTTTAAGTGGCACCAGCACTGACAGGGTCACCAAGTACATGGAAGACTAAATATATATATATATATATATATATATATATATACATACATATATATATATATACATGGAGGCACAATAATGGCCCAGCGGTTAGGGTAGCCGACTCGTGGTCGTAGGATCGCAGTTTCGATTCCCCGACCGGGCGTTGTGAGTGTTTATTGAGTGAAAACACCTAAAGCTCCACGAGGCTCCGACAGGGGGTAGCAGTGGCCCCTGCTGTACTCTTTCGCCATGACTTTCTCCCACTCTTTCTTCTGTTGGCCTGCTCGCTTAGCCAGCGGAGTGGCGTCATTTGAAGGCTAAAACAATGCGAAGCACATTGTGACCAGCGATGTGTAGCAACATCTGACAGCCTGGTCGGTCACAGTGATATATATATGTATGTATATATATATATATATATATATATATATATATATATATATATAATATATATATATATATATATATATATATATATATGTATTTATATATATATATGTATATATATGTATATATATATATATATACACCATACTTATATCTACCATTATATATAATTTGAACATTGATTTTCTTCTTACATTTCACTTCCACTAGACATATCTATTTCCAAGCCTTTAAGCTTTTATTTTAATTCACATATCGCTCTATATTTCTCCTTATTAGTTTTCTGCTTTTTTTTTCTTTCCTTTGCCCCTTCTCTTTCTAACCCTTACATCTAACAGTTTTTAAAAAAAAAACTTAATACCATTCCTTCAGGGCAGTGCCCCAGCATGGCCACACTCAAGAGATTGAAACAAATAAAAGAAAAAATATAATTGATATCTCAAAGCTATGAGATAATCCATGAATAATCCAAAACAATGCGAATAAATAAACATTACATTTGACAGTAATCCGAATGCTGAAGGGATAAATCAAATGATTCTTGGATTAACAATCTGAGTCGGGGGATCAAATCCTACCCTTTTTATTGGATTGTTGCCAAGAATTTGTTTTGTGTATATATATATTTAAAAAAAAATTTTTTATCTTTTACTTGTTTCAGTCACTAAATTGTAGCTATGCTGGGGACCGGACATATACTGCGTTGTAGAATTTTAGTCGAACAAATCGACCCCATGACTCTTTTTTTTTTTACGCCTGCAACTTATTCTATCGGTCTCTTTTGCTGAACTGCTGAGTTACAGGGATGTAAACTTAAAAAAGACTCCGCCGGTTACGACGACGAGGGTCCCAGCTGATACGAATCAACGGAACAGCTTGCTCGTGAAATTAACGTGCAAATGGCTGAGCATTCCACAGACACGTGTACCCTTAACGTAGTTCTCGGGGATAATCAGCGTGACACAGAGAATGACAAGGCTGACCCTTTGAAATACAAGTACAACTCATTTTTGCCAGCTGAGTGGACTGGAGCAACGTGAAATAAAGTGTCTTGCTCAAGGACACAACGCGTCGCCGGGAATCGAACTCACAACCTTACGATCATGAGCCGAATGCCCTAACCACTAATCCACGCGCCCTCACAGGGATGTAAACACACCAACACTGGTTGTCAAGTGGTGGTGGGGGAACAAATACAAACACAAAGGCACATTCACACACGCTCATACCATAGGCTTCTTTCAGTTTCCATCCACCAAATCCACTCACAAGGCTTTGGTCAGCCCAAGGCTATAGTAGAAGACACTTGCCCGAGGTGCCATGCTGTGGGATTGAACCTGGAACCATGTGATTGAGAAACAAACTTCTTATCATATAACCATGCAAATACATATTTTTCTTTATTTTGGGTCAGGAGAAAGGCAGTGCCCATGACTCTTTCAGGGCTTCCAAGACTAGTGGGGGAGTGTTGGGGGAGAGAGAAGACATTATCCTCAGACCAGGTCACTGGTTTCAATGCCATAGGGAATGAATTGTACCCTTGAGCAAGTCTTTTCTTTCACATTGCTTCAATGAGTATCTGTTTATGCGTGTGTTTTTGTGTCTACGTTTGTCCCCCACTACCACTCGATAACTGATGTTTGTTTGTTTACATCCCCATAACTCAGCAGTCCAGCAAAAGAGATGAATATAATAAGTACCAGGCTTTAATATAAAAAAAAACAACCCCAAAAAAAACCAAGTAGTGGAGTTGATTCATTAAACTAAAAAAAGGCTAAAAGGCAGTGCTCCAGTATGGCCACAGCCTTATGACTGATACAGATAAAAGTTACCATAAAAAATACCATTCAACATCTAAACACGATTCTGAGGAAACAATAACAAACAAACAAACAAGAACGGCAACAATCAATACGGGTCTTTAACGATGTTTTTGTTCGTTTGCTCCAGACATTCGTTTGCTCCAGACATTCGTTGTTCTGGACATTCTTTATCTCACAATATTTCTTTGAAAAAACCATTTTTTTTTTTTTTTTACTATGTTTGTGTCTTGGTAGTTTTTCACACCAACACGACAATATACGTCTTTTATTGTTTTCGTTTTCCTTCGTCCGTGCCAAGATATTGTCAAATCTCAGAACTTGGAGCTCCACTCCACATACATCAAATTAGCCTTTACATAGAATCACCGAATTTAATTTTAGCCAATTATCTCTAACACCTCTTCCTCCTCCTCATTCTACTCTTACCTTTTCTTCTTCACCTTTTCACTTTCTTCATCTTCCTCTTCTTCATCTTATACTTATTCTCCTCCTCTTCCTCCACCCCCTATTCTAAAGCTACCCATTCTACCTCATCCTCTATTCTTGTTTTATTTCATACCCCCCCCACCAAGACATTCCCTATAGAAAGGTTGGCGTGAACTTAAGCTTCATGCCACCAGTTTTTATACAGTTCTATATTTAAGACATGAGGAATTACTTACATTATTTACATTATTTACATTCAACAGATATTTATCCTTATCATGTTTGTTGTTAACACAACGTTTCAGCTGATATACCCTCCAGCCTTCATCAGGTGTCTTGGTGAAAGGCAGTGCCCATGACTCTTTCAAAAACACAGTCATAAACAGATACCCATTGAAGCAATGTGAAATGAAAAGCCTTGCTCAAGGATACAATTCATTGTCTATGGCATTGAAACCAGTGGCCTGGTTTGAGGATAACATCTTCTCTCTTCCCCAACACTTCTCCACTAGTCTTGGAGGCCCTGAAAGAGCCATGGGCACTGCCTTTCCCCTTAAATGTTGTTATTGAGCTGGCAGAAACGTTAGCACGTCGGGCAAAATGCTTAGCAGTATTTCGTCTGTCGTTACGTTCTGAGTTCAAATTCCGCCGAGGTCGACTTTGCCTTTCATCCTTTCGGGGTCGATAAATTAAGTACCAGTAACGCACTGGGGTCGATGTAATCGATTTAATCCCTTTGTCTGTCCTTGTTTGTCCCCTCTATGTTTAGCCCCTTATGGGTAATAAAGAAATATATTATTATTATTGGAATTGAACTCGAAATCTTAGGGTTAGTTAGCCCACGCTCTAAAACTCTACGCCATATGCCAATGGGCAATTATGGAATGAATTTTAGGGCTTATAAATCTAATATTCTCCTATCCTTCCTTAATACCGGTTCCCATATGCTATTCATATCTGCACTCGGTCTGCTTAGGAGGTTGTTGTGTCCTAGCATATGTGCTGCTTCTTTTAGTTTTCGTATTTTCCAGTGGTGTTCTCTGTCCATTATTTTAACTTCATTCCATAATAATCAATACTACTACTACTACTACTACTACTACTACTACTACTAATAATAATAATAATAATAATAATAATAATAATAATAATAATTGGAATGATCAAAAAACGAAAAGAGCATTGTCTCTGGGAATTTTCTTGCCTTTTTTACTCTTTATTTTCCTTAAATCCTTAAAAATATTTTAGCCCAAAGGCCGCGGCCATGCTGGGGCACCACCGCTGTTTACATTTATTTCCTTGTTTACATTTATTGCCCCCTCTATCTTTCTCCCTTTTTTTCTCTATCACATGACTTTGTAAATGAACAATCTGCTGTGTGTGTTTATTCTAATGGCCTACCAATGTATACAGGGCGTTTCTCTGCCCTAGGTGTTAAGAAGACACTCGGCAAGAAATGAAAACAGAAATGAGAGAAGATAATAACGATAATAATAACAGAAATAATAGTAGAAATAATAATAATAATAATAATAATAATAATAATAATAATACTGCATCACCTTACTAGCACTTGTACTGGTGGCATGTGAAATATTTGAACGAGGTTGTTGCCAGTTCCGCTGGACTGGCTCCTGTGCAGGTGGCACGTAGAAAGCACCATTAGGATATGACTGTTGCTAGTACCACCAAACTGGACCTTGTGCCGGTGGCACATAAAAGCACCCACTACACTCTCGGAGTGGTTGGCGTTAGGAAGGGCATCCAGCTGTAGAAACCCTGCCAGATCAGATTGGAGTCTGGTTCGCCAGACCTCAGTCAAATCGTTCAACCCATGCTAGCATGGAAAGCAGACGTTTAATGATGATGATGATGATGAATAATAATGATGATGAAAATAATAATAATAACAGCATCAACAACACAACAATAACAATGATGACAAGATTAGAAAAACAAATAATATTTAGTAAATAAATAATGAATCAAGAAAAAGCTCAATAGAAAAGTTTTATAATCATCCAAGAATTATCTTCAATGTAAGGTGTTTCTGCGTTTTTTCAGGTTGGATGGCTAATTGTTTAGTATAATGATAGCATCTAAAGCTTAATAAATATATGATCAGACAGAATTTTATATCTCTTGACACAGTCTGTGTTAGAATGGTAAAAATTTCTAATTCTTCAGTTTCATCTCAAATATATATTTTGAATTCTTGTCATTTTTTTGTTTTGAAATTGCTATCTATTTATTGAGTTATGCATTGTTTTATCTTGCTTTTGAGTTGTTTTTTTTTTTCATGAATTTATTTTTGTTGTGTTAGTTGCTTACAAGTCTGTGACTTAATGGTACAACAAACATTAGTTTGGCTTCTCCAAAAAAGAAAAAAAAAATGGTGAAAAGGAAAATAAGACAAACTATAATTGTTTTGTTGTCCTGAATTAACATTTGACAATCAAAGATAGATAGTGAAGTTTTTCACTGTTTGGTAATTAACTATATTTATATACAAGAAGCACACACACTAGACTCATACACACATATATGTTTCTATATATGTATGTAATTATATATATATATATATATGTAGATAGATAGATAGATAGATAAATACATACATACATTCACATACATACATGCACATATACTCACGTATATATCTATATATATATGTATGTATACATATATATATAATATATATATATATATATATATATATATATATACATACATATACATAGATGCACATATACTCACATATATATCTATATAAATTCATGTGTAGATGTATATACAATATATGTGTATATATATATAAGTGTATGTATGTTTATATATATATAAATATGTATATATATGACCGTGTGTGTACCGTTGACGATTTTTTTTCCTCTGTCTTCCCTTCTCTGGATCTTTCCTTCTCCTATGTTTCCGCCAAAGAGCTCCACTCGAAACGTTAAACCCTCCTTCTTTCCTTCTTTCCTGAGCATCCAATAATACTATATTTGTTCCACGTCCTCTCGTTGTGGTGTTTTTTTGTGCTTTCTTGTTTGGATTAACTTTATATATATATATATATATATATAAATATGTATATATACCTATTTATATATATATATATATATACATATATATATATATATATATATATGCATGTATATATGTATATATAAAGTTAATCCAAACATGAAAGCACAAAAACCCAACAACACGAGGACATGGAACAAATATAGTATTATTGGATGCTTCAGGAAAGAAGGAGGGTTTAACGTTTCGAGTGGAGCTCTTTGGCGGAAACATAGGAGAAGGAAAGATCCAGAGAAGGGAAGACAGAGGAAAAAAAATCGCCAACGGTACACACGCAGTCATAAGGTAGAAAATGCTAAAATAATTTTATCATGATGAACAGTTTCAGTCTTTGTGACTTAGCACAAAAAACAATTAAATTGCGGAGAAATTTAATGAAATGTTTTTTAAGGTGTTTCCACAGTTACCAAATAAGTGGGACATTTTCCTTTTTTCTGTTTCTCTCTCCACTACCTACATACCAAGCCTTCACAAAAGTGAAAGAGAGACAGGAAAAAGGAAAATGTCCCACCTCTTTGAAAATAATGGAAATATTTTTTAAAAAACCTTTCATTTCATTTTTCCTCAATTTAATCATTTTACATACTTTACTCTAAGTTGAAAAAATCGCAAAGACTGAAACCGGCACTAAAATGTTTGTTATGATTAAATTATTTTAGCATTTTCTATCTTGTCCTATTTTCCTTATACGTATCAACTCATGTGTTACTTTTCAACCTTCCACGTATATGTATGTATCTATATATATATATATATATTGGCGATTTTTTCCTCTGTATTCCCTTCTCTGGATCTTTCCTTCTCCTATGTTTCAGACAAAGAGCTCTGCCCCATCTGATTATCATTTATTCTTTCCTTCTTTCCTGAGCGTCCAGTAATACTATATTTGTTCCACATCCTCGCGTTGTTGTGTTTTTTTGTGCTTTCATGTTTGGATTAACTATATATGAATATATATGTTTGTGTATAGAGGGCATTAAAACATTCAGGCAGATAGACGACACAAATGTGGACAAAAGAAACAATAGTTAGAAGGACAAGCAAAAAAGATGGATCATTCTTGGTTTTCTTTCTTCAGTCAAGTACCAGAAGTCACAACGATTTCGGACAGTTACATATATATGTATGTGTGTATCTATCTATTTATACATATATGTGTTCTATACATATCTACATGTATGTGTGCATGTGTATGTGTTATTAAAAACTACCTAGGCAAGAGCAATCAGCCCATTGCTTTTGTTTGAGGGTGAAAATGCCAGAGATGCCAACAACACCATAAAGGACAGCAGAAAGTGGTGAACCCTAGGAAGCTGTGAACGAGGTAGAAACTTACTGGATGCTTCCGGAGACTGTTGGTGTTAGTCTGTCACGTACACCTAGGACTTAGTAATTTCAGTGCCAACAGATGGGAAAATACCAGTGCTGGTGTTTCTCTTATTTGGCACATTTTTAAATGCATTAAGCAGATGGTTTATTGGTAAAGAAATGGTAGCAAGCTTTGTTGCTTGTAACTCAGTGGAATTTCATGTGAAGTGCACAGGATGTAAACATCTATACAGACACACATGCACAGAAATATATGCATGTAAACATTTATTTGAATATAGATAGATACACCTAGACACACACACACACACACACACACACACATACACACACATATATATACGAGGGTGAGTCAAAAAGTAATGCCATTTTGTTTAGGACAGGTATAATTACCAACACAGGGACATGTATCATACATCAAAATGAAGCTGGTCCTCTGTGGATCACATCCCTCCTTCTCAACATAGTCACCATTTCTCTCAATAGCGATGTTCCACGAATGAGAGCATGTATCCCTGCCCCGTAAAATTCTGTTGGCTGCTCTTTGAGCCACTTCTTCACTACAGTTTTCACTTCCTCATCACTGGAATAATTTAGTGCCTTCAGACTATCATCTCTTCGGTCCCATGAAAGAGGGTTTGAGAGGCAAACATTATTCCAGTGACGAGGAAGTGAAAACTATAGTGAAGAAGTGGCTCAAAGAACAGTCAACAGAATTTTACAGGGAAGGGATACATGCTCTCATTCGAAGGTGGAACGTACAGCAAGGATGACATTTCAAAGGCTGGAGCAGTTTTTAATGGGAAACAATGCTCCGTCCACCATATTCACCAGACATTGCCCCATCTGATTATCATTTATTCTGCTGAGTTCAAAATCATTTGGACAGAAACATGAATTCTGTAGATGTGCTTGAGAAGAAACCAAGTAAAATTGCAGTAATAGCAGATACCGATGGCACACGTACCAGTGGCACATAAAAGCACCTTTTTGAGCAGTGAGACTCACGGAGGCAAGGACTGAAACCAAGCTCCTTTTGAACATTGAGACTCAGGGAGTCAATGACCAAGACTTTTGGCATTATGTTGTGCTTGAGAAGAAGATCCATAAAGCTGAAAAAAATCACAGTCGTGGCAGATACCGGTGTCACACAGATTGGCACCGGTGCCAGTGGCGCATAAAAGCATCCATTACATTCTCGGAGTGGTTGGTATTAGGAAGGACATCCAGCTGTAGAAACCATGCTGAATCAGATTGGAGTCTGGTGCAGCCATCCAGCTTGCCAGCTCTGGTCAAACCATCCAACCCATGCCAGCAGGACAACGGATTTTAAATGCTGATGACGATGAGGAGGAGGAGAGGAGGTGGCAGCAGCAGAGGAGGAGGAGGAGGCGGCGGCGGCGGCAGAGGAGGAGGAGGAGAAGATTAGAACAGTACTGGAGGAGTATTTTTCATCATTGACAAGTGAATTTTGAAGGAGGGGGCCTTGCAAATCAACCAGATAGATGGAAGAGCCTCGTAGAAAATGAAGGAAAGTATATTTTAGATTAAGAAATAACTTTGTTTATCTTAATTTTGAAAAATAAAAGAAGTATAAAAAAATCACATTATCTATGGGCCGACCCAATATCTGTCTATCTATCTATCTATCTATCTATCTATCTATCTATCTATCTATCTATCTATATATATATATATATATATATATAGATAGATAGATAGATATATATATATATATAGATATAGATAGATAGATAGATAGATATAGATATAGATATATATACACATACACATATATATGTATGCATGCATGTGTATGTATGTATGTCTGTGTATGTACATATGTATGTACGTACATATGTATGTGTGCGTGTGTATGTATCTGTGTGTGTGTGTATGCATGTATGTTTACACCTTATGCACAGTCTATCACATGCAGTCTTTGGCAGGAAGCCACCAAGTTTAATGCCACATAATACCTCACAGCATGCAATATTAACCTTGTTATGAATGTAAACATTAGTCATAAGATTTCTTTAAGTAGAAACTTAGTTTCAATTTCCAGTCTGATTCTTCCTCTTGACACTCATCAAGTAAAAATGGATCTCGGTCAGAACTTGAAACCATCAAGTTTTGCTTAATCACTTAAATCTTGTAGAATCAGAGTTCAGATTTCCTTATATTCTATCTTTTATATTCCTTATATTTTGGAGGTGCAGGCGTGGCTGTGTGGTAAGAAGCTTGATTCCCAACCACATGGTTTCGAGTTCAGTCCCACTGTGTGGTACCTTGGGCAAGTGTCTTTTACTATAGCCTTGAGCCAAATAAAACCTTGTGAATGGATTTTGGTGATGGAAACTGAAAGAAGCTCATTGTATATGAACAGAGTGTGAAGGACCATTTCCTTGCTTGGAAACAGATGAGAGTTAATGACAGGAAGAGCATCCAGCCAAACAAAATCTGTCTCTGCCTCGACAAATTCCATCTGAACCGTACAAGCATGGCAAAACGAACACCAAACACTGATTAAATTTTGCTATAGGTTCGTTAAAACCGAGGTAAATAAAATATGAAAGATCAAAAATATTCAACAAAAACGCTCAAAGGTCACACAGCATATTTCATGCTGATTTTTATGAATCAAATGATTGATCAGTTATTAGTTTTTATGTCACAGATCTGCTCTTCCAACTCAACAGTCATTTGGTTTATTAAAGTTACAATAAAACATCAAGTATTCCAGAAGGTGGGGGAGGGTTGTTTTTTTACTGTGGTTGTTGTTGTTTTTATTAATTTTTCTTGTTGTTTTCATTTTGTTGTTGTTGTTTTTTTTTTCAAATGCCGGAACTTTTTTTTGTTTGATGGTTGTAAAATCATTTTTGCTGAAAGCAAAACAAGTGATGTTACATTAATTATTGATGGTATTTAGTGACGTTTTGTCACAGGTTCCTGGCTCTCTGCAAGAATCACTTGACTGCCAGACTTGAGATGAAATAACAACGAAATAGTTTTTTTTTTTTTTTTTTTTTTTTTATAATTTAATAAATACTTTCATATTTTGTATATTGATAAATACTTTATAATTACAATAACCGTATATTAAAACAACAAAACCAAAAAAACAAAGAAAACAAAAGGAAAAAAAACAGAAGAAACTAACCACAAAAGACAACCACAAAAATAAAATGAAGTAGTTTTATTAACTTAGCAGTCAAAGATTAGTTTGCATGTGGCGCAACTTGGAGTAAAAATGTTTTGTGAAACTTTGAACATTGAGGATGGGTTTGGAATGAAATGGTATCATTTCCAGAAGCTTCTACGTGCATTGGAATACGGTAACAATGTAGCTCCCAGACTTATAAGTATGCTAGTCATGAGAGACGAAGCAATAAATCTTGGAGTTGCATTCTATACAAGATTGTTTCATTGTCAGATACGACAGTGGAAAATGTCGTTTCGTAAAATTAAGTTGATCTTGTACTTTTGTTGATTTTTTTTATTTGTTTTTGTTTTTTTTTATATATGACATTTTTTTTTTCATTTTTTTTTTTTAGTTTAATAATAATTTTTTTTTGTGTGTGTGTTGAATATTTTGGTATTGAATGCATCTCATTATAGTTAGTGTATATGGTCTGGCTGTAGATCATAATTCATATTTGTCATCATCATCATCACCATCATGATCGGCCTCATCATCATCATCACTGTCATCATCATCATCACTGTCATCATCATCATCACTGTCATCATCATCATCACTGTCATCATCATCATCATCACCGTCATCGTTATCATCGTTGTCGTCGTCATCATTGTCATCATTCTAATTCATAACTGTCCATTCTTAGCGCTGAGATCACCACCACCACCACCACCACCCCAAGTACTGTCACCATCATCATCACCATCACCTCTACAATCAACATCATCATCATCATCATCATCACCATCATGATCGGCCTCATCATCATCATCATCACCGTCATCGTTATCATCGTTGTCGTCGTCGTCATCATTCTCATCATTCTAATTCATAACTGTCCATTCTTAGCGCTGAGATCACTACCACCACCACCACCACCCCAAGTACTGTCGCCATCAACATCACCATCACCCCTACAATCACATCATCATCATCACTACCACTACTACCACCATCATCATCACCATGACTACCATTACCATCACCATCACCACCACCACAGCCATCGTCACCCTCGTCACCTCCACCCCATACCACCATCATTTCTACATCCATTGTATTTCACCATTCTTGCATGGCTTGGATGCATCTCAACAAGTCACACTTTCCATCTTCGTCCTTTGTCAACCAATATTAAAAAAAAAAAACAATAGAGAAAAATTGATTTTTTTTCTCTCTGTTTTGCTTTGCAGTTTGGTAGAATCGTAGGAGCATCCAACAAAATATCTTGTGTTCTTTCTTATCTTGTAGCGCTTTTCTTTTTTTTTTTGGCAGCTGAAATCCCATTAAGGGTAACTTTACCTTTCAATAAAATAAGGTACACCTGTCAAGCCTGGGATCATTAACAATAATTAACCCCTTCCTCTTCACCTTCCTCTCAAAATTGCCAGTCATGTGTCTAAATTTAAAACCGTCATTTCAATGATTGGATGTTTTTATTACCATTATCTACTTTACAGCATGGATTGAGTGCATTCTGTTATGTCACCAACAATTGAGAGATTATTCTATTTTTTTTCTTTTACTTGTTTCAGTCATTTGACAGTGGTCATGCTGGAGCACTACTTTTAGTCAACCAAATCGATCCCAGAGCCTAGTACTTATTCTATCAGTCTCTTTTGCTGAACCACTAAGTTAAGGGGATGTAAACACACCAACACTGGTTGTCAAGCGATGGAGGGGGACATACACAGACACACACAAATTCATACATACATACATACATACATACATGCATACATACATACATACATACTAACCCCAAGATTCTGAGTTCGATTCCAGGCAGTGACCTGAATGATAATAATAATAATAATAATAATAATAATAATAATAATAATAATAATAATGATAATGATAACAACAACATCGAAATATACCTTAGGAATGAGAACCCAGGTTCGAAATTTCCCCAAGACACCTGAAGAAGGCTGGAGGGTATATCAGCCGAAACGTTGTGTTAACAACAACAAGATGAGGACAAATATCCATCAAATGTAAATAATGTAAATAATGTACATAATTCCTTATCTCTTAATTATAGAACTGAATTATGAGAATATATGAATATATATACATATGTAAAGATTGTGTTTTACATATATAAGTACCAGTAATTACTAGAATGGAGAAAGAAGAACAGTTGCTTACAGCTGTTTCTGGCAAGAGGTCACAGTACGCCACATGTTATTTTCATCTTTTCAGTGTGCTGTAGTGATCAGTAGATAAAATTAGGGTACTTAGGTGTGCCTCTAGGCTATATCAGAGAGTTTAGAAGATGGGCTTCTTTCAGTTTCCGTCTACCAAATCTACTAACAAAGCTTTGTTTGCCCTAGTACTAGAGAAGAAGACACTTGCCCAAGGTGCCACGCAGTAGGACTGAACCCGGAACCATGTGGTTGGGAAGCAAGCTTCTTACCACACAGCCACTCCTGTGCCTTATTTTCTGTATGGAATTTTTCTTTCAGATTTCTGTGAGTTACGATGCTTACAGACAGGTTTCCTGCAATGCAGCTTGAGGGGTCCACATCTTGATTTGTCCCTTTCTGTTTCTTGGTTTGATATTTTACAGTTTTGTAACCTTCCTGCCATTTACCAATTTACAACATGGATAAGTACAGCTTGGCTGTATGGTTGAGAAGTTTCTTTATTTAAACTTTTTCCATTGAAAAATACAGGAGTGGCTGTGTGGTAAGTAGCTTGCTAACCAACCACATGGTTCCGGGTTCAGTCCCACTGCGTGGCATCTTGGGCAAGTGTCTTCTGCTATGGCCCCGGGCCGACCAATGCCTTGTGAGTGGATTTGGTAGACGGAAACTGAAAGAAGCCTGTCGTATATATGTATATATATATATATATATATATATTTGTGTGTCTGTGTTTGTCCCCCTAGCATTGCTTGACAACTGATGCTGGTGTGTTTATGTCCCCGTTACTTAGCGGTTCGGCAAAAAGAGACCGATAGAATAAGTACTGGGCTTACAAAAGAATAAGTCCTGGGGGTCGAGTTGCTCAATTAAAAGGCGGTGCTCCAGCATGGCCGCAGTCAAATGACTGAAACAAGTAAAAGAGAGTAAAAGAGTAACATATCTTAATATGCATGCATAACCAACTTTTATCTTTCTACATATTTCAGTTCACGGTTACATCACTGTACATAAATTCCCTCACTAAACAAGGTTTTCAAAACTTGCTTTTGTCTGTACATATATATCCTCCTCCCATTACTGAAAGCTGAACAATTATCTCCCTTACCCACAACAATAACACTAATAACGATAACCAATTACATCCCCTTATTTTCCTACTTGAGGAGTCATTCACTCGTAAATATCATCAGTGGAGGCGCAATGGCCCAGTGGTTAGGGCAGTGGACTCGCGGTCATGAGATCACGGTTTCGATTCCCAGACCGGGCGTTGCGAGTGCTTATTGAGCGAAAACACCTAAAGCTGCACGAGGCTCCGGCAGGGGATGGTGGTGATCCCTGCTGTACTCTTTCACCACAATTTTCTCTCACTCTTACTTCCTGTTTCTGTTGTACCTGTATTTCAAAGGGCCGGCCTGGTCACTCTCTGTGTTACACTGAATATGCCCGAGAACTGCGTTAAGGGTACACGTGTCTGTGGAGTGCTCAGCCACTTACACGTTAATTTCACAAGCAGGCTGTTCCGTTGATTCAGATCAACCGGAACCCTCGTCGTCGTAACCGACGGAGTGCTTCCAAATATCATCACACACAACATGGACTAAAATTTCTTCTTAAGAAAATACATATTCAAATAAGTAAAACCTCAATATCATGAATAGCGAAAGCGAAACCATGATGTAGTGGTTTGGCAAAATGAGACCGAGAAAATAAATACAAAACCTAAAAAGAAAATTTTATTTTTTATTTTATTTTATCTAGTTTCAGCTCACGAGCTGTGGCCATGCTGGGGCACCGCCATTGATGTAGCCCCAGGAGGACACCGCCTCCAGCTGGCTATAAACATACTTTCTGTGCCCTAACAGTATTTGCAAAGGGAAGCCATCCTTCCCGTCTTCAACTTATGATACACACGGACTCGAGTTTCTGGGTATTGACCCGTCATCGACATGGTTCCGGGTTCGGTCCTACTGCGTGGCACCTTGGGCAAGTGTCTTCTTCTCTAGCCTAGGGCTAAACAAAGCTTGTTAGTAGATTTGGTTGACGGAAACTGAAAGAAGCCCATCTTCTAAACTCTCTGATAAAGCCTAGAGGCACACCCAAGTACCCTAATTTTATCTACCGATCACTACAGCACAATGAAAAGATGGAAATAACATATGTGGTACTGTGACCTCTTCAAGTTGTTGCTCCAGCATGGTCGCAGTCTAACAAACGAAAAAAAGAAAAAAAAGCACAAGTTGACCTAATAGTTTGAGCATCAAGTACCCTGCTTGCCGGGGAAGCTCAGTTGTCTGTGCTAGACTCGCGTCTTCATTCCAGGAGAAACTGATCTCGCATCTTCCTAACCCTGTGGAAATTTGAGTCAAGCACTGAAATTCCTGACAGGAATAATTTGAAATATTCAAGAGAAATATTCTTCCATAATTGGCTGCCTTTTTCTATGTAAATACTTTTGAATAAAGTGATAAAGATGCAAAGCATGTTGCTATAGCAACTGATATCTGAAAAGATTTTCGCAAATGGTTTTGCATCCGAAAGATTAATGTCAAGTTTACCATTTAACTTTGATGGTTTAATCGGAACGTACGTTTGCAGCATTGATTAGCTTGCCTCGGAAAACACAGGCTTGCATGCACGCATGTGCACACGTACACAAGCATGCATGCACATGCAACATACGTTCACACTCATACACACTCACTCCCGTATGCATAACACACATTGACACACACATAACTCATACACACACAGCACACACACACACGTTCACAAACACTCACATTCACACACACACCGCCACAAAACACATATTACATACAGATTCACATACACACACAACATGCACAACCACAACCACACACACACACACATTCACAAACACATATAACACACAGATTCAGATACACACACAACACACACACAACCACACACACACATTCACACAAACACGCACATGCACATGCTCACACAAATTCACACACACACAACACACATACACTCACTCACACACACAACATACACATTCACACATGCGCACACACATACATACACACACACTCAGACACACACATGCTCATATACGGAACCCCACACACACATGCTCATACACACAACACACACATTCACACACGGGCACATACATACACACACACACACACACACAGATACAATAATAATAGAAATCGCAAAATTCATCCACACTCACACACACAACCCCACATGCTCATACACACACACTACCACACACACACAACACACACACACACACACATGCACATAACACACATTCACACACACGCACACACGCATACACACACACACTCAGATACAATGATAATAAAAATCACACATTCATACACACTCACGCACACAACCCCACACACACATGCTCATACACACACACAACACACACACACAACACACACACTCACATACATAGCATACACATCCACACACATGCGCGCACACATACAAAAACACACACTCACATACAATGATAATAAAAATCGCAAAATTCATACACTCATACACACAACCCCACACACACATGCTCATACACGCACTACCACACACATGCTCATACACACACACATATACACACACACACACATAGCATACACACACGCGCACACGCATACACACACTCAGATACAATGATAATAAAAATCACAAAATTCATACACACACACAACCCCACACACACATGCTCATACACACACACAACACACACACACAACACACACACACAAACACACACACACAAACACACACACTCACATACATAGCATACACATCCACACACACGCGCACACGCATACACACACTCAGATACAATGATAATAAAAATCACAAAATTCATACAACACACACAACCCCACACACACATGCTCATACACACACAACAACACACACACACACACACACACACAACACACCACAACAAACACACACACTCACATACATAGCATACACATCCACACACACGCGCACACGCATACACACACTCAGATACAATGATAATAAAAATCACAAAATTCATACACACTCACAACCCCACACACACATGCTCATACACGCACTACCACACACACACATGCACACACACACACACACACACACCCATCTCTTAAGTGAATTAGCATGTGAAGTATGTCCATAGACTGAGTGCAAACTGCTAACGCATTCAAACAGAACGCAAAAAGCTTTAACATCACACAACAAAAGAAGGCAACTTGCACAACAATTTGCCGTAATTAATAATATTGTAAGAAGCAGGATTTTAAAGAGCTCACAGCCAAAGCAAAGAAAAAACTGCTTTTGTCCTCACATAAAAACTCATCACAATGCTTTGCTAAAGCCAGGGTGTGGTCTGTCGTGGTCTTCTTGCTTAATGTTTTAGCAAACACTTATTAACCTGATGTGAAGGCGCATGGCCCAGTGGTTAGAGCATCGAGCTTACGGTCGTGAGGTTGTGAGCTCGAATCTCGGACCGGCCTGCTTGTTGTGTTCTTGAGCAAGACCCTTTATTTCACGTTGCTCCAGTTCACTCAGCTGTAGAAATGAGTTGCGACGTCACAGGTGCCAAACTGTATCGGCCCCTTTGGCTTTTACTTTGGATAACATCGGTGGCATGGAGAGGGGAGGCCAGTATGCATGGGTGACTTTTGTCCTCACATAAAAACTCATCACAATGCTTTGCTAAAGCCAGGGTGTGGTCTCTCATGGTCTTCTTGCTTAATGTTTTAGCAAACACTTATTAACCTGATGTGAAGGCGCATGGCTCAGCGGTTAGAGTGTCAAGCTTACGGTCGTGAGGTTGTGAGCTCGAATCTCGGACCGAGATGCGTGTTGTGTTCTTGAGCAAGACACTTTATTTCACGTTGCTCCAGTTCACTCAGCTGTAGAAATGAGTTGCGACGTTACAGGTGCCAAGCTGTATCGGCCCCTTTGGCTTTTACCTTGGATAACATTGGTGGTGTGGAGAGGGGAGGCCAGTATGCATGGGCGACTGCTGGTCTTCCATAAACAACCTTGGCCGGACTTGTGCCTGGGAGGGTAACTTTCTAGGTGCAATCCCTTGGTCTGTGTCGTGACCGAAGGGGATCTCAGAAGGAATCTGATTAGGCAGTCTGGTTGTTCAGCAAGCTTGGTTGTGTGGTTAAGAAGTTTGCTAAGCAGTAAAATGGTCCCAGGTTCAGTTTCACTGCATGGTACTCTTTTACTCTTTTACTCGTTTCAGTCATTTGACTGCAGCCATACTGGAGCACCACCTTTTAGTCGAGCAAATCAACCCCAGGACTTATTCTTTGGAAGCCTAGTACTTATTCTATCGGTGTCTTTTGCCGAACCGCTAAGTTATGGGAATGTAAACACATTTACCATACAGCTACTTACCATACAGCCACTCCTGGCTTAAGAAAATGCTTTACTATTTTTTTCTCCTTTTTAACATTATAGCCCTGGGTCTAGCTGTGATGGTCATGGTTGGAGCACTTTTATTCATAAGTGGGTTTGTCTTATCAGGGTGACTGAGGTAGGGGTTAAGCAACAACAGCAACAACTGTGGCAACTAAGAGACTTTTTTTATTGAATATAAAAGACCATTATAAGAGAGCGAGGGGAAGAGGGGGAGGGAATGAGGAGGGAGAGAGAGAAGCAAGGAGAGACAAAGAGATAGACAGAAGGAGATAGAGAGAGACTGAGAGATAGACTAATAGAAAGAGAGAAAGAAACAAGTAGTGACACACACACACACACACAGAGGCAGACAGATTGAAAGAGAGAGAGATAGGCAGAGAGAGACAAACAGACAGATAGACACACACACAGACAGATTGAAAGAGAGAGAAAGAGAGAGAGAGAGAGGCAGGAAGACACACACACAGAGGCAGACAGAGGCAGACAGATTTAAGGGGAGAGAAAGAGAGAGAGAGAGAGAGAGAGAGAGAGATAGGCAGGGAGAGACAGACAGATAGACACACACAGACAGATTGAAAGAGAGAGAAAGAGAGAGAGAGAGAGAGAGAGCAGGAAGACACACACACACACACACACACACACACACACACACAGAGGCAGACAGATTTAAGGGGAGAGAAAGAGAGAGAGAAATAGACAGGGAGAGACAGACAGATAGACAGATTGAAAGACAGAGAGAGGCAGGAAGACACACACACACACATAACACACACATACATACACACACACATGCATTACACACACACTAATATGCTAGGATAAATGGTTATCAAATACAGATAAAAACGGTAAAGGAATTGATGGATCTGCATAATGGAAGACAAACAACATAGCAAAGTTGCTAGACATGTTGAAAATTTTGGTTTATGAAATATTTCTTTGAAGAATATCAAATTCCAGAGAACTATAAAAACCACCATCAGCGACTTGTTATCATATTATTCCCTTAGGCTTCATAATCTTTGTGGAAATTATTCCAAGGAAGATTTACTCCTGTGAATCCAAACGAATATATCTTCTCCAACATTGAAAAATATATTTATACCAAAATCCTATTAAATAAATAAATTTAATGAATGAACACCATAAATTATATTTCAAGACTGAACTCGATGCTTAAAACTAGGAAACATACTGTAGCATAAAATAGTATTTACCCTATTTTATAATTAACCTTTTGGCGTTTAAACCCCACCATCATCATCATCATCATCATCATCATCATCATCATCGTTTAATGTCCGTTCTCCATGCTAGCATGGGTTGGACGGTTCGACCGGGGATCTGGGAAGCCAGAAGGCTGCACCAGGCTCCAGTCTGATCTGGCAGTGTTTCTATGGCTGGATGCCCTTCCTAACGCCAACTACTCCGTGAGTGTAGTGAGTGCTTTTTACGTGCCACCTGCACAGGTGCCAGGCGAGGCTGGCAACGGCCACGATCGGATTGGTGCATTTTACATGCCACCGGCACGGAAGCCAGTCTAGGCGGCACTGGCATTGGCCACGTTCAGATGTTGCTTTTACGTGCCACTGTCTCAGGGATAACATATCCCGCCAAAATAACCTTTGTGTTTTATCTTCAGACTGGCCAGATCTGACCTCTTACACTTGACTCACAATATAATTCTAAAAGTAGACAATCACATCATTGTTGTTTGTTCCTTCTCAAGCCCTGCCTGGTTCATAGGGGCTGGTTTCCTGGTTTCAACTCCCAGTTTCTATTTTAATATATAAAATTATCTAAGGCGGTACACTGGCAGAATCATTAGCACATCAAGCAAAATGCATATCTGACTTTATGTTCTGAGTTCAAATTTCACCGAGGGTGACTTTGCCTTTCATTCTTTCAGGGTTATTTTTTATAAGCAGCAGTTGAGCCCTAGGATTCGAAGGAATCAACACGCCCCCCCACTACCACTTCCCTGAAATTGTTGGTTTTGTGTGCTAAACTTTGAAACCAGTATATAATATCATATATCAGTTGTCCCACTTCAGTCTTCAATACAGCAGTTATCCAGATGAAGTATTGAGTCTGATATAATAATATAATAAAGTAAAGATTATTTGCCAACATAATGTGGCAGTCCTGATTGGGATGAATGTTACTGTTGTTTTAACCCCAGGAAACAACGCCTCCAACTGGCTATATGACACACATCTGTGTCCTTATATTTTTGAACAGGGGAGCTCAGCACCCCCACTCAGTACAGAGCAATATCTTGGACTGTGGTTTCTGGGTTATTTCTCTTCCTCAGCACAGAATAATAGCCTGGTTCAGGTGGTACTGCTAAAATCCCATTCGAAAATATACAGTTTTCAAAGTGATACACAATCACTGATCTATTAAATGATATAATAATATGACAGTTATCTCAATTTAGTATTTAGTATAATACAGCGTGATCAGGCTAAATTTTAAGGGGATTTTTTTCATCTCCCTTTTTTTCAGGAACAGTTCAATGTATTGGTAAACAATCAACAGCATTGAAGAGCATAAAAACTGAAGCTGTAGTTGAGAAAAAGTTGGCTGATATGGAGGACTGGAAGCGATCTGAATGTTGGGAAAGAGTTATCTGTGTCATGATGGTTTGCACTGGGTATCAAAATGTCGATATCGTAACTGTTGTTCAATGCTCTGTGAACACTATAAAGGTCGTAAGATGTGACATAGGCAGCTTTGATGGTCTTTGGGTGTGTCTCCAGTGAGAGCGACATCATTCCCTGCCCCCCAGGGATGGTGACATCATGCCACCCCACATCTTTGAGCAAGTCCTTAGGCTCAATTCAGATGGTTATGTAAAGCTGCTGAAGACTGCAGTCAAACCCTGGTTGGAGAAGGTTGCTGATGGAAGGCCATGTGTGGCAGCAGAATTCAGCTCTTTGATACACCTTCAGCAAGAGTCAGAAGAGAATTTTTACAACTCCACCAGCCCCAATTTTTGACCTCTGAAATCCCCTGATTATAATCTCATGCTTTACATTATTCATGCAATGGTTGAGAAAGACACCAATTGCTCTGCTTGCAGCCCCAAGGCTAAGATGAAGGAGGCATTCAAAGATCTTCCCAGGGACACAGTGCCAGGCTCCTGAGCCATCTTGAGGTTGTGGTGGAAGATGAAGGCAGCTATTTTGAGCAAACTGTTATCTCCAGCCATAGTTCAGTCAATATATTTTTATTTTTCATAACACTTATTTTTGAAATTTACATCGTATTTTCTTTACCTTTCCTGCAAAATGTCAAATTTAGCCCAAACACCTCTATCACAGAGCAAATTTCATCAGTGGCCAGGTAGCAGTTTGGCGCAATGACACTTTTGACATCATCTTTATATATAAAAGTGAAGTTGTGTGTCTGTCTCTTACGATTTAGATCCCTAACTACTCCCGCATTTTGCGTTGCAGTGTAACCAAAAGCGGGTATCTTATAGTCGTGATTCATATCAAGCCCTTCTGGGTATTAGCGCGCGTCTACGATGAGTCTACAATTTTAAAAATAATTTACCATCATTTTTTTCCATTTTAATGCATTTTTTCGCTATTATATAAGGGAAGTAACTCTCTAAAAATGTCTACGATGAGTCAACGATTTAAAAAAAATTTACCATCATTTTTTTTCCATTTTTAATGCATTTTTTTGCTATTTTTTGGCTATAACTCTCTAAAAATGCTTATATAGTTATTTCCCTTACAAACCCGAGTAACGCCGGGTGATACTGCTAGTATTCTATAGAACAAGAGCACTCAGAGAGTGCAAACCTCTGCCAAGGAAGCACCAATGTCCTCTCAACGATTAGTTGGAGATGATTTTTAAATAAGAATATCTGAAATAAACTCGATTGCTCTCACAAATGAGAA
>NC_043018.1:19481360-19491360 GCF_006345805.1 Octopus sinensis | reverse complement strand
AAATCACCAAATTCTACCAAATATGGAGAGAAACAAGTTTGTTTTATCTACATCAGTATTGTTTCAATTTACTTTTCTTTCTACATTTGACATGGTTGGGTGGTTTTAATCACCATTCCATAATTATATTAAAATCAATGTTCGCTGAAATAGAGAGAAGAACTGATCACAAATCTGGAACGATGGCACCGTTTGCTGTTTCGTACACCATTATTTTAGACAAGCATCCAAAAGAAAGCTATCTGCTTGGTTGGCAAGAACTTTCGCAGAGACACACTCCGAACCCCCACCTGCACTGCCCCACCTACTCAAAGATGATGCACCGTCTCCTCTCATTTTCTGTTTATTTTTTTTTCCCCACTACTACTACTGCTGCTGCTGCTGCTGCTGCTACTACTACCACCACCACCACCACCACCACACCACTACTACTACTACTACTACTACTACTACCACTACTACAACCACTACTACTACAATCACATCCATATCTACCACCACTATCACCGCTACTACTAACCACCCCAACAACACCACTAATACCATTACTACCATCACCACCACTACCACCACCACCACTACTGTTACAATTACTTCTTGCCACCATTACTGCTACCACCAACACCATCACTTCTACAACTGTTACCACCACTGCCACTACAAGGACAATGACCACAACCATTACTACTACTACTGTTATTGCTGTTGCTGCTGCTACTACTACTACTTCTACTAATACTACTAATACTACTGTTACTGCTGTTGTTACTACTACTACTATTACTACTAATACTATTGTTACTGCTGTTGCTGCTATTACTACTACTACTACTACTACTGTGATGTCCTCTGACCTTCAGAACTGGCTGTTTCGATATTAACCCCAACCAAGCACAGCTGAGTTCATCAAGACGAATGCCACAGTTCTTCTGACGTTCTGTGATGTGTCTACATTAAGTATGATACACAGATTGATTGATATATAAATGTATACAGCAGCAGCAACAGCAGCAACAGGTGCTCTAGTAGTAGTAGTAGTAGTAGTAGTGGTAGTAGTAGTAGTAGTAGTAGCAACAGCTGTTGATGCTCTTAGGAAAAAACATAGTGTGAAAACCTGTGGACTATCAGGATTTTGTATGACAGGGACTCTCTGCCTTTCATTCCCTTTTATGATGAATAGGGATCTCCTGAGATTAAAAGACAAATATCAGGTAAAAGCCACAAACAACAACAATAAAAACTACAGGAAAAAACATCAAAAGCAACAGCAAAATCAACAACAATAAAAACCACAGCAAAAACAACAAAAACAATAAAAACAAGAGCAAAAACAACAACAAAACAACAGCAAAACAAGAACAACAATAAAAACAATAACAACAAAAAAAACACAGCAACAACAGCAAAAACAACGACAAAAGCGGTGACAAAAATAACGACAACAAAAAAACAACAGCAAAACAAGAACAACAATAAAAACAATAACAACAAAAAACACAGCAACAACAGCAAAAACAACAACAAAAGCAGTGACAAAAATAACGACAACAAAAAAAACAAAAATAACAAAAACAACAACACACAACAACAAAAACGATAGCAACAACAACAACAAAAATAACAGCAAAACAAGAACAGCGAAAACAACAACAAAAACGACAACAAAAAACCAAAAAAAAAAGCAAAAATTAAAACAACAGCAAAAACACAAAAAAAGCAAAAATTAAAACAACAGCAAAAACAAAAAAAAGCAAAAATTAAAACAACAGCAAAAACAACAATAGGAACATCGATGGCAAGAAGAAGAAGAATTTCAGTTTGGTTGAAAATTGGTGCAAAAGAAGGAAGTCTTGAAAGCATTTTTGGTGTCTTTTGCGAAGAAGAGAGAAGAAGATGGAATTAAGAGACATTTGAAGAGATGAGGAGGAGAGTTTGAATTTGGGTAAGAGAATGAAATAGATGAACAAACAAATAAATAAATGATGGTGATGGTGGTGGTGATGGTGATGGTGATGGTGATGGTGATGGTGATATGAAGAAGAAAACGAGAAGTCGATGGTGAGGACGACAATGACGATGATGATGGTGATATGATGACGGTGGTGATGGTGACAGTGATGGTGATGATGAGGATGCAGAAGAAGGAGGAGGAGGAGGAGAAGAAGTAGAAGAAGAAGAAAGAGAAGAAGAAGAAAGAACGAAAGAAGAAGAAGAAGAAGAAAAGAGAAGGGGAGGGAGAAGGAAAGGAAGAAGAAGAAAGAAGGAGAGAGGGAAGAAGAGAAAGAGAGAAGGAGAAGAAGAAGGAGAAGAAGAAGAGGAGAAGAAGAAGTGGAAGAAGAAGAAAAAGAAGAAGAAGAAGAAGAAGAAGAAGAAGTAAAAGAAGAAGAAGAAGAAGGAGGAGGAGAAGAAGAGGGAGAAGACAAAGACGAAGACGAACATGAAGATGAACACGAAGACAAAGAAGAGGAAGAAGAAGAGGAAGGAGAAGAAGAAGGAGAAGAAGAAGAAGAAGAAGAGCAGCAGCAACAACAACAGCAAAACAACAACAACAACAACATGCCAAAGAAGCTTATATGTAAAATAAAAAAAAATTTATTAAAACAATAACAACAACAACAACATCAATAATAATAATAATAACAACAACAACAACAACAACAAAAACCATCATGGATTTTATATTAATGTAAATTTTTTTCCTATAAACAAATATTGCGACAAAAAAGTTTTCAAAAAACTAGCTTAATATTCTAATAGATGTCCTGATGTCTGGCTTTGGAGAGGCTGTTTTCCATCCGATCTTTTTGGCGTTCTTTGTGTTTGGTTTTGTTATTTTGATATTTCATATTCTTCATTCCAATCTTACCATAGTTTGGCTTTCAACTGAAAAAACTTATAAAACGACAGAATTTAATAACAGCCGAATGAATATTTGTGTGTGCGTGTGTGTGTGTGTGTGTGTCTGTATGTGTGTACACCCGTGGCTGTGTGCAGATGTGTATATGTATATGTGTGTGTGTGTGTATATATATATATATATATTTAGATATGTATTGGTTTGTGTATGGGTGTGTATATATATATATATATATATATATATATATATAGAGAGAGAGAGAGAGAGCGCGAGAGAGAGAGAGCGAGAGAGAGAGAGAGATTGATATAAATATATATATAGATATAGATTTAAATATATATATATAGATATGTATTGGTTTGTGTGTGGGTGTATATTGCTTTTTGTAAGTGTGTGGTGTGTGTGTGTGTATATGTGTGTGTGTGATATGTATCTGTATGTATAGATATATATACATACAGGTAGAAAAAATACAGATAAATGTTGGTGTGCTTCTATGTATACAGCCCTCCATATACATACATACATACATATATATATGTGTGTATTATGTATGTATATATTAACATATATATATAAGTGTAAATATACATACATATATATATATGTATATTTGTATATGTTCCTTGGTTTGTGTCTATGTTTTTCGTCTCTCTATGTGTTCGACGTCTTTTTGGTGTCCTGTACACATATATGCGTGTATATGTACATGTAGAGGTAGGTACGTACATATATGTTTATATATATGCATATGTTCTATTTTATTAACATATTATACATATATATATATATATTATATAAATACATATATGTGTATGTATGTATGTACGTTATATATATACATACATATATATATATATATATATATATATATATATATATTATATATATATATACACACGAACACATATATAGGTACATTTGTGCATTTTGTATATATATATATAGTAATAATAGAAATAAATATCTTGCAACATCTTATGCTAAATATATTTAAAATATTTTTTCTGTGCAAAGCAGCTTATCAAAGAGCTCAAAAAAAAGAAAAAAAGAACAAATGACTAAACGTAATCATGTTCAGAGCAACAGTAAAATGAAATATAATGGTGGTGGCTTAAATGACAGGATGTGCAAAAATAAAGCCCTGTCCTGTATATGAAAGGTAGACACACACACACACACACACGCACAGATATATATAGATATATATAATCTGAGGGTTTACTATATAATTTTGTGGTGTCCCAAATTAATTATTCTTAAACAACGTTTTTGACAAAGACTTTGAAGTTTTGGTCAGCAAAGCCATCATCTATGTTTATAGGCGCAGGAGTGGCTGTGTGGTAAGTAGCTTGCTTACCAACCACATGGTTCCGGGTTCAGTCCCACTGTGTGGCACCTTAGGCAAAGTGTCTTCTACTATAGCCTCAGGCCAACCAAAGCTTTGTGAGTGGATTTGGTAGATAGAAACTGGAAGAAGCCCGTCGTAAATGTGTATATGTATAATAGCAAAAACTTGCCCAAGGTGCCACACAGTGGGATTGAACCCAGAACCATGTCATTGGTAAGTAAGCTACTTACCACACAGCCATTCCTATATATATATATGTATATATATATATATATAATCGTCACTAAACATGACTAGGGTGGTAAGAAACTCCTACATTGCTAGAAATAAGAGTTAAAATGCTCTAATGCTGTAGTTAACATATGAACGAGAACATATACACTAATAGAGATCAGAATCGCTTGAAAAATGCAGATCAAGAATTCTTTAGCTATATAGATATATGTGTATATATATGTAGAAATACAAATATATATGTATGTGTGTGTATGTATATATACATATATATATCTCTTATTATAAAAGGCAGATAGATAGATAGATAGATAGATAGATAGATAGATAGATAGATAGATAGATAAACAGATAGATAGATAGATAGATAGATAGATAGATAGATAGATAGACATATATATATTTATGACAGAGATAGAGAAAGAGACACTACAGTAAGAAAAGGTTAGAAATGTATCGATTTTAATATATATATTTGAATAAAACGAGTTGTACAGATATATATTAAGATGATGATGATAATTCTCTCTATATATTCATATATGTGTGTGGGGGAGTTGATAGATCAATAGATAGATAGATAGATAAATAGATAGATAGATTGATAGATAGATAGATAGATAGATAGATAGATAGATAGATAGATAGATAAATAGATATGTTTCTTTATTAGCCACACAGGGCTGCACACAGATAGAACAAATTACAAGGTAGAGCTTTTTTTTTTGAAGGTATTAAAAAAAAAAAAAAAAAAAAAAGGAAGGGGGAGGTTCGATCAAAAGGGATCGTAAAAGGAGAAAGAGGACAAAAATAAGGGGGTTTAAAAAAAAAAAAAAAAAAAAAGGGGGGGGGGGGAAATGATCAATAGGGATCGTTATCACAGAAATGTCAATATGAAGTGTAAAAGGGGAGGACACAGGTGAGTGAGGTTTACCCGGGGAAAGAAAAGCCTGCGGAAAGACCACGGTAACCTCGGTCAATGAAGTCACATTTTATATTTCTTTTTTTTTTTTTTTTTTTTTTTTGCAATAAGCAACTCTCTGTTTTCGAGTTCTGGGTTCATAGGACTATGCTCAAGGTGGCTTCGTCATTCATACGTGCCATTCTTGCTACATTCACACACTTTTCACCATCTTTTTTTAAAACATTCGCTAGACAAAACTTGCCTCTCTACTCTCACTTTCCTTTTCAAGTGTACTTGAAGAAGTTGATGAGAGATTGACCAGAGAGGAAAGTGTTTGTCTCCATCCTTTCAGACGCGTCCACCAGATACATCTTTTCGCCATAGCCACAAGGATGAGAAAATAGCTCTTCCTTCCCGTTGAAGGAAGGAGGCGTGACAATATTGACGAAGACTCACTGATAACCGACTCGTCCCACACGTGACAGCAGTGTTTCGACATAAGCCCACAGGTCGGAATTGTTGGACACTGAACGAGTGCGTGCAGAACGGTTTCGTCGCTCTAACCATCTATCCATCTATCTATCTATCTATCTATCTATCTATCTATCTATCTATCTATCCATCTATCCATGGGTAGATAGATAAATAGATAGATAGATTGATAGATAGATAGATAGATAGATAGATAGATAGATAGATAGATGGATAGATAGATAGATGGATAGATGGGTAGATGGATAGATAGATAGATAGATAGATAGATAGATAGATAGATAGATAGATGGATAGATGGGTAGATGGATAGATAGATAGATAGATAAATAGATTTGTGCATGTGTGCATCTTTGTATGCATGTCTGCCAGTTTGCAAAGTTGAATGTATACATATATATATATATATATATATATACAGACATAAATCATATCAATATAGAAATGGATTTGACTCTAAGAATCACAAAGCATTAACCTGTGTATGATTTATTGCATATCTACATATATATATATCAGGTTTTTCCAGGGGATATCAGCATAATACTCACTAAAACACACACACGCACACACACACAAACATACTCTTACACAAATGCTCACACGCATAAAAAATATACACATATTTATCATACATGCTTCATATATATATATTTGTATAAATACACACACACAAACACACATATATATATATAAATAAAGCACAATATGTAATTTATTAATCATATATGTGATACATAGATGTGTGTATATATGATATATGTATATATGTATGTATGTATGTAGATATTCGTTTATTCATTTATTTTTTACTTGTTTCAGTTATTTGACTGTAGCCATGCTGGACCACCACCTTTAGTCGAACAAGCTGATGTAAATACACCAACATCGGTTGTCAAGTGATGGTAGGGACATACACACACAAATATATACATATATATACACACACATATATATATACACGCACATATATATATAATACATACATATATATATATATACACACATATATATATATACATATATATATATATATAGATATATATATATATATATATATATATATATATAATATATATATATATAATTATCAACGGCAAAAATTTCTGTGTCTGTGTGTTTGTGTGTCCTTTATACAAATCCACAGTTTTTCACGTGACCGGCTTAGAATCTGCAGAGGTTCAGTCAAATGTGTTAAAAAACATATGTGATGAAAAGGCAAACATAATTTCCAAAATAAAGAAAGGGATTTAGCACAAAACTAGCACTATGACCCAGCAACACCAGGTCATAGTGCCAGTTTGCAGATAAATTCCTCTGTTTACATAATATCGAGGTCTGTTTCATGCTTTTGTTGTTTTGCCATTTCTATCAAATATATATATACATATATATATGTATATATAGTTCATTGTTTAAAATTCACCAACAAAAATTTTGAAACCACCTGATGAAATTTAAAGACAGCAGGCAGGAAACGATCGTAGTGGATTTTAATTATATTTTTAATAATTGTTACATATTTAAATAATATAAATTAATCATATGTATTGGCTAAGTCTTTCATTGTTTGATTTGCCTAATAGTGGTTTTGTCTCTAATTTAATATAATATACATATATATATATATATATATATATAATATATATATATATATATACAAACTACAGGCTACGTTTGGTTTCCATCTATGAAATCCACTCACAAGGCTTTGATTGGCCGAAGGCTATAGTAGAAGACACTTGCCAAAGGTGCAACACAGTGGGGCTGAACCTAGAACCATGTGGTTGGTAAGCAAGCTTCTTACCACACAGCCACTTCTGCACCTATGTATATATATATATATATATATATATATATATATATAACTTATTAAGCATATATGTAATATATGTATGTGTGTGTGTGTATCTATTTATTGGATAGTAGGGAGGAGACCCATTGAATCAAATACATCAAATCAAATGGCAATCAAATGGAAATTATAGCTGTGGTCCTCATGCCTGTGGCACATAAAAAGCACCATCAGGACGTGGTCAATGCCAGCCCTCTCACCCCAACTGGCTCCTGGGCTGGTGGTACATAAAAAGTACCAACTATGCCATATGCCCGTGGTCAAGATGCCTGATGAAGGCTGGAGAGTATATCAGCTGAAACATTGTGTTAGCAACATACAAGATGAGGACAAATATCCGTCGAATGTAAATAATGAAAATAATGTACATGATTCCTCATCTCTTAAAACAGAAAAGAGACTGTTATTTGTTGTAGAATCTTAGTGAGTTATTACCATTCATTGAAGAATATTGTAGTGACAATACCATTTGCTGGAGAATATTTCAAAGACATTGTCATCTCTTGTAGAATATTGTAGTGATAAAGCTATGAGGTAATCCATGATTAATTCAGAATGATGTGAATAAATAAACATCAGATTGATTGAGTAATTAGAATGCTAAAGCGTTAACTCATTAGCATTTAAACGAACCATATCAGGCATAAATATTCTATTGCAATCCCTAAAAAAGTTACTCACCAGCGCCAAATTACCCACCAAAAATACAACCCCACTAGTCAAAAAGTGCAACTGTCCTAACTGCGGGATTTGCATCTTCTTCTTAGAGGGCTCAACATACAAATTTAAGTCAGGTAAAACTTATTTTTCTCCCTCTTAACTCAGTATCACTGAAACTTTGATACCATAAAAAAATCACTTCACTTGTGCTTTGAAGAACTTAATCTATGTTCTCAAATGTAGAGAGTGTGGTGGAAACTACATAGGTCAAACTAGTTTAACCTTGAGGGACAGACTAACAGTACACAGGTAACAAATCTGGGACCCCACGACCAGCCAGATCTGGCCTCATTCATGACCTACAATGTCATTCTAAAAATAAAACAATCACATCATTAAAATCTCAAAGCTATGAGATAATGTATGATTAATTGCAAACAAGGTGAACAAACAAGCATTACATTTGACAGAGTAATATCTGAATGCTAACAGGCTAAAAACTGAAGTAGCAGTTTTATTAATAGAATAAGCAGTGTTTGATGACAAATAACTTTAAATCCATTGGTGATGACAGGGAAAACACATTTGTCTACATGAAATCTGTTGAAACTGATTAGAGAGAAGCAGCTGTAAAAGATGATTAAGTTTGTAATGTTCGAGACAAATCGAATTGGTTTATGTCAGAAAAAAACAAAAGCAAAATCAAGACAAAGTAAATATTTGGCTCTCATCCCCAGAATCTGAAATGTGTTGGTTATTGTTGTTGTCTCTTATCATCTTCGTTTCCTTATTTATCACTTCATCACTTCATTATTTTGATCATTTCGCCTCTATTGTTGTCATCTTTGTTATTATTGACAATGGCGATGACAATGGTGATGACAACGGTGATGACAATGGTGATGACAATGATGATGACAATGGTGATGACAACAATGATGACAATGGTGATGACATTGGTGATGACAGTGGTGAGGACAGTGGTGAGGACAACAGTGATGACAACAGTGATGACGACGGTGATGACGATGGTGATGACAACGGTGATGACAATGGTGATGACATTGGTGATGACAGTGGTGAGGACAACAGTGATGACAATGGTGATGACATTGGTGATGACAGTGGTGAGGACAGTGGTGAGGACAACAGTGATGACAACAGTGATGACGACGGTGATGACGATGGTGATGACAACGGTGATGACAATGTGATGACATGGTGATGACAGTGGTGAGGACAACAATGATGACAATGGTGATGACATGGTGATGACAGTGGTGAGGACAGTGGTGAGGACAACAGTGATGACAACAGTGATGACGACGGTGATGACGATGGTGATGACAACGGTGATGACAATGGTGATGACATTGGTGATGACAGTGGTGAGGACAACAGTGATGACAATGGTGATGACATTGGTGATGACAGTGGTGAGGACAGTGGTGAGGACAACAGTGATGACAACAGTGATGACGACGGTGATGACGATGGTGATGACAACGGTGATGACAATGGTGATGACATTGGTGATGACAGTGGTGAGGACAACAGTGATGACAACAGTGATGACGACGGTGATGACGATGGTGATGACAATGGTGATGACAATAGTGATGACAACGGTGATGACATGGTGATGAC
>NC_043018.1:19451360-19476360 GCF_006345805.1 Octopus sinensis | reverse complement strand
GTGCGTGTGTGTGTGTGTGTGTGTGTTTGTGCATGTGTGTGTGTATGTGTATTAATTTATAAAAGAGAAAGGAAATAGGAAAAAAAATTAACACTTTTGAAAAAGGTTAGAGCAAAATTGCTCTTAAAATGTCATTTTGAAAGAAAAAAATTACATGAATACCACCACCACCACCAACAACAACACCACCACCACCACCACCAACATCAACACCACCACCAACACCACCAACACCAACACCACCACCACCATCACCAACACCAACACCACCACCAGCATCAGCATCAGCAGCATTAGGAGTGGGGCAAGCCAATTATATCAACAACCCCAGTATGTTACTGGTACTTTATTTTCTCATTCCTGAAAGGTTGAAAGACAAAGTCATCCCTCGGCAGGCTTGGAACCAAATGCCAGTAAACCTTCTGTCCAGCATAGGACTAAGGATTCTGGCCGCTCAACAGCTTCCCTTCAAAGACAGTAAATTTAAGGAGATAGGGGCTAGTCGATTACATTGATCTCAGGGCTAAGCTGGTCCTTTTCGGTCTCATCTCAAAACGGTAAAAGCCTGAGCCAACCATTGCAGAATGTGAAAGCAGGAAATAAAGGGCCAGAAGGAATTTTGGCTGATGCCCTAACGGTACTACCAGCATATCATCTTAATAATAATAATAATAATAATAATAATAATAATAATAATAATAATAATAATAATGATAATAATAATAATAATAATAATAATAATAATAATAATGATAATAATAATAATAATAATAATAATAATGATAATAATAATAATAATAATAAATGCCCTGATGCAGTACCAGGCAGTGGCTCTCATGGCTTCTGATCTTAACTGATTGGAAGTGTTATCATGTACATTGTTTTGCCTTGGTATAAAAGATGGGCTACAGCAAATATTCTGCTCAATACCACAGATTTGCTTGTCAGTTGTTTGACCTTAACCAGTTGAGCATGTCCCTTAGTGGCTGACGATACGTGCATCTCTGATCATGAGTAGAAGTAGTGGGGGAGCATCATAGCCATGTGTTGAGAGGGATTCTTTGGGATTTGAATAATTCACCTCTGGAAACATGGGTGGTTCGTTCATCATCCTTAAAAAATCCTTATTCAGGGATCTTTTGAGCAAGATGAGCCACTTGACCATAAGAAAATTCTAACTGGGCCCCACCTGCAAGGTCATGCGCTGTTTACCTTGATATGAGATCACCAAGTTTTGCACATATGGTTGTGATGCATGTGCTGGTGTACCCTTATCAGACGGTAGTCATGATGGTTATTCTGGGCTTCGTATATTTTACCCCAGTGTCAGTTTGATGGCATGCACTGCTCTCTCGCTCAATAATATAATAATAATAATAATAATAATAATAATAATAATAATGGTTTCAGTGGGCAGCCATTTTGGAGGAGGGGACTAGTTGATTACATTGAGCCAGTGTTTGACTGGTACTTAATTTATCAACCCCAAAAGGATGAAATGCAAAGTCAACCTTGGCAGAATTTGAACTCAGAACACAGCAGCAGACAAAATATCGCTAAGCATTTTGCCTGGCATGCTAGCAATTCTTCCAGCTCATCGCCTCAATAATAATGATGATGATAATAATAATGATAATAATAATAATAATAATAATAATAATAATAATAATAGCAACAACAACAATGACATTGATGATAATAATAATGAAAATTTATTTTATGATAAAAAGTAACAATCTTGACAAGCTAAATTAAAAGAACTATAAAAAAAAAACTAAGAAGTTGACCTCTCCCACCCACCCACCCATCCTCCAACAGCTCTACAGATAAACATCAATTTGAATATCACCATGACAAAAAAAAAAATTAAATGTATCTCACAATTGATTCCATCCAGAACAAACACTTACCACAACAAAGTAAACAGTGATGGCCATGGGGGGGGAAATGTAGCAGAAATAAATAACAATGATGACTATTCAAAAGCCAATAAACTTTAATTAACGGAAACATTTCCCCCTGAAGCAGCGAATAAACAAATTACTGCAGGAAACAAATGACTAAGAAGAAATGGAAGTTCCAGACATTATCTCCATGGAAACGAACTTTGACATCTGTAAATAAAGTTTGATCCTAGCTTTTACTTGTTACAGTCATTAGACGACTGTAGCCATGCTGGGGCACCGCCTTAAAGAATTTTTAGCCATACTACACTCGCGGAGTGGTTGGCGTTAGGAAGGGCATCCAGCCGTAGAAACACTGCCAGATCAGACTGGAGCCTGGTGCTGCCCCTGGCTTCCCAGACCCCGGTCGAACCGTCCAACCCGTGCTAGCGTGGAAAACGGACGTTAAACGATGATGATGATGATGATGATGATGATGAACTGACCTGCTAGTTACTGACCTGCTAGTTCAGTCCCTTTTTGCCAAATCCCTAAGTTACAGGGACATAAACAGACCAACACTGGTTGTGGAGTGATGGTGGTAGGGGAGGAACACAAACAGAAAGACACACGTACACAGATACACACACACACACATACATACATACACTCACACACACACACATTACCAAAATGCTTGTACATGTCTACAATACCTAAAGCGGTGTGTTATTTTCTCAACCTCATATTGACAAAAGTGCACAAGTTTATCATCATCATCCTCATCATTGTTTAACGTCCATTTTCCATGTTGGCATGGGTTGTATGGTTCGATTGGGGTCTGGAAAGCCAGGAGGCTGCACTAGGTACCAGTCTGATCTGGCAATGTTTCTACAGCTTTCTACAGCCTTTCCTAATGCCAACCACTCTCAGAGTGTAGTGGGTGCTTTTTATGTGCCACTGGCACAGAGGCCAGGGGAGGCTGCCATCGACTACGATTGAATGGTGATTTTTATGTGCCACTGGCACGTGAGCCAGTGAAGGCAGTGCTGGCATCGGCCACATTCAGATGTTGCTTTTTATGTGCCACTGGCACGTGAGCCAGTCAAGGCAGTGCTGGCATCGGCCACATTCAGATGTTGCTTTTTATGTGCCACTGGCACGTGAGCCAGTCAAGGCAGTGCTGGCATTGGCCACATTCGGATGTCGCTTTTTATGTGCCACTGGCACGTGAGCCAGTCAAGGCAGTGCTGGCATCGGCCACATTCGGATGTCGCTTTTTATGTGCCACTGGCACGTGAGCCAGTCAAGGCAGTGCTGGCATCGGCCACATTCGGATGTCGCTTTTTATGTGCCACTGGCACGTGAGCCAGTCAAGGCAGTGCTGGCATCGGCCACATTCGGATGTTGCTTTTTATGTGCCACTGGCACGTGAGCCAGTCAAGGCAGTGCTGGCATTGGCCACATTCGGATGTTGCTTTTTATGTGCCACTGGCACGTGAGCCAGTCAAGGCAGTGCTGGCATTGGCCACATTCGGATGTCGCTTTTTATGTGCCACTGGCACGTGAGCCAGTCAAGGCAGTGCTGGCATCGGCCACATTCGGATGTCGCTTTTTATGTGCCACTGGCACGTGAGCCAGTCAAGGCAGTGCTGGCATCGGCCACATTCGGATGTTGCTTTTTATGTGCCACTGGCACGTGAGCCAGTCAAGGCAGTGCTGGCATTGGCCACATTCGGATGTTGCTTTTTATGTGCCACTGGCACGTGAGCCAGTCAAGGGGCTGGCATTGGCCACATTTGGATGTTGCTTTTTATGTGCCACTGGCACGTGAGCCAGTCAAGGCAGTGCTGGCATTGGCCACATTCGGATGTTGCTTTTTATGTGCCACTGGCACGTGAGCCAGTCAAGGCAGTGCTGGCATTGGCCACATTCGGATGTCGCTTTTTATGTGCCACTGGCACGTGAGCCAGTCAAGGCAGTGCTGGCATCGGCCACATTCGGATGTCGCTTTTTATGTGCCACTGGCACGTGAGCCAGTCAAGGCAGTGCTGGCATCGGCCACATTCGGATGTTGCTTTTTATGTGCCACTGGCATGTGAGCCAGTCAAGGCAGTGCTGGCATTGGCCACATTCGGATGTTGCTTTTTATGTGCCACTGGCACGTGAGCCAGTCAAGGCAGTGCTGGCATTGGCCACATTCGGATGTTGCTTTTTATGTGCCACTGGCACGTGAGCCAGTCAAGGCAGTGCTGGCATTGGCCACATTCGGATGTTGCTTTTTATGTGCCACTGGCACGTGAGCCAGTCAAGGCAGTGCTGGCATTGGCCACATTCGGATGTTGCTTTTTATGTGCCACTGGCACGTGAGCCAGTCAAGGCGGTGCTGGCATTGGCCACATTCGGATGTTGCTTTTTATGTGCCACTGGCACGTGAGCCAGTCAAGGCGGTGCTGGCATTGGCCACATTCGGATGTTGCTTTTTATGTGCCACTGGCACGTGAGCCAGTCAAGGCAGTGCTGGCATTGGCCACATTCGAATGTTGCTTTTTATGTGCCACTGGCACGTGAGCCAGTCAAGGCGGTGCTGGCATTGGCCACATTCGGATGTTGCTTTTTATGTGCCACTGGCACGTGAGCCAGTCAAGGCAGTGCTGGCATTGGCCACATTCGGATGTCGCTTTTTATGTGCCACTGGCACGTGAGCCAGTCAAGGCAGTGCTGGCATCGGCTACATTCGGATGTTGCTTTTTATGTGCCACTGGCACGTGAGCCAGTCAAGGCAGTGCTGGCATTGGCCACATTCGGATGTTGCTTTTTATGTGCCACTGGCACGTGAGCCAGTCAAGGCAGTGCTGGCATTGGCCACATTCGGATGTTGCTTTTTATGTGCCACTGGCACGTGAGCCAGTCAAGGCGGTGCTGCTGGCATTGGCCACATTCGGATGTTGCTTTTTATGTGCCACTGGCACGTGAGCCAGTCAAGGCAGTGCTGGCATTGGCCACATTCGGATGTTGCTTTTTATGTGCCACTGGCACGTGAGCCAGTCAAGGCGGTGCTGGCATTGGCCACATTCGGATGTTGCTTTTTATGTGCCACTGGCACGTGAGCCAGTCAAGGCAGTGCTGGCATTGGCCACATTCGAATGTTGCTTTTTATGTGCCACTGGCACGTGAGCCAGTCAAGGCAGTGCTGGCATCGGCTACATTCGGATGTTGCTTTTTATGTGCCACTGGCACGTGAGCCAGTCAAGGCAGTGCTGGCATTGGCCACATTCGGATGTTGCTTTTTATGTGCCACTGGCACGTGAGCCAGTCAAGGCAGTGCTGGCATTGGCCACATTCGGATGTTGCTTTTTATGTGCCACTGGCACGTGAGCCAGTCAAGGCAGTGCTGGCATTGGCCACATTCGGATGTTGCTTTTTATGTGCCACTGGCACGTGAGCCAGTCAAGGCAGTGCTGGCATTGGCCACATTCGGATGTTGCTTTTTATGTGCCACTGGCACGTGAGCCAGTCAAGGCAGTGCTGGCATTGGCCACATTCGGATGTTGCTTTTTATGTGCCACTGGCACGTGAGCCAGTCAAGGCAGTGCTGGCATTGGCCACATTCGGATGTTGCTTTTTATGTGCCACTGGCACGTGAGCCAGTCAAGGCAGTGCTGGCATTGGTCACATTCGGATGTTGCTTTTTATGTGCCACTGGCACGTAAGCCAGTCAAGGCAGTGCTGGCATTGGCCACATTCGGATGTTGCTTTTTATGTGCCACTGGCACGTGAGCCAGTCAAGGCGGTGCTGGCATTGGCCACATTCGGATGTTGCTTTTTATGTGCCACTGGCACGTAAGCCAGTCAAGGCAGTGCTGGCATCGGCTACATTCGGATGTTGCTTTTTATGTGCCACTGGCACGTGAGCCAGTCAAGGCAGTGCTGGCATTGGCCACATTCGGATGTTGCTTTTTATGTGCCACTGGCACGTGAGCCAGTCAAGGCAGTGCTGGCATTGGTCACATTCGGATGTTGCTTTTTATGTGCCACTGGCACGTAAGCCAGTCAAGGCAGTGCTGGCATTGGCCACATTCGGATGTTGCTTTTTATGTGCCACTGGCACGTGAGCCAGTCAAGGCGGTGCTGGCATTGGCCACATTCGGATGTTGCTTTTTATGTGCCACTGGCACGTGAGCCAGTCAAGGCAGTGCTGGCATGGCCACATTCGGATGTTGCTTTTTATGTGCCACTGGCACGTGAGCCAGTCAAGGCGGCGGTGCTGGCATTGGCCACATTCGGATGTTGCTTTTTATGTGCCACTGGCACGTGAGCCAGTCAAGGCAGTGCTGGCATTGGCCACATTCGGATGTTGCTTTTTATGTGCCACTGGCACGTGAGCCAGTCAAGGCAGTGCTGGCATCGGCTACATTCGGATGTTGCTTTTTATGTGCCACTGGCACGTGAGCCAGTCAAGGCAGTGCTGGCATTGGCCACATTCGGATGTTGCTTTTTATGTGCCACTGGCACGTGAGCAGTCAAGGCAGTGCTGGCATTGGCCACATTCGGATGTTGCTTTTTATGTGCCACTGGCACGTGAGCCAGTCAAGGCAGTGCTGGCATTGGCCACATTCGGATGTTGCTTTTTATGTGCCACTGGCACGTGAGCCAGTCAAGGCAGTGCTGGCATTGGCCACATTCGGATGTTGCTTTTTATGTGCCACTGGCACGTGAGCCAGTCAAGGCAGTGCTGGCATTGGCCACATTCGGATGTTGCTTTTTATGTGCCACTGGCACGTGAGCCAGTCAAGGCAGTGCTGGCATCGGCACATTCGGATGTTGCTTTTTATGTGCCACTGGCACGTGAGCCAGTCAAGGCAGTGCTGGCATTGGCCACATTCGGATGTTGCTTTTTATGTGCCACTGGCACGTGAGCCAGTCAAGGCAGTGCTGGCATTGGCCACATTCGGATGTTGCTTTTTATGTGCCACTGGCACGTGAGCCAGTCAAGGCAGTGCTGGCATTGGCCACATTCGGATGTTGCTTTTTATGTGCCACTGGCACGTGAGCCAGTCAAGGCAGTGCTGGCATCGGCTACATTCGGATGTTGCTTTTTATGTGCCACTGGCACGTGAGCCAGTCAAGGCAGTGCTGGCATTGGCCACATTCGGATGTTGCTTTTTATGTGCCACTGGCACGTGAGCCAGTCAAGGCAGTGCTGGCATTGGCCACATTCGGATGTTGCTTTTTATGTGCCACTGGCACGTGAGCCAGTCAAGGCAGTGCTGGCATGGCCACATTCGGATGTTGCTTTTTATGTGCCACTGGCACGTGAGCCAGTCAAGGCAGTGCTGGCATCGGCTACATTCGGATGTTGCTTTTTATGTGCCACTGGCACGTGAGCCAGTCAAGGCAGTGCTGGCATTGGCCACATTCGGATGTTGCTTTTTATGTGCCACTGGCACGTGAGCCAGTCAAGGCAGTGCTGGCATTGGCCACATTCGGATGTTGCTTTTTATGTGCCACTGGCACGTGAGCCAGTCAAGGCAGTGCTGGCATTGGCCACATTCGGATGTTGCTTTTTATGTGCCACTGGCACGTGAGCCAGTCAAGGCAGTGCTGGCATCGGCTACATTCGGATGTTGCTTTTATGTGCCACTGGCACGTGAGCCAGTCAAGGCAGTGCTGGCATTGGCCACATTCGGATGTTGCTTTTTATGTGCCACTGGCACGTGAGCCAGTCAAGGCAGTGCTGGCATTGGCCACATTCGGATGTTGCTTTTTATGTGCCACTGGCACGTGAGCCAGTCAAGGCAGTGCTGGCATTGGCCACATTCGGATGTTGCTTTTTATGTGCCACTGGCACGTGAGCCAGTCAAGGCAGTGCTGGCATTGGCCACATTCGGATGTTGCTTTTTATGTGCCACTGGCACGTGAGCCAGTCAAGGCAGTGCTGGCATTGGCCACATTCGGATGTTGCTTTTATGTGCCACTGGCACGTGAGCCAGTCAAGGCAGTGCTGGCATCGGCTACATTCGGATGTTGCTTTTTATGTGCCACTGGCACGTGAGCCAGTCAAGGCAGTGCTGGCATTGGCCACATTCGGATGTTGCTTTTTATGTGCCACTGGCACGTGAGCCAGTCAAGGCAGTGCTGGCATTGGCCACATTCGGATGTTGCTTTTATGTGCCACTGGCACGTGAGCCAGTCAAGGCAGTGCTGGCATTGGCCACATTCGGATGTTGCTTTTTATGTGCCACTGGCACGTGAGCCAGTCAAGAGAGTGCTGGCATTGGCCACATTCGGATGTTGCTTTTTATGTGCCACTGGCACGTGAGCCAGTCAAGGCAGTGCTGGCATTGGCCACATTCGGATGTTGCTTTTTATGTGCCACTGGCACGTGAGCCAGTCAAGGCAGTGCTGGCATTGGCCACATTCGGATGTTGCTTTTTATGTGCCACTGGCACGTGAGCCAGTCAAGGCAGTGCTGGCATCGGCTACATTCGGATGTTGCTTTTTATGTGCCACTGGCACGTGAGCCAGTCAAGGCAGTGCTGGCATTGGCCACATTCGGATGTTGCTTTTTATGTGCCACTGGCACGTGAGCCAGTCAAGGCAGTGCTGGCATTGGCCACATTCGGATGTTGCTTTTTATGTGCCACTGGCACGTGAGCCAGTCAAGGCAGTGCTGGCATTGGCCACATTCGGATGTTGCTTTTTATGTGCCACTGGCACGTGAGCCAGTCAAGGCAGTGCTGGCATTGGCCACATTCGGATGTTGCTTTTTATGTGCCACTGGCACGTGAGCCAGTCAAGGCAGTGCTGGCATTGGCCACATTCGGATGTTGCTTTTTATGTGCCACTGGCACGTGAGCCAGTCAAGGCAGTGCTGGCATCGGCTACATTCGGATGTTGCTTTTTATGTGCCACTGGCACGTGAGCCAGTCAAGGCAGTGCTGGCATTGGCCACATTCGGATGTTGCTTTTTATGTGCCACTGGCACGTGAGCCAGTCATGGCAGTGCTGGCATTGGTCACATTCGGATGTTGCTTTTTATGTGCCACTGGCACGTGAGCCAGTCAAGGCAGTGCTGGCATTGGCCACATTCGGATGTTGCTTTTTATGTGCACTGGCACGTGAGCCAGTCAAGGCGGTGCTGGCATTGGCCACATTCGGATGTTGCTTTTTATGTGCCACTGGCACGTGAGCCAGTCAAGGCAGTGCTGGCATTGGCCACATTCGGATGTTGCTTTTTATGTGCCACTGGCACGTGAGCCAGTCAAGGCGGTGCTGGCATTGGCCACATTCGGATGTTGCTTTTTATGTGCCACTGGCACGTGAGCCAGTCAAGGCAGTGCTGGCATTGGCCACATTCGGATGTTGCTTTTTATGTGCCACTGGCACGTGAGCCAGTCAAGGCAGTGCTGGCATCGGCTACATTCGGATGTTGCTTTTTATGTGCCACTGGCACGTGAGCCAGTCAAGGCAGTGCTGGCATTGGCCACATTCGGATGTTGCTTTTTATGTGCCACTGGCACGTGAGCCAGTCAAGGCAGTGCTGGCATTGGCCACATTCGGATGTTGCTTTTTATATGTGCCACTGGCACGTGAGCCAGTCAAGGCAGTGCTGGCATTGGCCACATTCGGATGTTGCTTTTTATGTGCCACTGGCACGTGAGCCAGTCAAGGCAGTGCTGGCATCGGCTACATTCGGATGTTGCTTTTTATGTGCCACTGGCACGTGAGCCAGTCAAGGCAGTGCTGGCATTGGCCACATTCGGATGTTGCTTTTTATGTGCCACTGGCACGTGAGCCAGTCAAGGCAGTGCTGGCATTGGCCACATTCGGATGTTGCTTTTTATGTGCCACTGGCACGTGAGCCAGTCAAGGCAGTGCTGGCATTGGCCACATTCGGATGTTGCTTTTTATGTGCCACTGGCACGTGAGCCAGTCAAGGCAGTGCTGGCATCGGCTACATTCGGATGTTGCTTTTTATGTGCCACTGGCACGTGAGCCAGTCAAGGCAGTGCTGGCATTGGCCACATTCGGATGTTGCTTTTTATGTGCCACTGGCACGTGAGCCAGTCAAGGCAGTGCTGGCATTGGCCACATTCGGATGTTGCTTTTTATGTGCCACTGGCACGTGAGCCAGTCAAGGCAGTGCTGGCATTGGCCACATTCGGATGTTGCTTTTTATGTGCCACTGGCACGTGAGCCAGTCAAGGCAGTGCTGGCATTGGCCACATTCGGATGGCTTTTTATGTGCCACTGGCACGTGAGCCAGTCAAGGCAGTGCTGGCATTGGCCACATTCGGATGTTGCTTTTTATGTGCCACTGGCACGTGAGCCAGTCAAGGCAGTGCTGGCATCGGCTACATTCGGATGTTGCTTTTTATGTGCCACTGGCACGTGAGCCAGTCAAGGCAGTGCTGGCATTGGCCACATTCGGATGTTGCTTTTTATGTGCCACTGGCACGTGAGCCAGTCAGGCAGTGCTGGCATTGGCCACATTCGGATGTTGCTTTTTATGTGCCACTGGCACGTGAGCCAGTCAAGGCAGTGCTGGCATTGGCCACATTCGGATGTTGCTTTTTATGTGCCACTGGCACGTGAGCCAGTCAAGGCAGTGCTGGCATCGGCTACATTCGGATGTTGCTTTTTATGTGCCACTGGCACGTGAGCCAGTCAAGGCAGTGCTGGCATTGGCCACATTCGGATGTTGCTTTTTATGTGCCACTGGCACGTGAGCCAGTCAAGGCAGTGCTGGCATTGGCCACATTCGGATGTTGCTTTTTATGTGCCACTGGCACGTGAGCCAGTCAAGGCAGTGCTGGCATCGGCTACATTCGGATGTTGCTTTTTATGTGCCACTGGCACGTGAGCCAGTCAAGGCAGTGCTGGCATTGGCCACATTCGGATGTTGCTTTTTATGTGCCACTGGCACGTGAGCCAGTCAAGGCAGTGCTGGCATTGGCCACATTCGGATGTTGCTTTTTATGTGCCACTGGCACGTGAGCCAGTCAAGGCAGTGCTGGCATCGGCTACATTCGGATGTTGCTTTTTATGTGCCACTGGCACGTGAGCCAGTCAAGGCAGTGCTGGCATTGGCCACATTCGGATGTTGCTTTTTATGTGCCACTGGCACGTGAGCCAGTCAAGGCAGTGCTGGCATTGGCCACATTCGGATGTTGCTTTTTATGTGCCACTGGCACGTGAGCCAGTCAAGGCAGTGCTGGCATCGGCTACATTCGGATGTTGCTTTTTATGTGCCACTGGCACGTGAGCCAGTCAAGGCAGTGCTGGCATTGGCCACATTCGGATGTTGCTTTTTATGTGCCACTGGCACGTGAGCCAGTCAAGGCAGTGCTGGCATTGGCCACATTCGGATGTTGCTTTTTATGTGCCACTGGCACGTGAGCAGTCAAGGCAGTGCTGGCATTGGCCACATTCGGATGTTGCTTTTTATGTGCCACTGGCACGTGAGCCAGTCAAGGCAGTGCTGGCATTGGCCACATTCGGATGTTGCTTTTTATGTGCCACTGGCACGTGAGCCAGTCAAGGCAGTGCTGGCATCGGCCACATTCGGATGTCGCTTTTTATGTGCCACTGGCACGTGAGCCAGTCAAGGCAGTGCTGGCATTGGCCACATTCGGATGTTGCTTTTTATGTGCCACTGGCACGTGAGCCAGTCAAGGCGTGCTGGCATTGGCCACATTCGGATGTTGCTTTTTATGTGCCACTGGCACGTGAGCCAGTCAAGGCAGTGCTGGCATTGGCCACATTCGGATGTTGCTTTTTATGTGCCACTGGCACGTGAGCCAGTCAAGGCAGTGCTGGCATTGGCCACATTCGGATGTTGCTTTTTATGTGCCACTGGCACGTGAGCCAGTCAAGGCAGTGCTGGCATTGGCCACATTCGGATGTTGCTTTTTATGTGCCACTGGCACGTGAGCCAGTCAAGGCAGTGCTGGCATTGGCCACATTCGGATGTTGCTTTTTATGTGCCACTGGCACGTGAGCCAGTCAAGGCGGTGCTGGCATTGGCCACATTCGGATGTTGCTTTTTATGTGCCACTGGCACGTGAGCCAGTCAAGGCAGTGCTGGCATTGGCCACATTCGGATGTTGCTTTTTATGTGCCACTGGCACGTGAGCCAGTCAAGGCAGTGCTGGCATTGGCCACATTCGGATGTTGCTTTTTATGTGCCACTGGCACGTGAGCCAGTCAAGGCAGTGCTGGCATTGGCCACATTCGGATGTTGCTTTTTATGTGCCACTGGCACGTGAGCCAGTCAAGGCAGTGCTGGCATTGGCCACATTCGGATGTTGCTTTTTATGTGCCACTGGCACGTGAGCCAGTCAAGGCAGTGCTGGCATTGGCCACATTCGGATGTTGCTTTTTATGTGCCACTGGCACGTGAGCCAGTCAAGGCGGTGCTGGCATTGGCCACATTCGGATGTTGCTTTTTATGTGCCACTGGCACGTGAGCCAGTCAAGGCAGTGCTGGCATTGGCCACATTCGGATGTTGCTTTTTATGTGCCACTGGCACGTGAGCCAGTCAAGGCAGTGCTGGCATTGGCCACATTCGGATGTTGCTTTTTATGTGCCACTGGCACGTGAGCCAGTCAAGGCAGTGCTGGCATTGGCCACATTCGGATGTTGCTTTTTATGTGCCACTGGCACGTGAGCCAGTCAAGGCAGTGCTGGCATTGGCCACATTCGGATGTTGCTTTTATGTGCCACTGGCACGTGAGCCAGTCAAGGCAGTGCTGGCATTGGCCACATTCGGATGTCGCTTTTTATGTGCCACTGGCACGTGAGCCAGTCAAGGCAGTGCTGGCATTGGCCACATTCGGATGTTGCTTTTTATGTGCCACTGGCACGTGAGCCAGTCAAGCAGTGCTGGCATTGGCCACATTCGGATGTTGCTTTTTATGTGCCACTGGCACGTGAGCCAGTCAAGGCAGTGCTGGCATTGGCCACATTCGGATGTTGCTTTTATGTGCCACTGGCACGTGAGCCAGTCAAGGCAGTGCTGGCATTGGCCACATTCGGATGTTGCTTTTTATGTGCCACTGGCACGTGAGCCAGTCAAGGCAGTGCTGGCATTGGCCACATTCGGATGTTGCTTTTTATGTGCCACTGGCACGTGAGCCAGTCAAGGCAGTGCTGGCATTGGCCACATTCGGATGTTGCTTTTTATGTGCCACTGGCACGTGAGCCAGTCAAGGCAGTGCTGGCATTGGCCACATTCGGATGTCGCTTTTTATGTGCCACTGGCACGTGAGCCAGTCAAGGCAGTGCTGGCATTGGCCACATTCGGATGTTGCTTTTTATGTGCCACTGGCACGTGAGCCAGTCAAGGCAGTGCTGGCATTGGCCACATTCGGATGTTGCTTTTTATGTGCCACTGGCACGTGAGCCAGTCAAGGCAGTGCTGGCATTGGCCACATTCGGATGTCGCTTTTTATGTGCCACTGGCACGTGAGCCAGTCAAGGCAGTGCTGGCATGGCCACATTCGGATGTCGCTTTTTATGTGCCACTGGCACGTGAGCCAGTCAAGGCAGTGCTGGCATTGGCCACATTCGGATGTCGCTTTTTATGTGCCACTGGCACGTGAGCCAGTCAAGGCAGTGCTGGCATTGGCCACATTCGGATGTTGCTTTTTATGTGCCACTGGCACGTGAGCCAGTCAAGGCAGTGCTGGCATTGGCCACATTCGGATGTTGCTTTTTATGTGCCACTGGCACGTGAGCCAGTCAAGGCGGTGCTGGCATTGGCACATTCGGATGTTGCTTTTTATGTGCCACTGGCACGTGAGCCAGTCAAGGCGTGTGCTGGCATTGGCCACATTCGGATGTTGCTTTTTATGTGCCACTGGCACGTGAGCCAGTCAAGGCAGTGCTGGCATTGGCCACATTCGGATGTTGCTTTTTATGTGCCACTGGCACGTGAGCCAGTCAAGGCAGTGCTGGCATTGGCCACATTCGGATGTTGCTTTTTATGTGCCACTGGCACGTGAGCCAGTCAAGGCAGTGCTGGCATTGGCCACATTCGGATGTTGCTTTTTATGTGCCACTGGCACGTGAGCCAGTCAAGGCAGTGCTGGCATCGGCCACATTCGGATGTTGCTTTTTATGTGCCACTGGCACGTGAGCCAGTCAAGGCAGTGCTGGCATTGGCCACATTCGGATGTTGCTTTTTATGTGCATGGCACTGGCACGTGAGCCAGTCAAGGCGGTGCTGGCATTGGCCACATTCGGATGTTGCTTTTTATGTGCCACTGGCACGTGACAGTCAAGGCAGTGCTGGCATCGGCCACATTCGGATGTCGCTTTTTATGTGCCACTGGCACGTGAGCCAGTCAAGGCAGTGCTGGCATCGGCCACATTGGATGTTGCTTTTTATGTGCCACTGGCACGTGAGCCAGTCAAGGCAGTGCTGGCATCGGCTACATTCGGATGTTGCTTTTTATGTGCCACTGGCACGTGAGCCAGTCAAGGCAGTGCTGGCATTGGCCACATTCGGATGTTGCTTTTTATGTGCCACTGGCACGTGAGCCAGTCAAGGCAGTGGGCATTGGCCACATTCGGATGTTGCTTTTTATGTGCCACTGGCACGTGAGCCAGTCAAGGCAGTGCTGGCATCGGCCACATTCGGATGTCGCTTTTTATGTGCCACTGGCACGTGAGCCAGTCAAGGCAGTGCTGGCATTGGCCACATTCGGATGTTGCTTTTTATGTGCCACTGGCACGTGAGCCAGTCAAGGCGGTGCTGGCATTGGCCACATTCGGATGTTGCTTTTTATGTGCCACTGGCACGTGAGCCAGTCAAGGCAGTGCTGGCATTGGCCACATTCGGATGTTGCTTTTTATGTGCCACTGGCACGTGAGCCAGTCAAGGCAGTGCTGGCATTGGCCACATTCGGATGTTGCTTTTTATGTGCCACTGGCACGTGAGCCAGTCAAGGCAGTGCTGGCATCGGCCACATTCGGATGTCGCTTTTTATGTGCCACTGGCACGTGAGCCAGTCAAGGCAGTGCTGGCATTGGCCACATTCGGATGTTGCTTTTTATGTGCCACTGGCACGTGAGCCAGTCAAGGCGGTGCTGCATTGGCCACATTCGGATGTTGCTTTTTATGTGCCACTGGCACGTGAGCCAGTCAAGGCAGTGCTGGCATTGGCCACATTCGGATGTTGCTTTTTATGTGCCACTGGCACGTGAGCCAGTCAAGGCAGTGCTGGCATTGGCCACATTCGGATGTTGCTTTTTATGTGCCACTGGCACGTGAGCCAGTCAAGGCAGTGCTGGCATTGGCCACATTCGGATGTTGCTTTTTATGTGCCACTGGCACGTGAGCCAGTCAAGGCAGTGCTGGCATTGGCCACATTCGGATGTGCTTTTTTATGTGCCACTGGCACGTGAGCCAGTCAAGGCAGTGCTGGCATTGGCCATTCGGATGTTGCTTTTTATGTGCCACGGCACATGAGCCAGTCAAGGCAGTGCTGGCATTGGCCACATTCGGATGTTGCTTTTTATGTGCCACTGGCACGTGAGCCAGTCAAGGCAGTGCTGGCATTGGCCACATTCGGATGTTGCTTTTTATGTGCCACTGGCACGTGAGCCAGTCAAGGCGGTGCTGGCATTGGCCACATTCGGATGTTGCTTTTTATGTGCCACTGGCACGTGAGCCAGTCAAGGCAGTGCTGGCATCGGCCATATTCGGATGTCGCTTTTTATGTGCCACTGGCACGTGAGCCAGTCAAGGCAGTGCTGGCATCGGCCACATTTGGATGTCGCTTTTTATGTGCCACTGGCACGTGAGCCAGTCAAGGCAGTGCTGGCATTGGCCACATTCGGATGTTGCTTTTTATGTGCCACTGGCACGTGAGCCAGTCAAGGCGGTGCTGGCATTGGCCACATTCGGATGTTGCTTTTTATGTACCACTGGCACGTGAGCCAGTCAAGGCAGTGCTGGCATCGGCCACATTCGGATGTCGCTTTTTATGTGCCACTGGCCCGTGAGCCAGTCAAGGCAGTGCTGGCATCGGCTACATTCGGATGTTGCTTTTTATGTGCCACTGGCACGTGAGCCAGTCAAGTTGGTGCTGGCATCAGCCACATTCGGATGTTGCTTTTTATGTGCCACTGGCACGTGAGCCAGTCAAGGCGGTGCTGGCATTGGCCACATTTGGATGTTGCTTTTTATGTGCCACTGGCACGTGAGCCAGTCAAGGCGGTGCTGGCATTGGCCATGTTCGGATGTTGCTTTTTATGTGCCACTGGCACGTGAGCCAGTCAAGGCAGTGCTGGCATTGGCCACATTTGGATGTTGCTTTTTATGTGCCACTGGCACGTGAGCCAGTCAAGGCAGTGCTGGCATTGGCCACATTCGGATGTTGCTTTTTATGTGCCACTGGCACGTGAGCCAGTCAAGGCAGTGCTGGCATCGGCCACGTTTGGATGTTGCTTTTTATGTGCCACTGGCACGTGAGCCAGTAAAGGCGGTGCTGGCATTGGCCACATTTGGATGTTGCTTTTTATGTGCCACTGGCACGTGAGCCAGTCAAGGCAGTGCTGGCATCGGCCACGTTTGGATGTTGCTTTTTATGTGCCACTGGCACGTGAGCCAGTAAAGGCGGTGCTGGCATCAGCCACATTCGGATGTTGCTTTTTATGTGCCACTGGCACGTGAGCCAGTCAAGGCGGTGCTGGCATTGGCCACATTTGGATGTTGCTTTTTATGTGCCACTGGCACGTGAGCCAGTCAAGGCGGTGCTGGCATTGGCCACATTCGGATGTTGCTTTTTATGTGCCACTGGCACATGAGCCAGTCAAGGCAGTGCTGGCATCGGCACGTTCGGATGTTGCTTTTCATGTGCCACTGGCACGTGAGCCAGTAAAGGCGGTGCTGGCATCAGCCACATTCGGATGTTGCTTTTTATGTGCCACTGGCACGTGAGCCAGTCAAGGTGGTGCTGGCATCAGCCACATTCGGATGTTGCTTTTTATGTGCCACTGGCACGTGAGCCAGTCAAGGCGGTGCTGGCATTGGCCACATTTGGATGTTGCTTTTTATGTGCCACTGGCACGTGAGCCAGTCAAGGCGGTGCTGGCATTGGCCACATTCGGATGTTGCTTTTTATGTGCCACTGGCACATGAGCCAGTCAAGGCAGTGCTGGCATCGGCCACATTCGGATGTTGCTTTTTATGTGCCACTGGCACGTGAGCCAGTCAAGGCAGTGCTGGCATCGGCCACGTTCGGATGTTGCTTTTTATGTGCCACCAGCACAGAAGCCAGTCGGGGCGAGGGAGCTGGTATCGACCATGTTTGGACAGTGCTTTTTTACGTGCCACTGGCACAGGGACCACAACTACAATTTCCATTTGATTGTGATTTGATTTCATTTTGATGTTGATGTACTTGACTCAATAGGTCTCCTCAATCATGGCATGTCGCCCTTTGATTCAAAGGTACTTTTTGAGTTGACTGGTTATGCGACACAAAGCCTGTACAAATCCCCTACAGAAAAAAAGTTCATCAAGGTCACAATCTTCCAACACTAGCTCCTTGGAAGAATACAATCCTTCATAAAAAGATGTTGCTCCTAGAACGATATCATTTGTACTTTCTACAGTAGACCCATTGTCCAGCTCTATCTGGTACATGCCCTTGCTCACAAAATTCCTATGTTCTAGATGGCAAAAATAACAGCTAACCTTCTCCCCTTCATCTATCCATTTGGCCCTTGAGCGAATAATAATGCCTTCCATTTTTGCTTTATGAATTTCCTCTAATTCTTTTCTTTTTTCCTTCAATTTCTTGATTTCCAAAAAAATTGGTTTCCAATCACTTAACATCATTAAACATATCTTGTTCTTTTTTTTTTCACTCTAAATATATTTTAAAACTGAAGAATATGAAATAGATTTTCCTCTAATTTCCATTAATAGAGTTTACCAAAAAAAAAAAAAAAGATCATTTACAACAAATTCAATCTCAGACAAATTGACTGTACTAATATCTCTATCATGTTCCAAAAAAAGGGGGCATATTGCTTGAGAACACTGCTAATGGTTTCCTTAACAGATGAAATGTATTCTGAATCTCTTAAAAGGGAGTTATTAAATATCCAATATGTACTTTTATGGTCATCTTTCTCAGGAAATTTTATTTTGAAGTCAACAAGAGAATGGTCTGATGTGTACCTGACATTTATAGAAGACTGGCAAATAAAGGAACATAAATTCTGCAGCACCAGAAAGGGATCTAGTCTTGCTTGTCTAATAGGATTTGGACATCTCCATGTATAGCCCTGTACTTCTGGGTCATGACCTCTCCAAACATCTTCAAGGTCAAGTTCCCTTATCATATCAATCACTTGCTTTCTAGCATTAGGGTTGTTTCATCATCATCGTCGTCGTCATCATCATCATCATCATCATCATCATCATCATCATCATTATCATCATCATCATCATCATCATCATCATCATCATCATTATCATCACCATCATCATTATCGTCATCATCATCATCATCATCATCATTATCATCATCGTCATCGTCGTCGTCATCGTCATCATCATCATCATCATCATCATCATCATTATCGTCATCAGTCTGCTTTCCATGCTGGCATGGGTTGGTCGGTTTGACTGAGGGCTGGCAAGCCAGGAGGCTGCACCAGGCTCCAATCTGATCCGGGAAGGTTTCTACGGCTGAACGCCCTTCCTAATGCCAACCACTCCGAGAGTATAGTGGGTGCTTTTTACATGCCACCAGCACAAAGGCCAGTCAGGGGGGCACCGGCATCAGCCATGTTTGGATGGTGCTTTTTATATGTTGATAATTAAAAGTATCCAAAGACTGCCATAGACAAAGATTAAAATCCCCAGCTATAATACGATGTGAATTTCCAAAGACTTTCATTTTAGCCATAAAACTCTGGTTCATCTGCATTTGGACCGTATAAGTTGACTAAAACTATCTTTTTCTCACAAAATAGTAATACTAAACATCAGAAAATTGCCTTTGCCGTCCCTGAAGCTGTCATGTACCTGATAATCAACATTGGAAGCACTCCGTCGGTTACGATGACGAGGGTTCCGGTTGATCCGAATCAACGGAACAGCCTGCTCGTGAAATTAACGTGTAAGTGGCTGAGCACTCCACAGACACGTGTACCCCTAACGTAGTTCTCGGAGATATTCAGCGTGACACAGAGAGTGACAAGGCCGGCCCTTTGAAATACAGGTACAACAGAAACAGGAAGTAAGAGTGAGAGAAAGTTGTGGTGAAAGAGTACAGCAGGGATCACCACCACCCCCTGCCGGAGCCTCGTGGAGCTTTAGGTGTTTTCGCTCAATAAACACTCACAACGCCCGGTATGGGAATCGAAACCGCGATCCTCCGACCGCGAGTCCGCTGCCCTAACCACTAGGCCATTGCGCCTCCACTAATCAACATTACTAGAAAACAAAATGGCAACTCCTCTTCACTGTCCATTATTACTATTAAATAGTACCTCAGAGCCCCGTTCGCTTCTAATAAAAAGGTTCTTTTCCATTCAAAAAGTGGGTATCTTGCAATAAATTGATTTTATATTTTTTGGCTCTCAAAAAATGAAAAACATCCTTTCTTTTTGCATCAACATTAAGACCCCTACATTTGACCGAACATATAGGTATATTTAGGTCATCCATTTAGGATATATTACTCTCTTTTACTCTTTTACTTCTTTCAGTCATTTGACTGTGGCCATGCTGGAGCACCGCCTTTAATCGAGCAACTCAACCCCGGGTCTTATTCTTTTGTAAGCCCAGTACTTATTCTATCGGTCTCTTTTGCCGAACCGCTAGGTAACGGAGACATAAACACACCAGCATCGGTTGTCAAGCGATGTTGGGAGGACAAACACAGACACACAAACACATACACACACACTTATATATATATATACATATATACGACGGGCCTCTTTCAGTTTCCATCTACCAAATCCACTCACAAGGCTTTAGTCGGCCCGAGGCTATAGTAGAAGACACTTGCCCAAGGTGCCACGTAGTGGGACTGAACCCAGAACCATGTGGTCGGTAAACAAGCTACTTACCACACAGCCACTCCTGCGCCTATATAAAACAGATTTGTAATAAAAAACATAACAAATGGTGAAAAAGTATTGGAATGAACCCACGAAGCCTTCCAGTAAAAGATGTGCAATCGAAGAACACACACAGGAACTGACATTCATACCTTCCATTCGTACACCCATTCTTAGCAACACATTTTACCTAAGACTTTCTTTCCTTCGTGGAACATAGCAACTGGATTTAGTTACACAATTATTACAGAATACTAATATAATCGTATTATGGCCATCACCATTAAATTAAAATGCAAGTCTGACCTTATTCAAAAGAGCAACAAAATACAGGAAATGTCAATTCATGAGCTGAAAGCTTGGTTTTGTATCAAATGTTGCTAATCTTTCTTTCTGAAGAAAGATGTGTATCAATATTCACAGATTTGCTGAAATGTCCCTGGAAATTCACAAATTCACCAGTTCAAGGACGTCATGTTGCTCTGCTCATTTATGTAGATGTGGCGGCGAGCTGGCAGAAACGTTAGCGCCCTGGGCGAAATGCTTTGTGGTATTTCGTCTGTCGCTACATTCTGAGTTCAAATTCCGCCGAGGTCGACTAAGCCTTTCATCCTTTCGGGGTTGATAAATAAAGTACCAGTTACGCACTGGGGTCGATATAATCGACTTAATCCGTTTGTCTGTCCTTGTTTGTCCCCTCTGTGTTTAGCCCCTTGTGGGTAGTAAAGAAATAGGTATTTCGTCTGCCGCTACGTTCTGAGTTCAAATTCTGCCGAGGTCGACTTTGCCTTTCATCCTTTCGGGGTCGATTAAATAAGTACCAGTTATGCACTGGGGTCGATATAATCGACTTAATCCGTTTGTCTGTCCTTGTTTGTCCTCTGTGTTTACCCCCTTGTGGGTAGTAAAGAAATAGGGAGTGCAGAAGAGTTCACTATTTACCGATCAATGTTTTTTAAATCTCAACAGAAATTCAAAGTTCCAAACAAATATTTTAACACAAATAAACCTATTCAATCCCTCAAAATTCAAAAAGCACAGCAATTACACCCAGTAAAGAAGAAAAAAAAACAAAATAGATTTCCCACCAGTTTTCAAAAAGAAAAAATACGAACGGAAATCCAAGTTTATACTCATGGCACAAATTCTTTTATTCTTTTATTCTTTTATTTGTTTCAGTCAGTTGACTGTGGCCATGCTGGGGCACTGCCTTTAGTCGAACAAATCGACCCCATCACTTATTCTTTGTAAGCCTAGTACTTATTCTATCGGTCTCTTTGCTGAACCACTAAGTTACAGGGACGTAAACAGACCAGCATCGGTTGTCAAGCAACGGTGGTGGGGACAAACACACACACACACACACATATATACACATAAATATATATATATATATATATATATATATATATATACATATATATATATGTGTGTGTGTATATATATATAATACAATGGGCTTCTTTCAGTTTCCGTCTACCAAATCCACTCACAAGGATTTGGTCAGCCCACGGCTATAGTAGAAGACACTTGCCCAACGTGCCATGCAGTGGGACTGAACATGGAACCATGTGGTTGGTAAGCAAACTACTTACCACACAGCCACGCCTGCACCTATCTTTATTTGTTTATTTGCTCTTTGATTCCAACAGTTTTCCATGGGTGATCGGTGCTTCTTTGGAATTGTTGAGATAGAGTAATGCCGTTCTCGAAAATCCTTGTCTGGACGTGGAAGGTATTTCTGAGATATCATCCTTAATGTAACAGTTTGACTCTAAATTGTTTCAGAACTTATGGGAGGTCACTGTGAATTCCAATTTTCCTCTCTGATAGAAATTTGAAGGACTTACAAGCAGTAAAAAAACACCAAATTTTGATCAGTTACTCTGACAAACTTGGGTTTGGCTTACCTGGCTCTTTTTCTTCGAGGTACATGCTGCATGTTCGCAAGCAACATCTCTTTCACTTTGTTCTCATCAATTTTAAGAGCAGAAATAAACAACAGTTCCTTGACAGGATGTTCCAGTTGATTCTTTATTGCCAATATGTTCCATTCCATAGATGAGGATGTTTGATCTACAAGAACAAAGTTCAAGCTCCATAAATTTATCATGAAACTTATTTTGTGTTTCCACCATATTGTCGATTTCCCATCTCATTTCAGTTTTTTTTTTTTCTGGAGTTAAAATCAATGGCTCATTCCATTTTGGTTGAATGTTTGTTCAATTCTCCCAACTCAGCTTTTACAGAGGCAAATGAGTTGAGGATTTCCACAGTTTGGGATTTAATGAATTCTTTGATATCATTCAAGATCAACATGGCACCCATCAACTTTGAATCACTGATTGTGTCTCCTGGTGAATCTGTGTCCATCTTGTTATTAGGTCCATTTAGGTAGGATTTTACACTGGGAGCTATTGGTTTGGATCAGGAGTTTTATCCCCCTGAACTCATTTTTTCCTCAGAAGTAGAATATTTAATTCAACGGGAGGCGCAACAGCCCAGTGGTTAGGGCAGTGGACTCATGGTTGTAGGATCGCGGTTTCAATCCCCAGACCAGGCGCTGTGAGTGTTTATTGAGCGAAAACACCTAAAAGCTCCACGAGGCTCCGGCAGGGGATGGTGGTGATCCCTGCTGTACTCTTTCACCACAACTTTCTCTCACTCTTACTTCCTGTTTCTGTTGTACCTGTATTTCAAAGGGCTGGCCTTGTCACTCTCTGTGTCATGCTGAATATCCCCGAGAACTACGTTAAGGGTACATGTGTCCGTGGAGTGCTCAGCCACTTACACGTTAATTTCACGAGCAGGCTGTTCCGTTGATCGGATCAACCGGAACCCTCGTCATCGTAACCGACGGAGTGCTTCCAGTTCATTTAATTCAACACCCAGAGTTGTACATTCAACGTCTCATCACCTAGATGCCATAACAGGAAGTTGTTTTACCAAAATTATTCCTTAGCTTATGTCAACAGAAATATGGTATTGCCAGAATCGACCCTTTTAATACTAACCCAACAGAAACTGTCCTTGAGTGTTTGATGCAAAATTTCTGTTTTGAAATGCTCAAAATTAAAATAGAAACCTTCAATTAAAAGTTTGCTAATTGATGTTCCAAACACAAGCTTAATAATGCCAAAGTTATTTTACTAAATTCTTCATCAATTTCGAAATGAATTGAAACAAATTTCAAGAGAAATATGGAAAGAAAATTGTTGAAGTATGAGCATGATTAAATATCAGGAAACTAATGCTGAAATAAAAAAAAATAAAAATTAAATTAAATTAAATTAAACTAAATTAAACAAATAAATTTTTCAAAACAAAAAATGAATAAAATTTTGAAACAAATTGAATAAAAATCTTCTTCTATAAGAATCAGTATTCTATAAGAATGGACAGGGAAAGGAAATAAGCCAATATTATAGGAAGCTGTTTATGATCACAAGCTTTTCACTGAAGGAAGAAATAAAAACAAAGTGTGAGCAGTAGAAAATAACATGTATGTCTGCACTAACAAGGAGATCAAAGCAGTCTCTGCAATTACCATAATTCAAAGACCGAGAGAAGAAAAAAAATATCTACGTATTCTGATAAATATGCCAATCCTTTCTGACCAAAATAACAGTTGAAAGGAAGTTTTAAATAAGATCTATCAATTTATGCAACAACCTTGGAAAGGAGATTAGCAGGCGGAGATGTCTGAGAGTAAAGATGGTTACAATAATCATCATCATCATTTAGTGTCCGTTTTCCATGTTAGCATGGGTTGGACGGTTCAACTGGGGTCTGTGAAGCCGGAAGGCTTCATCAGGCCCAGTCAGATCTGGCAGTGTTTCTACGGCTGGATGCCCTTCCTAACGCCAACCACTCCGTGAGTGTAGTGGGTGCTTTTTACGTGCCACCTGCACAGGTGCCAGACGGAGCTGGCAAACGGCCACGAACGGATGGTGCTTTTACGTGCCACCGGCACGGGAGCCAGGCGAGGCTGGCAACAGACACGAATGGATGGTGCTTTTACGTGCCACCGGCCCGGGGGCCAGGCGAGGCTGGCAACGGACACGAGCGGATGGTGCTTTTACGTGCCACCGTAAATAATAATAATAATAATATAATAATAATAATAATACTTTCTACTATAGACACAAGGCCTGCAATTTTTGGTGGGGGAGGCAGATAGTTGATTACAGTACCCCCAATATTCAACTGGTACTTATTTTATTGATCCCTAAAGAATGACTGGCAAAGTTGACCTCGGCAGAATTTAAACTCAGAATGTAAGGACAGAAAAAATGCCGCTAAGCATTTTGCCCAGCATGTTAACGATTCAGCCAGCTCACTGCCTTAATAATAATAATAATAATCATCATCATCATCATCATCGTTTAACGTCCGCTTTCCATGCTAGCATGGGTTGGACGGTTCAACTGAGGTCTGGGGAGCCCGAAGGCTGCACCAGGCCAGTCAGATCTGGCAGTGTTTCTACAGCTGGATGCCCTTCCTAACGCCAACCACCCCGTGAGTGTAGTGGGTGCTTTTACGTGCCACCGGCACGGGAGCCAGGCGAGGCTGGCAACGGACACGAGCGGATGGTGCTTTTACGTGCCACCGGCACGGGGGCCCGGCGAGGCTGGCAACGGACACGAGCGGATGGTGCTTTTACGTGCCACCGGCACGGATCCAGGCGAGGCTGGCAACGGACACGAGCGGATGGTGCTTTTACGTGCCACCGGCACGGGGGCCAGGCGAGGCTGGCAACGGACACGAGCGGATGGTGCTTTTACGTGCCACCGGCACGGGGGCCAGGCGAGGCTGGCAACGGACACGAGCGGATGGTGCTTTTACGTGCCACCGTAAATAATAATAATAATAATAATAATAATAATAATAATAATAATAATAATAATGATAATAATAATAATAGGGAATGATAGCAAAAGGGGCTGATTGCTACCTAACTCAGATACCAGGAAACCCCAAAATGGCAGAAATTCAAAAGATAGTGCTCATGGGAACTGCTCAT
>NC_043018.1:19441360-19448860 GCF_006345805.1 Octopus sinensis | reverse complement strand
ATGGCGATTTTGACTTCTATATCTAGCATACAGGCTGTCCACTTTTAGTGGTCAGTCCTCTAAATTTTGTATGTAAAAAAATTTTTAATCTTCGGATTTTTTTAAATATGCTAAGCCACTGGTTTTAATTGATTAATATCAATTTCTACTCTTATTTAATTTTATATATATATACACACACACACACATATGTATATAAGTACATCTATATAATATACATACACACACACACACATATATATATACACATATATATATATATGTGTATATATCTATATATATATATATATATATATATATATATATATATATATATATATACATATATACACAAACACATATATACACACATATATATAAAGTTAATGAGTGTTTTTATATACATGAAGGCAAAAAGAGTTCATAACCATTTTAAAGAATTCTTTAACTGGAAAGACCTTTAGGCATTTAATGTTTGAAACAAAGCAGAACCTTTGTTGGCAAAGTCTTGGAATCCAGTATTGTTAGATTGCATTTGATTGATATAAAATCTGTCTTGAACAATATTGAATATTGATCTCTTAGCTTTCTCTTACATATCATGTGAAGTGCTGAAGATCAAAGTGTAAATGTACAACACGGTTCTTTGAGATAATTTTCAAAACCTTTAAATTTAGAGTAATTCTTTATTTGTGGCTTGCCAAAAGTCTTTGACTGCTCAACGTTTATTCTTGTATTTTTTTTTTCATTTTTCTTTCGCAGTTCAGGGAAACTTATTTAAGTAAAAGAAAGCGGAAAGCTAACCAAATTTGCCAGCATGCTGGAGAAAATGATTAGCGGCATTTCTTACAGATCTACCTTCTGAGTTCAAATTCCATCAAGGCTGACTTTGCCTCTTATTCGTTCAGAGTTGAAGAAATAAAATACCTATTTCTTTACTACCCACAAGGGGCTAAGCACAGAGAGGACAAACAAGGACAGACAAACGGATTAAGTCGATTATATTGACACCAGTGCGTAGCTGGTACATATTTAATCAACCCTGAAAGGATGAAAGGCAAAGTCGACCTTGGCGGAATTTGAACTCAGAACGTAACGGCATACGAAATACGGCTACGCATTTCGCCCGGCATGCTAATGTTTCTTCCAGCTCACCGCCTTATTGAAGAAATAGAATACCAGTTGAATACTGGGGTTGATGTGATCGACTGCCTTCTTCTCTCAAAACTTCAGGCTTTGTGTCTTTTGTACAAAGAATTATTTAAGTAAAAGAAAAGAAAAAAAGGTAAAAAACACACAGGTGCAGTCATGACTGGGAGGTAAGAAGCTTGCTTCCCAACCCCACGGTTTTAGGTTCAAGCTCACTGCATGGCACCTTGGGCAAGTGACTTCTACTGTGGCCACAATCCAGCTGAAACCTTGTGAGTAGATTTGGTAGATGGAAACTTATAGAAGCCCACCATTATATATATTATATACATATATATATATATATTATATATATATAAATATATATATGTATATACATTTATATATACATTTATATATGCATACACACACACACACATGAGCAAGCACATAAATGTAAAAACAATGTGGAAAAATATAGTACTCAATTACCGAATGTAGAGTAAGAGGGTCCTTTATTAAAACTGTAAAAACATCACAACTGTCTGATGAACCGGAACATGAAACTCTGAATCACAGTTCCCTTGTGATGTTTTTGTGGCTTTAATAACAAATAGTGTGTGTGTGTGTGTGAGTGTGTGTGTCTGTGTGTGTGTGTGTATGTGTGTACATGTGTGTGTGTGTTTGTTCCCCACCACAACTTGATAACTGTTATCTGTGTGTTCATGTCCCCACAACCTAGCAGTCCATCAAAAGAGACCCATAGAATACATACCAGGGTTTAAAAGAAGTATTAGAGTCAATTCTTTTGACCAGAAATTCTTCAACGCAGTGCTCCAGTATGTCCGTAGTCTGATGCCTGAAACAAATAATAAGTAAGAGATTAAAAGATAATCGATAATTCGAGCTTCTGTTCCAAAGTACCAAACAGATGCTGTGTTTCTGGCAGCAGCTGTATTTACAATGGAAGCAATTTCTCTTGGATAGAACCATTTTAGAATATCATCCCTTGCTGAGATATTATCACTGTGAATTGAAATTAAATTTAAATACTTGTTTAAGACGATGTAAGCATCTGTAAGGAAACTGGCATCGCAGGAAAGTGGGCTCTTGAAAGAAGAATACCATTCGTAGTTCTTGAATAATTTGTGTGTTCTTAGAAAATGAAGAACCATCCATTTATCACGATGGAAACGACTAATGAATTGACATTTCAGAAAATATTGATCTTTACCCTATAAATATGGAGAAAGAACATGATAGACAGAGAGACAATGAGAGTAAGAGAGAGAGAGAGAGACTGAAAGACAGAGACAGGGAGTCAGAGAGAGAGAGAGAGAAAGAAAGACAGGAGGGAGTACCAATATATATGACATACCAGCATAAATTAATCTATTGTTGTTTTGGAATGGCAGGATATAGATTGTCATGTCCAAAGAGAGATAACAGATGTGATAGACTCGTTATGCTTACATCAATTAAATAGACACAAACCGCAGATATTTTTCTTACAGTTTGGCCTGGATAGAAGGGAAGCAGTAAGCTTGTGTTTGTGCAGTCTTTCTCACAGAATGGGAAGAGAGAGTATTTATCAAAATGATATATGATATAATTATATATATGTCAACAGTGAGAACCTGATATGTGTTATTTAAAGATATATAATATACCTTTCTAGAATTAACTGTTCTGTCTTTCTTCAGTGAACTATTTAAGGTGAAACAGCAAAGATGAGTGTGAAAAGGAGTGTTAGATGAAATAACCCGGCTCTCTATCGGTTACGACAATAAGGGTTCCTGCAGATCTGATCAATGGAACAGCTTGCGGTGAAATTGAAGTGCAAAGACGTGGCTATGTGGTGAGAAACTTGCTTCCAAACCACAGATTCTAGGTTCAGTCCCACTGTATGGCACATTGGGCAAGTGGCTTATACTATAGCCTCAGGCTGACAAAAGCCTTGTGAGTGGATTTGGTGGACGGAAACTGAAAGAAGCCCATTGAACGTGATCGTTGCCTGCATCGCCTTACTGGCACTTATGCTGGTGGCACGTGAAAAGCATTCAAACGAGGTCATTGTCAGTGCCACTGGACAGGCTCCTGTGCAGGTGGCACATAAAAAGCACCATTTGAGCATGGCCGTTGCCAGTACTGCCTGACTGGTCCTCGTGTCGGTTGCACATAAAAGCACCCACTACACTCTTGGAGTGGTTGGCGTTAGGAAGGACATCCAGCTGTAGAAACTCTGCCAGAGGCTTTAGTTTTCTTAAGGCGGCAAGCTTGCAGAAACGTTAGCATGCCAGGCGAAATGCCTTGTGGTATTTCGTTTGCTGCTACGTTCTGAGTTCAAATTCTGCCGAGGTCAACTTTGCCTTTCATCCTTTCAGGGTCAATAAAGTAAGTACCAGTTATGCACTAGGGTCGATATAATCGACTTAATCCTTTTGTCTGTCCTTGTTTGTCCCCTCTATATTTAGCCCCTTGTGGGCAATAAAGAAATATTGAAATACTAAAATGCCGGTCGAAATGCTTAACGGTATTTCGTCTGTCTTTATGTTCTGAGTTCAACTTCTGCCGAGGGCTACTTTGCCTTTCATCCTTTGGGGGCGGGGGGCCAAAAAATTAAGTACCAGTTGCATACTGGGGTCGATCTAATCGACTGGTTCCCTACCCCAAAATTTCAGGCCTTGAGCCTAGAGTAGAAAATACTTAGCGGTATTTTGTCTGTCTTTACATTCTGAGTTCAAATTTTGATTAGGTCAGCTTTGCCTGTCATCCTTTTAGGGGGGGTTGTCAATAAATTAAGTACCAGTTGCATACTGGGGTTGATCTAATCGACTGGTTCCCTACCCTGAAAATTTCAGGCCTTGAGCCTAGAGTAGAAAATACTTAGCGGCATTTTGTCTGTTTTTACATTCTAATTTTTAAATTTGCTTTTTATCCTTTCAGGGTCGATAAATTAAGTACCAGTTGAATACTGAGGTTGACCTAATCAACCGGCCCCCTCCCCAATAATATCAGGTCTTATGCCTAGAGTAGAAAAGAGTAATGCTTGAGAGGAAAAGATGGGATTCCACACAGTTTTCTTTTTACCAAATTTATTCAAAAAGCATTGGTCGACCCATGAGCACAGCAGAAAACACCTACCTATGGTACCTTAGAGTGGACCTGAACTTGGAACCGTACAGCTGTGAAGCAAACTTCTTAACCATATGGCTATGCCAGCACTTTCATGATAACCTAGAAAACAGCTAATTAAAACGATACAGCAATTTAGCTTCGCATCGTTGTTTTTAGGTCTCACAATATCGTTATCAACAACAGCAAAAACATCGCAGAATTCCATGTTTATAGAGTTAAAGGATTTATTGAAAAGCGGTAAAAACCATTGTTATATTTCCAAATTACGTAAATAAAAAAATAAACAACTAAAAAAAACAACCAATGCATATTTCATTAATTCTAATAGAAATTCTAAGAACATTTTTACCAAATTCCACTTTTACGCTTTTGTTTTTTCGTCTTTCATGTTTTCCTTCTTTTTCCATTATTTCTTGTCATCTGTGTATTTATTTATTTATTTATTTATTCTTTTTTTCCTTTGTTTTTTTGTTTGTTTGTCTGTTTAATCAAAGTGTAGAATCTTGGAATTATTTCTACAAAAAAAAATAAATTTTTCAACATTAATTGAAATTTACTTGTGAAAATAAATAAAAGGACGGAGTTAATTTTCGGAATAGTCTTGGAGTTTGTCATTTAATTTCCTTCCATTATTCGGAATATAAATTCCGATTGTGAACTTACCGGCGGCAGAAAATTTATATTAAATCTCAGAAGAACGAAGAATATATAGGAGAAAAATGTGGGTGTGTTTTGGTGGTGATGGGCAGGGTTGTATTGTGCAGGTTTTTGGTTTAGAAGGAGCCGAGGTGACAGTATTTATCACTTTCTTTGGGGGAATGGGGAGCAAGCTGGTGGTGGTGGTGGTGGTGGTGCTGATGGTGGAGGTGGTGGTCGTGGTGTTGGTGTTGGTGGTAGTGGTTGTGGTTGTGGTGGTGGTGTTAGTGGTGGTGTTGTTGTTGTTAGTGGTGCTGGTGATGGAGGTGGTGGTCGTGGTGTTGGTAGTGGTGGTGGTGTTGGTGGTGTTGGTGGTGGTGTTGGTGGTAGTGGTTGTTGGTGGTGGTGGTGGTAGTGGTGGTGGAGGTGGTGGTGGTGTTGGTGGTGGTGGTAGTGGTGGTGGTGGTGGTGGTGTTGGTGGTAGTGGTGGTGGAGGTGGTGGTATTGTTGTGTGGTGGTGGTGGTGGTGATGTTAACTCATGCTGGTGGTGGTGTTGGTAGTGGTGGTCATCATTGTCATCATCATCATTGTGGTGGTGTTGGTTGTCTTTGTCATGGTGGTGGTGGTGGTTATATGCATAATCATGGTGATTGTAGTAGTAGTAGTAGTAGTGGTAGTAGTAGTATAAGTTGACCTACTCATATCCGACCTCATCGCTGAAAATATAGCCATTACTTCCTGCAATATGGAATAACATCCACATCTCACTGATTCCAACCCTAAAACTTTACCATTTCTTCACCATTTCACTTCCAGGAATCAATTTCAGACAATTAAACAATGTAAATAAGTTGCTTTGGGTTGGAGCCAAAACCTAGTGAAGATTCCTCAAAAAACTCCTTCTTTAATTTTTTCTTTCTTTCCTTCCTTCTTTCTTTTCTTCCTTCCTTCTTCCTTTCTCTTTTTCTTTCTATTTCTTCCTCTTTCATGATTTCACCTTTCCTTCTTTCTTTCTCTCTTTCTTTCTATTTCTCCATTCAATATTTCTCCTTTTCTTCTTTCTTTCTCTCTTTCTCAGTTTTTCATTTTTCTCTTTCTCTTTCTCCACTCTCCTTCGTTTCCTTCTTTATGTCTTTCTCTTCTCTTTTTCTTTCTTGCTCTCTTTTCCTTCTTTCTCTCTTTTTGTTTCTCTCTCTTTTCCTTCTTTCTCTCTTTTTGTTTCTCTCTCTTTCTCTCCTTTCCTTTTCTCTCTTTCTTTGCTTCCTTCTTTCTTTCATTTTTTCCTTCTTTCTTTCTATCTTTCTTTCTTTTTCTCTTTCTTTTTGTTTTTTCTCTTTTTCTTCTTTCTCTCTCTCCTTTCTCTCTTTCTCTCCTTTCCTTTTCTCTCTTTCTTTGTTTCCTTCTTTCTTTCATTGTTTTCTTCTTTCCTTCTTTCCTTCCTTCTTTCTTTCCTTCTTTCTTTCTTTTCCTCCTTCCTCTCCTTTCTTTCCTTTCCTTATTTCCTTCCGCTTCCTGTCTTTTTTTCTCCAATCTCAGATACTAAAACGCATCTTCTATTTTTCTAAGATTCAGTCATAAACTTTCAGAAACAGGGTGGAGTGGTGGGGGGGGGACGAGAGCGAGAGAGAGACAGACAGACAGACAGAAAAGAATGGCTAAAGACATGGACAGACAGACGGATGGACACACACAGAGAGATGGATGGACTGAGGGATGAATGAAAAGACAGAGAGGCAGATAGATTGATAGATAGAGAGAGATAGAGAGAGAGAGAGAAAGAAAGAAAGAGAGAGAGAGAGAGAAATAGACAGAAAGATAGATAAACAGAATATATATATAGATGTATATGCATCTGCCTATCCTTCATCTTCTCCTTGTTTCAGTCATTAGACTGTGGCCATGCTGGGGCACTGCCTGAAAGGGCTTTAGTCGAATAAATGTTGAGTACTGATTCTATCAGTCTCTTTTGCCAAACTGCTAAGTTATGGTGATGCAAACACAGCAACACAATTGGTGGTGGTGGGAGAGGGACAAACAAACACACACATACATGCACGATGGGCTTCTTTCAGTTTCCATCCACCAAATCCAGTCACAAGGCTTTGGTCGGCCCGAGGCTATAGTAGAAGATACTTGCCCAAGGTGCCACGCAGTGGGACTGAACCTGGAACCATGTGGTTGATAAGCAAGCTTCTTACCACACATCAACACCAGCTCATATATATAATATATATATATATATATATATATTATATATATATCATATATATATATAATTTGACAGACAGACAAGTAAAAAAACAAAGAGGGTAGATCACCTACACAGCTAAATAGAATGATAGATAGACAGATAGATAGATAGATAGATAGATAGATAGATAGATAGATAGATAGATAGATAGATAGATAGAAAGATAGATATAGATAGATAGATAGATAGATAGATAAATAGATAGATAGATAGATAGATAGATAGATGGATAGATAGATGGATAGATAGACAGATAGATACATACAAACATACATATATATATATATATGGCTAAAAAGCATCGAGATAATATAGATATTGAAAGAGATTGAGAGATTAAATAAATGATGGCAAGAGATGAAGCCAT
>NC_043018.1:19438385-19441260 GCF_006345805.1 Octopus sinensis | reverse complement strand
TCCACCTCCCCAACACAAAATGTGTCCATTATTGGTAGAAGTTTTGCAATCTGTAATATTTCACAGAATATACACAAAACTAGAGTGGTGTTAGTCTTTACTTTGATATATTGCTATTAATATTTTCCAGGGAATAGTTTTAATGGTACCCTTTGACTACTAACAGGTGGGGGGGGGTGATGGTAGTTTGTGGAGATGGTGGGATAGTGATAGTTATTGGTGGTGGTGGTGGTGGTGGTGGTGGTGGTGGTAGTTGATGGTGTTGGTGGTGGTGATGGCTTTTTTTTTATAGGGATGATAGTGATGTAGTAGCTGTTGGTTTTCGTGGTTGTGATGATGGTGGTGATTGTGATGGTGGTGGTGGTGGTGGTGGTGGTGGTGGTGGTGGTGGTGGTGGTGGTGGTGGATAATGATGATACCGTTGTGATGCTGATTTGTTGTGGTGGTTGTTGTAGTGGTAGTGGTGGTGGCAGTGTTGGTGTAGTTGTAGTGTTTTAGTGGCACTATGTGTGACAATGGTTATGACACTGGTGGTGGTGATGGTGGTAGAGGCAATTGTTGTAATGGTGGTGCTAGTGGTGGTGGTAGTAGTAGTAGTAGTGGTGGTGGTTGTAGTTGTGATGCTGGCATTGGTGTATATGTGTGCATGTGTGTGTCATGGCAGTACTAATGATGGTAGGGGTGTGGTGATGGTAGTTGTGGTGTTGGTGGTGGTGGTGGTGGTGGTGGTGGTGTTGGTAGTATGTTGGTAACACTTTGCAAGTGTTATGGTGGTTGTGGCAGTGGTGGTAGTGTTGGTGGTGTCAGTGGTGCTGGTGGTAGTAGTAGTGGTGATGGTGATGGTAGTAGTGATGGTGGTCGTAGTGGCGGTGGTTGGTGTTGGTGATGGTGGTGCTGGTGGTGCTTTATATCAAGGGGGCAAGGGTGAAAACGACCTGTCTCCAGCATGTTTGAAGTGGCGATTCCTTCAAAAAACAACCAAATACTCCAGCCAAATATACTCATGTATTTGCCTATAAATTTTTATAGCTTACTGACTCACTGACAAAAATCATTAACGTGATTTTTATCCTTATATTCTTATATATATATATATATATATATATATATATATATATATATATATATATATATATATATATATATATATATATATATATTATATATATATAAATGCACCATTCAAGCGTGGTCATTGCCAGTGCCACCGGACTGGCTCACATGCAGGTAGCACGTAAAAAGCACCTTTTGAGCGTGGTCGTTGCCAGAACCGCCTGACTGGCCCCCATGCTGTTGGCACATAAAAGCACCCACTACACTCTCAGAGCAGTTGACGTTAGGAAGGACATCCAGCTGTAGAAACTTTGCCAGGTTAGATTGAGCCTGGTGCAGCCTTCTTGTTCATCAGTTCTCATTCGAACCGTCCGACCCATGCCAGCATGGAAAGCGGATGTTAAATGATGATGATGATAACGATGATGATGATGATAACGATGATGATACGTGCACAGACAGACAGACAAACACACACACATAAAAACAATTACAATGAATACAAATATTAACATATCTGCATATTTTTTACTTCTACAGTCAATTGCACAGCATATTCGATTTAAATGTGTCCAACACACGTTTCTGATGCATAGACATTTCACAACAGCATTTGCACACAGTTACATTAATCTGATTATTAGCCCATGTAACTTCCTTCAAGGTCCAGCCACATTACTGGATGGAAATGCAACTGGGAGATATCTATGCAGCAGAAACGTGCGTCGGACACATTTAACTCAAACATGGTGTATAACTGACAGTAGAAATGAAAAACGATGTAATAATATCCGTATTTACTGCAAATGTCTTGGATATATATTCGATAAATTATCTATAATCCAGCGAAGCGAACCCAGGATTTACCCAATGGATAAGATACATTTGGGATTGCTTAACTCAAGTAATCCTAAGTGTTCCTTACCACTCAATGGAGTTAGCCATAACTTGGATTATACGACAGTACTTGAACAGTACCTGCCTGGATATATTACACCCATCTCTTCACTGAATATATATATATATACACCACACACACACACACACACACACACACACACACACACACACACACACACATATATATGGCGTTAGGAAGGGCATCCAGCTGTAGAAACACTGCCCGATCAGACTGGAGCCTGGTGCAGCTGCCTGGCTTCCCAGACCCCAGTCAAACCGTCCAACCCGTGCTAGTACTGAAAAATGGACATTAAACGATGATGATGATGATGATATATATATATATATATATATTATATAAAAGGGCTTAGTAAAATAAATTACTTTGCCGCATACTGAACTCATTAGAAATAGTAGCTAAAAAAAACTTTTTTAAAACTATTTCTAATACTTAAAGAAAACCTCTCTCATATAGTGTTTGCTCAATTCAATTCACGAAAGTATGGGGGTAAAGACATTAAAAAATCAAATGCAAAGGTTATTTGAGAACGTACGTTTCAAGATTAGTCAACTCGACATTTCTATCATCAGCTCAGAACTCCTTGGTTTGGATTTGAAAACACTGAAAGTGGGAGCATACCCTTTCGGCTTCTTATCGCTTCTGAAGATCTGCTCGAAACTAACAGTGCCAGCAAACTCAAATATGCAAGCGAAGAATTTCTGCTCTCCCCTTTCCACCAGCGTGGGTTAAAATCAGTAAACACTATGCTTTTTTCGGTAAAATCCGAGGCATTAAATAGAGAGAGATGAATTATAATTTCAACAATTGAGGGTAAAATTAATTAATTATTAATCAATTTCACCAAGTATTCAGTATGCAAGGGGACCATTTAAGGTGAATTCAAATTATTACATTATATAA
>NC_043018.1:19423385-19433385 GCF_006345805.1 Octopus sinensis | reverse complement strand
TAGAAATAAGAGCTAAATTGCTCTAATGCTGTAGTCAAAGCATTAAAACATTTTAGCTCTTATTTCTAGCAATGTCGGTGTTCCTACCACCCTCAGTGGTAGGAACACCACTAACATTCTCTTGAAAAACGCCACCGCCGTGGTGATCTCATTCTCGCCCACAACATCATAAGCGGAAAGTGTAACCTCTTGAAAGAGCTGTTCTTCACTCCTGCTCCAGAGCGTCGGCTGCGGGGTCATTCCGAAAAGCTCTACCTGCGACGATTTCATCTCAATCGAAGGAGAGGAGCTTTCTCCGTCCAGGTGGCGGATCCATGGAACAAGCTGCCAGACGAGAGATGGTGAAGATGCCGACGACCGCTTTGTTCAAAGCCTCCCTGGACCTCAAGTGGCCTGAACTCTTTACATGAACACCACCCTGTACTTAACTCCATGTCCCCCTACATGGCCTTGCTATTTGCTTTTGAGCCAAATTAACTAACTAACTAACTAACTAACTAACAGTCATATTTAGTGACAATTATAGTTTTCCCTTTTGGTGATACATTGCACACTGCGCTGCCTATAATTATTTTATACAGGTGCGCATACATATGTGGGTGTAAATTTAATTACTATTTCCATTTGCAAGAAACTTTGAAATATCATGGCAGAACTGCCTCTATCTATAATCTGCTTGCTGTCATTACATCATACTCTTCCCATGATTGGCATCGAAGCCATTTCAGTATCTGGCTTCTCCGTCAACAGCTTAGACGTTTTCATTTCAGTTTTTCTATAAGACATCACATCTTCCTGAGAAATAATTTGAACCTTTGATGCCGTCAAACAGTTTTAGAGATTCATGACTGCTGGTTGTTTTGCAATAGTGGCATTTCATGTAGATTTAGTATTTTAACTAAATTGGTACCAACCCACCTGAGACCAAAAACTTTTGGCTTTAAAGTGAGCTAAAGTAAAACCTTCCATGAAAATTCCATATTATTTATGATCTGTGCACCAGCTTCATATTGATAAAGCTAGTTTGCTAAATTCTTGGTTATTTTCGAAATTAATTGAGACAAAAACAATGTAGCTCAACAGAAATATGGTAATAAAAGAACCAACTCTTTTGATACCTACTCACCAGAGACCATCCTTGGTTCTATGATGCAATATTCCTGTTCTAAAGTGATCTAAATTAAAGTCTTTCATGAAAATTTTCCATTAATTTATGTTCCAAACACTAGTTTAATTATGACGAAGTTATTTTGCTAAATTCTTCCTTATTTTCAAAATTATTTGAAATAAAGGCAAAGCATTTCTATAGAAATATGGTAACAAAAGGGTTAATCATTTTTCAATCCCAGCTTGCCTGAGACCATTTTTCGTTTTAAAGTAGTTTAAAGGAAAACTGTCCATGAACATTTCATCCTAATTTATGACCCAGACACCAGCTTGATAATCACAAAATTCTTTAACTAAATTTTTTGTTATTTTCCAAATTAATTGAAAGAGAGATGGACATGTGTCTCAATAAAAAATATGGTAACAAAAGGGTTAAAGTGATCTGAAAACTTTTCATCAAAATTCCATATTAACACGCAATGCTGTGGCGGGGGAGAGCTGTCCCCAAAACATTGTACCACAGTGGATCAGTGAACAAACAAAACACATACACTGGGTATACCCAGTGTTAAAACACCTGATAGTCATCGACAAAGGAAGAACAATCTCTCATGCTTTGTTTTATTTGCTTCATATACTCAATATAACAGTCTCCATATTTTCCTGTTTTCAAATATCAGGGATTTAGAATCTGTAAAATATTTTTTAAAAATATTTTAGCAATATAAACAGCATTTTTTGAAGAAAGTAGTAATACTCCTTAATCCTCCATATTCTCCTGACCTTGCTCCTTCTGATTACCATTTGTTCTAAGGACCACAGAACCATTTCGATGGACTCAGGTTAACAACAAGAGAAGAGACTGAAAATGAGTTGGATTCATATTTTGGTTCTAAACCTACAGAATTTTACAAGCGAGGCATTTATAAGGTTGTTCTGGCACCTGTGCAGGTGGCACGTAAAAAGCACCCACTACTCTCACGGAGTGGTTGGCGTTAGGAAGGGCATCCAGCCGTAGAAGTACTGCCAGATCTGACTGGGCCTGACGAAGCCTTCCAGCTTCACAGACCCCAGTTGAACCGTCCAACCCATGCTAGCATGGAAAGCAGACGCTAAATGATGATGATGATGATGATGATGTTGAAAGCAATGGAGACTCTTTACTCTTTTACTTGTTTCAGTCATGTGACCGCGGCCATGCTGGAGCACAACCTTTAGTCAAGCAAATCGACCCCAGGACGTAGTCGTTGTAAGCCTAGTACTTATTCTACCAGTCTCTTTTGCCGAACTGCTAACTTATGGGGATGTAAACACACCAGCATTGGTTGTCAAGCATGGTGGTGGGGGACAAACGCAGACACACAGACATATACACACATATACATATATATATGTACATATATACGACGGGCTTCTTTCAGTTTCCATCTACCAAATCCACTCACAAGGTCAATAATGTTTACAACATGTGGTCAGTAATGTTTACCACACTATAGAAGTACTTTTAATTCATAATTGAGTGTGTGTGTGGGTGTGTGTGTGTGTGTGTGTGCATATGTGCATGTGTACACGACAGGCTTCCTTCACAGTTTCTCTCAATCAAATTCACTCACAATGCTATGGTTGACCTGGGGCTGTTGCAGAAGGAACCCGCCCAAGGTGCTACAACACAGTGGCACTGAACCCAAAACTACGCAGTTGCAAAATGAGCCCCTTAACCTCACATTTACACCTGTGCCAACTTTATTTCGCAATATTTCAAACCTGCTATCATCCAGTCAATCTTTATGCATTACTCACACTAAAACAATTCTTGCCTCGAGTATTGAGTTATTTAATTTATCTTATAATTACCTCTCTACTTCTTGCCTGCTTATTCCAATTTAGCTAATGCTTAAATATTCCACCTTTTGCTCTTGTAATCTTCCAAGAATATGGTATTTTATTCTGAAGGTGATTGTTTAATTCCCTTCTTCATAAAGCTTTCTCCAAGAGACGTACAGTTTTCTTACACTTTTCCTCAACTCAATCTTATTAACTCTAATCTTCTATGCCTTTGCATTAATGCATTTCTTACATTGTGTTAACATATTTCTTACCTTGAGGAGCTTTTTAGAATTATTTCAGCATCTATTCACTTAAGCGTGAGCGCGGTTTTATAACACATTTCTCTTTTACTCTTTTACTTGTTTCAGTCATTTGACTGCGGCCATGCTGGAGCACCGCCTTTAGTCGAGCAAATCGACCCCGGGACTTATTCTTTGTAAGCCCAGTACTTATGCTATCGGTCTCTTTTGCCGAACCGCTAAGTGACAGGGACGTAAACACACCAGCATCGGTTGTCAAGGAATGCTAGGGAGACAAACACAGACACACAAACACATACACACACATATATATATATATATGTATATATATATATATATATATATACACATATATACGACAGGCTTCTTTCAGTTTCCATCTACCAAATCCACTCACAAGGCATTGGTCGGCCCGGGGCTATAGCAGAAGACACTGCCCAAGGTGCCACGCAGTGGGACTGAACCCGGAACCATGTGGTTGGTTAGCAAGCTACTTACCACACAGCCACTCCTGCGCCTATTTTTATTATGTCTTTAAGAAAGAAACATATATAACAGCCAGTAGCCGTCTCCTTCTGATTACCATTTGTTCCGAGGACCACAGAACCATTTTGATGGACTAGGGTTAACAACAAGAGAAGAGATTGAAAAATGAGCTGGATTCATATTTTGGTTCTAAACCTACAGAATTTTACAAGCAAGGCATTTATTTGATGTCATTATTTCATCTTCTTTGCCCAGTTAATCTGGGGATAGTCATAGGGGCAGAATCCTCAAGCATGCCTTCAATCAGGTCCAGTCAGATGCAACCATCTTCAGTTGACCCAGTTGGGTCCCCAAGTGATATCAACTGAACTCATGAGTGTTATCTAATCATCTTTCTTTTGGTCTCTCCTTGGGTTTCCAACTGGTTGTTTTTGTCTGTAAAACCTGTCCTGGGACATTCTTGCCACACATCTGTAGTGTCAGGGCTGTAATCTCTCAATCTGAAGAAGTAGCAGCTTTAACTAAAGTGCCTATCTGATCTCTGAGCTATGCACTCTCTCAAGTAATATCAACTCCAAAGACCCTTCAGAGGAACCCCATCTCAGCTGCTTGTATTTGCGATTATATTCTTTTTGCCATTACCCAACTTTCATAACCATAGGTAAGCATAGAGACAAACACCAAATTGAAGACAATAATGTATGTATAAAAGTTACAGATCTCTGAAGATTTGACATTAAGATTTGAGTATGTAATTTACATTATGTAACTAATAATCACCATATGTTAATGAAACATGTGTAAGATGATGTAACTTAACTATCTTATAAACAATCTCTCACTCTTTGTTTTATTTGCTTCATATTCTCAATATAACAGTCTCCATATTTTCATATTTTCAAATATCAGGGATTTAGAATCTGTAAAATATTTTTAAAGAATATTTTTGCAATATAAACAGCATTTTTTGAAGAAAGTAGTAATAGAAAACTTCAATCCAACGCTGCTTTATAAAAGGAATTTATACATTCATTACACGAATATAGAACGCAAATATCTCAGCTGTGTTATTTTTCAAGATAATAAAAGAAAAAGTATTTTCAATAACGAAAGCATTAATTTTATACCGTTTCCATTTCTGGAAATTTTTTAAATGTTTGATATATTTCAAGTTCTTCTTCAAGTTCTTCATTATGAAAATACAATTACGAATGCAAACATGATATACTGATACACTTCAAATGCAAATGAACCATGTTTAAGCACAAGAAAGTGGGGCTTTTTTCACATATGTAAATGTCCACATTATAATCATCAGCATCGTTCCCCTTTTCTCTCTCCTCCTCCTCCTCCTCCTCCTCCTCATCATCATCATCATCATCAGTATCATCACCATCATCATCATTGTTGTTGTTGTCATTGTTTTAACGTCCACTTTTCCATGCTTGCATGGGTTAGACAAAATTCATTGAGGCGGATTTTCTTATGACTTGGTGCCCTCGCTGTTGCCCACCCTTGTCTGTTTCCAAGTAAAGGAATATTTCCTCAAATCGTATGAATAGAAGCAGCAAAATGGCCCGAGATATGATCGTGGAAGATTGTCAAAGAATGAAAACCGCTTGTATGGTGGTGATGTTTGTTTACAACTAGCAGGCAATGTTAAGCCAAGAAGATATTAATACACACACACACACACATACATGTATGCTTTTGCATGCACATATATGCACACACATGGATGCACATACACAAGCACACACGCACCACACATACTCAGGCACACATATATGCATAGATATAACATTGCTGCTTTTCACAAGGGTGTACAACCTGGTATTATGTACCATGCTTTTGCTTATTGTTTTAGGGCTTGTGCAGTCACAATCGGGCATAGACATTCTCTCAGCCTTTCCAATCCTATTCTAGTAAAACATCAAAGAAGTAACTGCTGGCTGGAGAGAGGGTTGCACTGGCAGTCGGCTAATAACCATCTTCTGAGTAGATTGGGGCAATATAAAAGGATATGCATTGCTCAAAGACATAAAACACTGTCCAATCCAGGAAATGAACTGTTGGCCTTATGATTAGGAGCTGAGCACTCCCATTACTAAGCCACATATGTTTGACAGGCTTCTTTCAGTTTCTGTTACTGAAGCTATTCGCAAGGCTTTGGTTAGTCCAGGACTAGATTTGAAGATACCTGTCCAAGATGCTGCACAATAGGGCTGAGCAATTATAGATCCTGATTTATGAAAAAAAAATGCAGGTGCCCCAGAATGACCACGGTCTAATGACTGAAACAAGTAAAAACAAAGATGAAAATTTTTACAGCAAAAACAAATCAATACTTTGATGTGAAGTTGGAGAGAGGAGCTGTAAAACATGAAGAAATAAATGAAGAAACAGAAAAAGATATGAGGTTGAAAGGATGAGAATAACTAAAAGAAGATAACATGAGACACAAGAAGAAAATAAAGGAAAGGTTTGAAAAAGAAAGAAGATGAAATACTCGAAACTGGAAACTAAAAATTGAAAGTGGAGAGGAAGAGTAAGGACAAAAAAAAAAGACAGATAATTGTGAGAGAAAGCTATAGGGTTGTCAATACCAAAGAAAGTGAAGAATATGGTGCTAATGGAGGACAAAGAAAGACAAGTATTATTCAAAATAAAAATGCGAAAGCTCAAACTAAAAGAGCGAGCGACAATATTATTCTAGAAAAATATTTACAGCATCATTTACGTTGGGTTCATGAATATTGTTTGTCAACTTTATAGTGCCAAACATTTCTTATCAGAGAGCGGAGTCCCTTAGATGGTAAATTCCAATAACTTGTTCCAAAGATAATATAATAATGCCTAACTGGAGAGTAACGATATATTTGGTAATTTATCAAGCAACCCAAGGAATATTAATTCTAAAAATCTTCAAAGATGACATAATTTACATAACGTTAATTACTTTCCTCAACTTAAAGACAAGAGTCAACATCCTATTGCTGAAGTAATTTTCTGCCATAAAGAAAGAGGTTGAATTCTTCTTTTCCTGTTGTTTGGCCAACGTTGTATTGCAATATATTAATGTTGGCTTTCTTGTTCTTGTTAACCAGCACAAAATTAAGATCCAATTGTGGATGCTGTTTTGGTTCTCGGTAGAAACAGAATCATGCACAAGTCGTTGGGGTAAGCTTTCATGGGGTAGAAAGGGCTCCTTAGCCATAGTGAAGGCAATCTATCTAGGGAGATAACCTTACAATAAATCACTGGGTCCGTAGCTTAGAAATACTGGGTTGACATCCAGCGGGAACAGCTTTGTTTCATGGAGGAGGAAAGATCTTCTTTAGTACTTGGTTGTACAATGCTTTCCAATGTGTGTAGTAGTGGCGCGCGCACACATTATTAGCCATTTGAAAAGACTATGAAAGTCTCGACCACGGTCGAACAATGATGATGATGATGATGATGATGAAGCTTTTAGAACTCAATATCTTCAAACAAATGGGAGAAAATTATTGATTCTGAGAGTAAGCATGACAATCGTTTTGAACCCTCTTGATATATATATATATCTGCATGTATGTGTATGAATATGAGCCTAATATATATGTGTGTGTGTGTGTGTGTGTGTGTGTACTTTGTCTGTGACTCTTCCACTTTTCTCGTCCTCTTTTTGTCTTTCTTCTACTTCCACTTTTCTACTTGTGTCGCCACCATTTACACCTACACAGACATTCGCACCTTCTCAAATTGTGACCACGTGTGTACCGTTGGCGATTTTTACCTCCGTCTTCCCTTCCTTGGATCTTTCCTTTTCCTATGTTTCTGATGAAGAGCTCCACTCGAAACGTTAAATCTTCCTTCTTTCTTTCCTTTCCTGTGCATCCAATACACTATACTTGTTCCACGTACTCGCGTTGTTGTGTTTTCTCTTTGTGTTTTCATGTTTGGATTAACTACATATGTATATATATTGGGTTGTCCGGAAAGTTCGCGCTGATTTATAGTAGCTTACCTTTCGACTTCTTTTAGAACATGGTTGGGTCCATAAAATAGGATTTGACTACACCTCTATTTAGAGCACAGTTATCTTTTAACCCTTTAAAATGGAAGATAAGAAAGTTCATTTTCGGCACTTGATGCTTTGGGAACCAGGCAAAAATTGCTGCAGCTCGGCTGGGATGTGTTACCCCACCCTCCATATTCACCAGATATTGCTCCTTTGGATTTCCACTTATTCAGGTCTCTGCAGAATAGTCTTAATGGCAAAAATTTCAATTTCCTGGATGACGTAAAAAGATACCTTGATGAATTCTTTGCCATGAAACCACCTCAATTCTGGGAAGAGGGTATTTTCAAGTTAAAGAAAAGATGGAGACACATTGTTCAACAAAACAGTTCATATTTGGTTGATTAAAATTGTAATGGCAAGTATTTATTGACCTTTTCCTTTCCTTTAAAAATCGGCATGAACTTTCCGGACAACCCAATATATATATATGTATATATATACATGCATGTATGTGGCTGAGGTTGGAACCATGTAGTTGGGAAACAACCTTCTTACCACACAGTCATGCCTGTACCTATTAAATTATGTATGTACTGAGTGCAGGGAACAAACTGTCGGCTAAATTATGCAAAAATGAAAATAGCACTGACATCTCATTTTAACAGACATATTTACCAAAATTATAGAAAAATATCTTGAAATACTAAAGAGTAAATTTATTCAATAAAATTGCCATTGGCTTCAAATACGGTCTCCAGACGACTTTGGAATCTCCTACAACTCTTCTGGACAGTCCCTTTGTTTAAGTTGGTGAATGCTGCCATAATCCTTGTCTTCAGTTCATCTTTGGTGTCACAAGGAGTTGGTCTCTTGCTCAACTGCATCCCACACATAATAATCAAGGGGGTTGCAGTCTGGGGAGTTAGGTGGCCAGATGTTAGGGGTGATGTGGTTGCAGAAATTGTCTGACATCCACAACCGGGATCTGCTTGTGTTGCATGGTGCAGAGTCTTTTGCCAGACATAGGGTCTTCCAGCAACTGCCCTCTTGATCTAGGGCAGCACTACTCTAGGCTCTTGATGTTGGCCTCCGAGTTGAGTCTGAGGAAGTGTGGGAAGATGAATGGAGACATATCGTTGTCATCACTAGTGATCACTCCAAACTCTAGGATGTTGACAGGATGTTTGATTTTTATAACTCTTGGTACATATTTTGGGGACACCACAAGCAAATGGTTGTTCTGTTTGTATTGCAGCTTCTGATGGGAATACCAAGCAGTACAGCATACCATTTCAAAATTTCTGATAGAGTGAACTGCATCATGATGCTGTTTTTCTCACAGACGGTACCCAACTGACCCTACTATACTGTGCAGTATAAATTAAGTACCAGTTGCATACTGGGGATCGATCTAATCGACTGACACCCCCTCTCCAAAAATTTCGGGCCTTGTGCCTAGAGTAAAAAAAAATATTTTAGCTGGTGATGATTCAATTTTTCTGCTAAAACATTGCTTAAACAACTCCAATAATTCTTTATTGACAAATATGGACATTAAAGAAGAAAGATTAAAACAAAGTTTGTTACATATTTTTCTCTTTCCTGGCACTGCCAAACTCTAGCTTTCTTCACAATTGCCTTGTTTGCCCAGCTTAAAGCAGAGTGCCAAGCCTGTCAATCATTGCTAACAGTTCTTTAGTTCCAAAAACTATTTTTTATTCTCTAATTCAGTCAGATAAAGAAACAACGAAGGGCAATGCCTAAAGCCTTTTTTGAAGAATGATTGAGATTCATGAAAGAAAGAAGAGAAACTCCATGATTTATTGGCAGACGAAGAAGAAGAAACAGGTGCAAGTGTGGCTATGTAGGAGAAAGATTGCTTCCTAACTACAAGGTTCTGGGTTCAGTCCCACTCTATGGATACGTTGGGCAAGTGTCTTCTCTAGCCTTGGGCCAACCAAGCCTTGTGAGTGGATTTGATAGATGGAAACTGAAAAGAAGCCTGTCATATATTCTTTTCTTTTATTCTTTTACTTGTTTCAGTCTTTTTGACTGCGGCCATGCTAGAGCACCACCTTGTAGAACTTTAGTCGAAGAAATAAACCATAGCACTTATTATACTTATTATTTTTTAAAGCCTAGTCCTCACTGTATCAGTCTCTTTTGCTGAACCACTAAGTTACAAGGACATAAATGCATCAACACTGGTTGTCAAGTGGTCATGAGACAATAAACAAACACACACACATACATATATGGCAGGTTTCTTTCAGTTTCCATCTACCAAATCCACTCACAAGGCTTTGGTTGGCCT
>NC_043018.1:19410885-19415885 GCF_006345805.1 Octopus sinensis | reverse complement strand
GATTTGGTAGACGGAAACTGAAAGAAGCCTGTCGTATATATGTATATATTTATGTGTGTATGTGTGTGTGTGTTTGTGTGTCTGTGTTTGTCCCCTTAGCATTGCTTGACAACCGATGCTGGTGTGTTTACGTCCCCGTTACTTCGCGGTTCGGCAAAAGAGACCGATAGAATAAGTACTGGGCTTACAAAGAATAAGTCCTGGGGTCGATTTGCTCGACTAAAGGCGGTGCTCCAGCATGGCCGCAGTCAAATGACTGAAACAAGTAAAAGAGTAAAAGAGTAAAAGAGTAAAGAGATACGTGTGTGTATATGTGTGAGTAAGTGTGAGTATGTGCACGTGGGTGTGTGTGGGTGTGTGTATTACACCTATATATATAGTTTAAAGAAAGAGAGAGAGAGAGAGAAGCGATGTGAGAGAGAGAGAGAGAGAGAGACAGGGATGAAAGGAAATGCTGCTTTAGAAAAAGGAAAAAATAAAACCATGTTAACAGCAATTAACGCAGGGTAGAACTAAAAAACAAAAGCCGCAATGTTTAGATGCAATAGTTTGTAGTTAAAGTCTATGTTCTAAGTAGTTTGAAAATATCACCAATTTAGTGTTTGAAGATCTTTTGAAGTTTCCAAAGTCTTTTTATGTGTAACTAGCTAAAAAATAAAAATAAAAAAACATGCACAGAGTGACTATGATGATTTGAAGCTAGTGTTTGGTTAAACTTATGAACTTCTGGTATTGCAATTAAGTCGAGTTGGTAATAGTCTCTGTGATAATACAGTTATTACTCAGCTAACTGCGTTTACCTCACAGTTGTCTACAGTTGTTGCTACACGACAGTGAAATTCCTGAAGTGTAATCACCAAACGAGAGCTTGCATTCATTACATGTATGATATTACAACACAGGTGTGAATTTAACTCTTTTAGCAATTAACCTGGCCACATCTGTCCTCTCATACCTACCCTACAATGATATTTTAAAAATAAGCAATCCGTCATCAAAATCTCATAATTACAAGATAGTCCTTGGACAATTCAAAATGCATCCCCCACGCCAGCCTCCAGAGCAGTGCCTTTACCATTTAGTCTACTGAACCCGTGGCCTCTACCTGGGACGTAGCCAGCCCACTTATGCATACCTTTCCTTCTTGTGACACAAACCCTACTTGTGAAGACCTGTTGAGTGAAAATCAAAATCGAAATCTTTCAACATCAATGGAAATTGTAGCTGAGGTACCAGTGCCGGTGGCACATAAAAAGCACCATCCAATTGTGGCCATTGCCAGCCTCGTCTGGCCTCCATGCCGGTGGCACATAAAAAGCACCATCCGATCGTGGCCGTTGCCAGCCTCGTCTGGCCTCCGTGCCGGTGGCACATAAAAAGCACCATCAGATCATGGCCGTTTGCCAGCCTCATCTGGCACCTGTGTAGGTGACACATAAAAAGCACCCACTACACTCTTGGAGTGGTTGGCGTTAGGAAGGGCATCCAGCTGTAGAAACACTGCCAGATCAGACTGGGCCTGGTGCAGCCTTCTGGCTTCCCAGACCCCTGTTGAACCGTCCAACCCATGCTAGCATGGAAAACAGACGTTAAACGATGATGATGATGATGATGATGATGAACCCATGAGAACTGCTTCTACTTTGTGAGTGGATTTGGTGGACAGAAACTGAAAGAAGCCCACATCCTCACATCCTCAGCTATGGGTTAATTGGCACCTTAGCATTGTGGCGAGCAGAGGACATGATGAGGGAGAGAAGACATTTGGGTCATCCACTGCATCTGTCTCCATCCCCAGTTGTCTCAACCTGGTCTTGCCACTGGACTGGGTGGCAAGAGCGTGAGTATGGCATTGTGTAACATATATGTCTGGCACCTGTGTCGGTGGCACATAAAATCACCCACTACACTCTCGGAGTGGTTGGCGTTAGGAAGGGCATCCAGCTGTAGAAACACTGCCAGATCTGACTGGCCTGGTGCAGCCTTCGGGCTCCCCAGACCCCAGTTGAGCCGTCCAACCCATGCTAGCATGGAAAGCGGACGTTAAATGATGATGATGATGATGATGATATATACATGCACATATATGCACACACACACACGTACACACAAAGCAGACATATACACACACACATACACACACATACACATATACACACACATACACACACACACACATACACACACATACACATGCATGCACACATACACACGCACAAATCAGACTTATATACACACATACATATGCGCACACACACATGCACGCACAAAGCAGACACATATACACACACACATACGCACACACACACATATACACACGCGTGCACACACACACACGCACGCATACATGTGTACAACACATACACACACACAAATTAGATATATATATACACATACACATACACACACACATACACACACACACACAAAGCACACACTAAAAGACTTCTGTATAATAATTTATCTCCACACTACTTATTCCTCAACACATAATACATCCTCTCTCTCTCTCTCTCTCTCTCTCTCTCTCTCTCTCTGTCTTCCCTCTCTCTCTGCTTATCTCTTCCTCTCATTCTCTCACTCTGTCCCTCTCACTCTTTGTCTTTTTCATCCTCTCTCACTCTCTCTTTCTCTCATCCTCTCTGTCTTCCATCTCTCTCTCTGTCTATCTTTTTCTTTCATGCACTCTCTCTCTATCCCCTCTCACTCTTTGTCTTTTTCATCCTCTCTCCCCCTCTCCCCCTCTCCCCCTCTTTCTCTTACCCTCTCTCTCCCTCTCTCTGTCTTCCCTCCTTCTCTGTTTATCTCTTCCTTTCACTCTCTCTCTTTCTCTCTCTCTCTATCCCTCTCTGTCTTTTTCTTCCTCTCTCATCCTCTCCCTCCTCTCTCTCTCTCTCCATCACAGTCTCCACCGACACCAGACCTCTCCTACACACTCTTCTACCACCACCTCTACCACAGCCCATACTACATTTCCTTTCTGTCACATCAATAATCTTACAAATCGATCTGCAACATCTAAAACTGTTTTCCCAGATTAATTTCACGTTCAGTTGATACATCTTCCTCATCTCCTCCTCCTCCTCCTCTTCTTCTTCCGTCTTTTTCCTCCTACTACTCTTCTTCTTCCTCTTCTTTTTCTTCTTCCTCTTCCCTTTCTCCTCCCCTTCCTTCTCTTCTTTTCCTTTGCCTTCTTTTTCTCTACCTTTTTCTCCTCTTCCTTCTCCTTCTTATTCTCCTCCACCTCTTCTTCATCTCCTTTTCATCTTCCTCCTCTTCCTTCTCCTCCTTCTTCTCCATCTCCTCTTCCTCCTCCTCCTCCTCCTCCTCCTTCTCCTCCTGCTTCTCCATCTCCTCTTCCTCCTACTCCTCTTCCTTCTCCACCTTCTTCTCCATCTCCTCTTCCTCCTCCTACTCCTCTTCCTTCTCCACCTTCTTCTCCATCTCCTTTTCCTCCTCCTCCTCCTCCTCTTCCTTCTCCACCTTCTTCTCCATCTCCTCTTCCCCCTCCTACTCCTCTTCCTTCTCCACCTTCTTCTTCATCTCCTTTTCCTCCTCCTCCTCCCTCTTCTCCTACCCCTCCGCTGCATCCTCCTTTCTCCTCCTCCTCCTACTCCTCTTCTACCCCCTCCTCTTCCTCCTCCTCCTTTTTGTTGTTACTGACTCAGCATTTGTTTATGGTAAAGAAACTTTTAACGTCTTCACATTTACACATTCAGAGGAAGGATAAGTGTGTGTGTTGTGTGTGTGTGTGTACGTGTGTGTGTGTGTGTGTGTGGCTGAATATGTAATTGTAATATGTAATTGTGTATGTGTGAGGTCCTGTATTTGCATATTTACAAGAGTGAGTGTGTATGTGTGTGATGTGTCTGTGTGTATATGTGTATGTAATAAGTGTATGTGTGTCTGTGTGTATGTGGGTGTATGCATGCGTCAGTATGTGTGTATATATGTGTGTGTGTATATGTGTGTGTAATATGTGTATGTGTGGTTGTGTGTGTATGTGTGTGTATGTATATGTGTGTGTGATATGTGCATGTGTGCGCGTGTGTGTCCATTTTTCTTCCAAAGTATTAATATTTGTCTTTTTTTCGAAATTGAGTGTACATCTGTGTCTATGTTTGTGTGTGTGTGTGTGTGTGTGTGTGTGTGTGTGTGTGTGTGTGTGTGTGTGTGTGTTGTGTGTGTGTGTGTGTGTGTGTGTGTGTGTGTGTGTGTGTGTGTGTGTGTGTGCTTGACAACCGGGACAACAACAACAAGAATATTAAAATAACATCTCAAGTTATTCATTCAATATATATTTTTTATTACCATTTTCCTTATCTTTGGTGGGCGTCAGTGTGTGTTTACGTGTGTGTGTGTGCATGTGTGTATTTGTGTGTGTGTGCATGTGTGTATTTGTGTGTGTGTGTGTATGTATGTATGCATGTGTATGCATGTGTATGTATGTGGGTGTATGCATGCGTCAGTATGTGTGTATATATGTGTGTGTGTATATGTGTGTGTATGCGTGTGATATGTGTATGTGTGGTTGTGTGTGTGTATGTATATGTGTATGTATGTGTGTACATGTCTGTATATATATATGTGTGTGTGTATGAGTGTGTGTATGTCTGTGTGTATGTGAGTGTATGTGTGTGATATGTGTTTATATGTGTGTGTGTATGTGTATGTGAGTGTATGTGTGTGATATGTGTTTATATGTGTGTGTGTATATGTGTGTGTGTATGTGTGTGATATGTGTATGTATGGATGTGTGTATATGTGTGTGTATGTATATGTGTGTATGCATGTGTATGTGTGTATATGTGCGTGTATGTGTGTGATATGTGGATGTATGTATGTGTGTGTATATGTATGTGTGTGTGTGTGTGTCCATATTTCTTTCTTTCAAACTCTTAATATTTGTCTTTTTTTTCAAAATTAAATATTTTCCTTTCTTTTCCTTTTTCTTCTTCTTCTTCTTGTTTCTTTCCTATATTTTCTCAACAAAGTTCCTT
>NC_043018.1:19395885-19405885 GCF_006345805.1 Octopus sinensis | reverse complement strand
TGTTGCAATATTGCAATAAATTATTTTGTGATGGACAAGCAACCGTAACTAATGTAACATGCCATTAGTCAACAACAGGTGTGTGTGTGTATGTGTATGTGTGTGTATGTGTATGTGTGTGTATGTGTATGTGTGTGTATGTGTGTGAGTTTGTGTGTTATATATATACAAACATGAATATCTATGTATATATGGCTATGTATGCGTGTGTTTCTGTGCATTTATGCATATGTACACCTATATCTGTATGTCTATGAATGTTTGTGTGTGTATGTGCATGTGTGAAGTATGTGTCTGTATATAAATCTGTGTATGTATGTATGTATGTATGTATGTATGTGTTGATGTGTGGATGTGTGCATGTATGTATGTGCACATGTGTGGATGAATGTATGTATGTGTGTTTGTGTATGTGCATATGTATGTATATGTGTATGTATGTGTGTATGTATGTATAATGTGTGTATGTATGTATGTATAATGTGTGTATGTATGTATGTGTGTATGTGAGTATGTATGTATGATGTGTGTATGTATGAATGTATGTATGTATGTATGTATGTATGTGTATGTATGTATGTATGTATGTGTGTATGCGTGTATGTATGATGTGTGTATGTATGTATATATGTATGTATATATGTATATATGTATGCATGTGTGTATGTATGAATGTATGTATGTATGATGCATGTATGTATGTATGTAGGTATGTGTGTGTATGTATGTATGTACGTATGTATGTATGTATGTATGACTTTTTATCAGAGCCATAGCCAGGTTCTAAAGTTAGGAGCGAGCACATAAAAAATGGTGCCATGACCCACACCAAACAATTTCAAACTCATTTCTTTGATTTTATGCGAAATATTTCATTAGTTATAACATGTGTAATTGTATTCTATATTCATTAATTTCATGTTTCAGTAACGATGTAATTATGTATGGAGAAAGGCAGCCAGCTGGCAGAACCATTAGCACACTGGGCAAAATACTTCATGGCAATTCATCTGTCCTTGTGTTCTGAGTTCAAACTCTGCCAAGGTTGACTTTGCCTTTTATCTTTCCTGGGTCAATGAAATAAGTACCTGTTATGCACTGGTGTCAGTGTAATTGTGTAGCCAAAATTCTCCCCAAATTCCAGGCTTTGTGCCTATAGTAGAAAGGATTATGCGTGAAACACATAATCTACTGATATGAGTATGACATGGAATAGACGAAACTCCACCGGATTATCCAGTATTGAGAGGTTATGATGCCAGGACTTTGTTTCTTAAGATGTCAGCAGCCACCAACACATCACAGGAGATTGAGAAGACAGTTTAAAAACATGGGAGGCTGGTCAAATAAAGACATAACTCCAGAAAGTTTTTCCAAAGCCATGCAAATGACAAAAGGAAAAGACAGATTCAACGTTTATCGCACAAGTGAACTAAAGAGTTTGAAAAAATTGTTGAAAAGGCACCAATTTTGAAAAATGTGCCCACAAGGGGGCAGCAGATCCCTTTGCTCTTCTGTTAGCTGTGCCACTGGTTTCTATATGTGTAGGCAATTGTGTGTGTATGTGGGTGTATATGTATTTCTCTGTGTCTGTATACTTGTGTCTATGGGTGTAAATGTATATAGTTTTGTCCACACTCCAAATCTCTGTATGGCATGGTTTCTATGGCTATGTGCCCTTTCTAACACCAATCCCTTAACAGAGTATGCTGAGTGCTTTTTATGAGCCACTGCCAAAGGTGCCTCCTGAGTGGCACCAGCGCCTGAAAGGACACGCCTGTATGTACGGATGATAGGGATTCTACTTAGCCTGACACATCATATCAAGTACAGAAAATCACTACCTCGCCTGGCCCCTTGTGACTTCCTCAGCGATGATTCAAAAAAGATCTGGCTGCTGTTTTTAGCAAACCAAACAATCATTTAATGGCTGTATGATTCCTCGATTGAAGCTGTCACTAGCAAGAATATCCAGAACGACACTGTATATTGCTTCGCCAATATATTACCTCATAGACCAGCTAATCTAAGAGCTAATCTTGATCTTTGCTTTGTTTTAAGATTTACATAAATCCCACCATCATAGATAATACACATTATAAGCCAGACATTATAAAGCTCATATATTTACTAAGTAATCCTGGCTTAACCATATCAAAAGCAAAATAAAAGACAGCAACGCTGCAACAGAACGAAAAGCAGTTGAAACGTATTGGATTTGGTGTTGGGTATTTTACCCGATACAGGTTTCCTAGGAAACGGTGAGACAACATATCTACATTATGAGATGTGATTGAGTAAATTATGGTAATGCCGATCCATAGAATATTGTCTTACTTAAAAGGCTGTATTGATTTTGTAATTATGGAAAAGCATGGAATCCATGTGTTTGTGTGTGTGTGTGTATGTATGAAGAATGGTTTAGAGATGGTTGTGGAAGATTCTGGTTGGTTGGAAACCTAAGTATTTCAAATGTTGAAGTGAAGAAAACTATGGATGGACAAATAGATAAGCTATCGGACCCACCACTCCTACCTGCCACTCCCTACTCACCCTGTTTGTTCTTATCTTCTCTTTCATCTGTGTGTCCTTAAATGGAATGCAACAAACCCCACCCACCCCTGCAGCCATTAATAACTCCTACGCTGCTGTTCGTACTTAAATTTTATTTCTTATATATATCTTCTTTAATACTGAATAGTTAAATAAAGCAGACAATGATTTAATGCTATTTCACGGAATCTTTAAATATGACACATCTTGAATTAATACCTCTTTCACAGTTGAGAACGCATATCTCTTCTTAGACACGGCTTATCTATTCTTTTACTCTTTTACTTGTGTCAGTCATTTGACTGTGGCCATGCTGGAGCACCGCTTGTAGTTGAGCAAATCGCCCCAGGACTTATTCTTTGTAAGCCTAGTACTCATTCTATCGGTGTCCTTTGTCAAAATGCTAAGTTACAGGAACGTAAACACACACATAAACACACACCAGGTTGTCAGAGATAGTGGGAGGACAAACAGACACACAAACATAACACACACATACATACATATATATATATATATATAATATATTATATATATATATTATATATATATAATATATATATATATATATATAGCTCTGTCTGCGGCCAGCTCTGTCTGGCACCTGTGCAGGTGGCACGTAAAAAAACACCCACTACACTCGCGGAGTGGTTGGCGTTGGAAGGGCATCCAGCCGTAGAAACACTGCCATCTGACTGGGCTGACGAAGCCTTCCAGCTTCACAGACCCAGTTGACCCGTCCAACCATGCTAGCATGGAAAGCGGACGCTAAATGATGATGATGATGATGATGATGATGATGATATATAGACATATATATATATATATATATATATATATATATAATATTATATATATATATATATATATACATATATAGCACAGGCTTCTTTCAGTTTCCGTCTACCAAATCCACTCATAATGTTTTGGTTGGCCCGAGGCTATAGTAGAAGACACTTGGCCAAGGTGCCACGCAGTGGGACTGAACCTGGAATCATGTGGTTCGTAAGCAAGCTACTTACCACACAGCCACTCCTACGCCTAATGCAACTTCATAACGTCTTTGAATATGACACATCTTTAATTAATACCTTTTACCATAGATAAGACGCATCTTACTTAAGACTCTTTGACAGTGTCTTTGTGAAGGTGCATGGCTCAGTGGTTAGGATATTCAGATCACAACTGTGAGATCATGAGTTCAATTCCTGGTGGCGCGTGTATCCTTGGGCAAGACACTTTATTTCACGTTGCTCCAGTTCACTCAGCTGGCAAAAATGAGTTGTACCTGTAATTCAAAGGGGCCAGTCTTTTCACATTCAATGTCAAGCTGAATCTCCCTGGGAACTACGTTAAAGGTGTTCATGTGTTTGTGGAGTACTCAGCCATTTGCATGTTAATTTCAAGAGCAGGCTGTTCCATTGATCGGACCAACTGGAACCCTCCCCATCATAACCAACAGAGTGCTGCAGTGTCTTTACATATGACATATCTCAAATTAATACCTTGTTTACTGTTCATGGTGCATATCTCATCTAAGGGACCTCATATTTAAAACCCCTTTACAGAGCCTTTAAATATGATATCTTTTTAATCCTTTAGAATTCAGTTTACCCTGTTATTAGTTATTCACATTGTTTTGAGAGGTTTCTATGAAGTGATTGCTTTTTAGAATACCATTATATATATATATATGTATATATGTATATATATTATATGTATATATATTATATATAATATATATATATAATATATATATATATATATATATATATATATATTATATATATATAGTATATAACAGGCTTCTTTCAGTTTCTGTCTACCAAATCAACTCACAAGGATTGGGCAGCCTGAGGCTATAGAAGAAGACACTTACCCACGGTGCCATGCTGTGGAACTGAACCTGAAACCATGTGGTTGAGAAGCAAGCTTCTTACCACACAGCCACACCTGCATCTATAATATGCTTGCGCCCATACCAACACTCGTGACGTAAAATAAATCCGCAGCATTCTATACGAGAAGAAAGCAACCGAATAAAGCAAAGTCTGTGGAGAGAGTCATTGCTGAATGTCTTGTGAAATATCTGAAGACGCAGTTGTTTGAGACAGTTGTTAGTTCCAGCAGTGATAAGACCATAATGGAAAACGGTAGCACTCTCTTATGATTCCTTCGCTGATTATCTGCCACAACAAAGAGATAACAGTTTCAAAAGATATATAAGAAAGTAGTTGATAGATATTGTCGTAGAAGCAGGTGTTTTGATGAAGACTATCTCGCAGTGATGTGTGTTGCTTTAATATTATTTCTTAGCAAACTTTTATCTAAATAAATATATTAAAGCTGTACGGGAAGCCATATTCAATATAGGCATATTCTGGAGTGAAATCAGAAGTGCGGATTTTTATCGACACATGCACATGGACAGATATATGTATGTACTTAAGTAGAAAGATGTGTATGTATATATAGAGAGAATGCTTATACGCATATGCGGATACACATGCAGGTAGATATATGTATGCGAAGAGAGCTATACTTTGACAAAAATGAAGTAGATGTCAAGATGGTGCCCGAAATATGAAAAATCAGTTCTTAATAGATTCCATTGACTCAAATTGCTCCTGGGGAATGGACTAGTTCCATTATTGTGTTCCTACCAAAGATCTTCGATATTTCATGCTAAATTGTTGGTATCATTGTTGTTGCCGTTTCCACCATAGTCACCTTCGTTATCAGCCTCATCATCATCACCATCACATTTTCGTTGCCTCCACCACCATCACCACCATCCTCATCGTCATCGTCTTCATCACCATCACTATCTTCGTCATCACATTCTTCATCATTTTCAATCTTTTGCCATCAAAGTTGTTGACCATCACTAACCTCATCACCACCACCAACATCCGCACCACAACCACCTTTATCACAATCACCAGCAGCAGCAGCAGTAGCAGCAGCAGCAGCAACTTCATCCCTATTGTCATCAATCTTATTTGTCATCATCATAAGAACTTCCATTCTCTGACCACACTCTGCCTCTGTCTCTTCCTCCTTTTTGTCATGCGAATATAAAGTAAGCTATACATGTTTGTGTGTGTTTTGTGTATGTATGTATATATGCATGTATGTATGTATATGTATTGTGTGCATGTGTTGTGTGTGTATGTGTATGAAGATATGTAAATGTGTGTTTACATACATATATATTTGTATAAAATGTGTGTGTATATATATATATGTGTGTGTGTGTGTTTTGTGTATATGTGTTGTGTGTCTTTGTACGAATGAACCCCAGAAACGATCGTTGGAATGCTTTATTTTCTTCTATCGTGTAACCCCAAACTCTTTTTAATGCCTATCATTTTTTCTATACCATATTTTCAATTTAAAAAAAAAAACGTTTTTATCTATATTCCATTATTATTATGTGTATATATACATATATTTATATTTCATTTTTTTTTCATTTTATCTATTTTCAACTCACGCTCTGTGGTCATGCTGGGGCACCACCATTATATATATATATATCCATATATGTCCATGTATATTTTTAGTATCACATGTTTTTATATCTCTAATACATCAATATATATTCCAGCTTGGACAGTTCTTATTTTTATCTTAATTAAACAGATATATATTATATATATGTGTTAACCGTAGTTTGCATGATTTGAACTTTTACTCTCGTATCCATTATACTTATCTATCGCCTCAGGTTCAACTTGAGCACTTCTATGCTGTCTATGTGTTTTGAAACAAAGCTATAACTATATATACATATATGTATATGTTAAGAAAATCATCCGAACGTGGCCGTTGCCAGCGCCGTCCCGACTGGCCTCATGCTGGTGGCATGTAAAAAGCACCATCCGACCGTGGCCGTTTGCCAGCCTCGTCTGGCACCTATGCCGGTGGCTCGTAAAAGCACCCACTACACTCACGCAGTGGTTGGCGTTAGGAAGGGCATCCAGCCATAGAAACATTGCCAGATCAGACTGGGCCTGGTGCAGCCTTCTGGCTTCCCAGACCCCAGTTGAACCGTCCAACCCATGCTAGCATGGAAAGTGGATGCTAAATGATGATGATGATAATGATGATGTATATATATATATATCATAAGGGTAAAAATTAGAATAATTTATTACCACTGGTTCACATGAATAATAAAAGCCATACGATGTATTTTCATATATACGAGCAAAACACCTGCCCCCGTCCAATGGACGGTGCTGAATCATATCCGCTGAATAAAAAGAAATCAGTGTTTTCTTTTCATTAAAACATAATTAAGCATGCCTTTATTTCAATAAAATTTTTGGTTTTGTTCAACGAAGTTAAGGCAAAAAAACACTTCTTGAGAAACCAAATAGTCTTTCCTTCCTTCATGCCAAGTTTGAAGAAAATATCTCTTTTGCATCTTACCTTTTTGGTCTCTTAAATATACTGCATTTTGTGGCATTATTTCAAGCCAGCCGGCTTTTTTTGTGCAAACTGCACATGCAATTTTCTCGCATACATGTAGTATCGATTGCAACAGCTGATATACTTGTGCATACAAATGCACGTTTCCATGGCTTTATCGATCACATTCTCACCTGGAATCGATTTTTGTAATTTTTCAAGACTTATACATGCCCTGATACCGTCAGTATCTACATATCAAATTTGAGCGCAATCGGATGGAGGATATGTGTGTGTATGTGTCTGTGTGTGTATCTGTGTGTGTGTAGTGTGTGTGTCTGTGGTTGTCCCACCCCACCTCCACTGCTAGACAACCAGTGTTGCTGTGTTATGTACTCGTAACTTAACAGTTCAGCAGAAGTGATCGATTGAGTAAGTACCAGGCTTACAAAAATGTCAAGAGGTTGATACCAGTTCTATACTGGAGTTCATGTAATCTACTCCCCCCATCTCCCTGAAATTACTGGCCTTGTGCCAAAATTTGAAACCGATACGCTGTACTCTTTTACTTGTTTCTGTCATTTGAATGCAGCCCTGCTGGAGCACCACCTTTAATCAAGCAAATCGATCCCAGGACTTATTCTTTCTAAACCTAGTGCTTATCCTATCTCTCTCTTTTGCCAAACTGCTAAGTTATGGGGATGTAAACACACAACCATCAGTTGTCAAGCGATGTTGGGGGGACAAACACAGACATACAAGCATACACACACACCACACACACACACACACACACACACACACACACACATATATACATATATACGATGGGCTTCTTTCAGTTTCCATCTACCAAATCCATTCACAAGGCATTGGTCAGCTCAAGGCTATAGTAGAAGACACTTGCTCAAGGTGCCATGCAGTGGACTGAACCCAGAACCATATGGTTGGTAAGCAAGCTAATTACCACACAGCCACTCCTGCGCCAATATTTATATACACTTCACACACACACACACACACACACACACACATATATATATATATATATATACATACATACATACATATATACATACATACATACATACAATATATATATAATATATATATATATCACATATATACATACATACATATATATATACATTCATACAATATATGTATATATACATTCATATATATGTATGTGTATATATATATATATATATATGTACATACATACATATGTGTGTATATATATATATATATATATACTTCATGTGTATATATATATATATGCACATCCAATGACTGGAGTCTAACCTGGCTGACACAACACATAAGACAACCAATTTGTCTCTATTTTCTGTGAACGATTCACCAATTTCTATAATTTATTATCTTAATTATGTTATTAACGATGTCTGTTTTAGGTAACTTCTAGATTCTTAACATGTCTTGTAGAATAACAGATCTAAATTAACTACTTTGCACGTATTATGAATTAGTATACATACATATACATATGTGTGTGTGTATGTGTAGATATATATATAATTGTCACTAAAGTGACAAAGGGTGCTAGTCAGCACCAGCATTAATAATATATATATATACACACACACACTCACATACACACACTTATATATATTATATAATATATATATATATATATATATGTATATGTATGTTTCTATGCATATATATATGTTTGTGTGTGGTTGTATATATATAAATTATTTATATACGTATATATATATATGTGCATGTGTGTGTGTAGATATATATATGTATATATATATATATGTATATATATATATATATATATATATATATATATATATATATATATATATATATATATATATATATGTATATATATATATGTGGGTGTATGTGTATGTGTGTGTATATGCACACACAGTCATACATATCATTTATGCATGTATAAATCTACATATATATATATAAATATATATGTGTATATATACATGTGTTCATATGTACATGTATATGTATATACATATGACATTAACAAGTAGTATTATATACCCTACCTAATTTTAAATTATATTGTGTCTGTAAAGGTGTGAAGTTGGTAGCCACTTTATTATTTCTGTAAATAACAGTAATAATACTGCCTTATTTAAATTTCCCTTGTTTATGATAGTTTCTTTCAAACGAAGCAGGATATTTAAAGTTTGGAATGCACACGAGATAACGTAGTGAATATTTTAAAAATAGATGTTAAATGCTGTTTTCAATTGAAGATCACAAAGCATGTTCATCATGCAAAGAGTGAAATCAATTGGTATAGAAATATGTACTACTTATCTCTGTATTCAAAGCAAGGGTAAACCTATTTTTAAAAATGTTCCTTGTATTGCTCGTGTGTATCTTTATTGTAATTTTTATCATGGGTTTTAGAGCATTGACTCTGATTTTAGCAAGTGGTATTATATACCCTACCTAATCTTAAATTACTATACACACACACACACACACATATATATATATAAAATACAAAATGGGACAAGAACGCAAAACATCCAGACAGTTAAGTGATACAAAAAAGGGACAACAAAACATCCAGATAGACAATACAAAGAAAACAAGGACGGGTCATTCGGAGTTTCCTTTCCTCAGTCGAGTTCCAGATTATCTTTGCAATTTCGGCTGCTTATACTCAAGATTGCTCCAAACTGGACAGCCCCAAGGAAAAACTAAGCTAAGAGCATTAGATTCCTTGGAAGAAAGCAACGAACAGGACCTAACAACAGGTGTTATGTCCTGTTATTTGTATTTGTGTAACATGTTATTTGTATTCCATTTAAACAAGTTTGTCCAATTTTGAACTTGTAACTTTAAACTCTTCTAAACCCTTCATTTATATATTTGTACATTGATAAACAAAACAATGTCAAAACCGGTTTGGTATTTGAATAATCTATTATAAAATTTAAAAACAACTACACTTTTTGAGAATTTGGTGCATTTTGAAACCCCATAAAAATTCTCCTATATGTATCTGTGTGTGGGAATACGCTTC
>NC_043018.1:19365885-19390885 GCF_006345805.1 Octopus sinensis | reverse complement strand
AATGTGCTTGTAAATTAAGTTAATGTTGTTAAAGTTGATTTGTTTTGTTTGAACATTAATCATGAAACTAATTTTGTATTGACCACAGTAACTAATAAAATAGACTTCGTTTATTTCACCCACCTTGCATCATTTTCACACCAAGGAGAAAAGACTGTTTGTTTATATTTTAGTTTTTATTTTTAAAAAACAACAGCCATTCAACATGTTGGAGTTTGGCTTTAACTGCTCTTTCTCCCTCTCTTTGTCTATGACACTTTTGAGTCTTATTGACACCATTACCCCTCTCTCTCTCTCTCTATATATATATATATATATATATATATATATGCCTGCACACACACAAACACACACATATACACACACACACCGACACACAAAAGAAGATATCAAAAGAAAACACAGCTCAAACCTACATACACTAAAAAGAAGGAAAATCTTAATTCCTTTTTAAGACATTCATAGCAACATACACACCCATTAACACACAGCTGGTCACATTCCAAACATATTGCTCTGGTAGAAATACAATAGGATCTTGCCATTTATATATATATATATATATATATATATATATATATATATATCATCATCATCATCGTCGTTTAACGTCCGTTCTCCATGCTAGCATGGGTTGGACGGTTCGACCGGGGTTCTGGGAAGCCAGAAGGCTGCACCAGGCTCCAGTCTAATTTGGCAATGTTTCTACAGCTGGATGCCCTTCCTAACGCCAACCACTCCGTGAGTGTAGTGGGTTCTTTTTACGTGCCACCTGCACAGGTGCCAGGCGGGGCTGGCAACGGCCACGGTCAGATTGGTGTATTTTATGTGCCACCGGCACGGAAGCCAGTCGAGGCGGTGCTGGCATCGGCCACGAGTCGGATAGTGCTTTTTACGTACCACCAGACCAGGGATCCTGGCTGGTTCAATTCGATTTCGATTTCGCTTGCCCCAACATGTCTTCACAAGCAAAGGGGGTTGGCAAGGGTGCCTGTCGTACGGTCGCATTGGAGTATTTTACGTGCCACGGCCACGAGTCGGATAGTGCTTTTTACGTACCACCAGACCAGGGATCCTGGCTGGTTCAATTCGATTTCGATTTCGCTTGCCCCAACATGTCTTCACAAGCAAAGGGGGTTGGCATGGGTGCCTGTCGTACGGTCGCATTGGAGTATTTTACGTGCCACGGCCCCGAGTCGGATAGTGCTTTTTACGTACCACCAGGCCAGGGATCCTGGCTGGTTCAATTCGGTTTCGATTTCGATTTCGATTTCGCTTGCCCCAACATGTCTTCGCAAGCATGGGGGGTTGGGATGGGTGTCTGTCGTCGGATGAGGTTCTATATCGACTTCGCTTGCCTCAACCGGTCTTTGTGTCCAAGGGAGGAAAGGCATTCATAAGTGGGCTGGGCTCACTTGTCCTGCCTGGTCTTCTCACGTACAGAATATTTCCAAAGGTCTCGGTCTCTGGTCATTTCCTCAGTGAGGCCTAAAGTTCGAAGGTCGTGCTTCACCACCTCGTCCCAGGTTTTCCTGGGTCTACCTCTTCCACGGGTTCCCTCAACTGCTAGGGATTGGCACTTTCTCACACACCTATCTTCATCCATTCTCGCCACATGACCATACCAGCGCAATCGTCTCTCTTGCACACCACAACTGATGCTTACCGGAGTAAACACATAAATGTGAAACAAGGTGGAAAAACAAGGTGGAAAAAAGAGTACCAGGGGTAGAGTAATATGCTTTATTTCAAAGCAGCAGAAAATTCAACAAAACCTGTTACTCTGAGTTTCACGTTCCCGTTCATCGGACAGTTTTTGCTAGAATAGAATCGATATGGCATATCAGTTCTATTCTAGCAAAAACTGTCCGACGAATGGGAATGTGAAACCCAGAGTAACAGGTTTTGTTGAATTTTCTGCTGCTTTGAAATAAAGTATACATATATATATATATATATATATATATATTTTGACAGCAAGCTTCCTGATGATTTCATTTGAATGAAATAGTTCTAGTCCTGTAGAAGCTCCTTCTATAAAATAAATAAATATATATATATATACATATATATATATATATGAATGGAAGAAAGATAAAGAGGGAAAAAGGAAGTGATGAACTGGAGAAGATGAACAAAGGGAAAGAGTAAGGAAGAAATAGAAGAGGGAAAGGAAGAAAAATAAGAGAGGAGAAGAGATATGGGAGGGAAGAAAGAAGACTGGAAGAGATTTGCGATTGTCAGAAATCAAACAGGGAACAGTGATAAAAGCTTTAGTGACCTTAGTGTGTGTAATTTGGTTATCTGACTCAAAACCATTACATTTATAATCTGTAAATGGAACAGTAAAAATATGCGAGACTTTTCCAAGTTTAAAATGCGATTTTGTTTTTGCTACTCGCACTCCAATGATGGAGCTTTGTAGCTTTGCTAAAAATTCACTCCTGACTCAGAAGAAGAAATTGAATTATTAAAAGCAGGAGAATATATATATATATCATCATCATCCATCATCCTCATTTAACGTCCGCTTTCCATGCTAGCATGGGTTGGACGGTTCAACTGCAGTCTGGGGAGCCCGAAGGCTGTACCAGGCCAGTCAGATCTGGCAGTGTTTCTACAGCTGGATGCCCTTCCTAACGCCAACCACTCCGAGAGTGTAGTGGGTGATTTTATGTGCCACCGACACAGGTGCCAGACGAGGCTGACGAACGGCCACGCTCGGATGGTGTTTTTTTTTTTTTTTATGTGCCACCGACACAGGTGCCAGACGAGGCTGGCAGACGGCCACGCTCGGATGGTGTTTTTATGTGCCACCAACACAAGTGCCAGATGAGGCTGGTGAACGGCCACGATCGGATGGTGTTTGTTACGTGCCCACAGCACGGAGGCCAGTCGATGCGGTACTGGCTACGGCCACGTTCGGATGGTTTTCTTGTGTGCCACCGGCACTGGTACCACAAAGATACAAATTCCATTGATGTTCATCTATTTTGATTTGGTTTGATTTTCACTTGCCTCAACAGGTCTTCACAACTGTCACACACTTGCCTCAACAGGTCTTCACAAGTGTCACATACTTGCCTCAACAGGTCTTCACAAGTGTCATAAGAAGGAAGGTATGCACAGGTAGACTGACTACGTCCCAGGTAGGGGCCACGGGTTATGGCCTGACTAGTCTTGCCGGGTCTTTGGATGGTGTTTTTATGTGCCACCAACACAGGTGCCAGATGAGGCTGGCGAACGGCCACGATCGGATGGTGTTTGTTACGTGCCCACAGCACGGAGGCCAGTCGATGTGGTACTGGCTACGGCCACGTTCGGATGGTTTTCTTGTGTGCCACCGGCATTGGTACCACAAAGATACAAATTCCATTGATGTTCATCTATTTTGATTTGATTTGATTATGATTATTATTATTATTATTATCACTTGCCTCAACAGGTCTTCACAAGTGTCATTTGATTTGATTAGCACTTGCCTCAACAGGTCTTCACAAGTGTCATTTGATTTGATTAGCACTTGTCTCAACAGGTCTTCACAAGTGTCATAAGAAGGAAGGTATGCACAGGTGGACTGACTATGTCCCAGGAAGGGGCCATGGGCTATGGCCTGACTAGTCTTGCCGGGTCTTCGGACAGGTGCCAGATGAGGCTGGCGAACGGCCACGATCGTATGGCGTTTGTTATGTGCCCACAGCACGGAGGCCAGTCGATGCGGTACTGGCTACAGCCACGTTCGGATGGTTTTCTTGTGTGCCCCGGCACTGGTACCACAGAGATACAGATTCCATTGATGTTCATCTATTTTGATTTGTTTTGATTTTTTAATTTTGTTGATTTGTTGATTTTCATTTGCCTCAACAGGTCTTCACAAGTGTCACAAGAAGGAAGGTATGCACAGGTGGACTGACTACGTCCCAGGTAGGGGCCACCACGATCGGATGGTGTTTGTTATGTGCCCACATCACAGAGGCCAGTCGATGCGGTACTGGCTACGGCCACGTTCGGATGGTTTTCTTGTGTGCCACCGGTACTGGTACCACAAGGATACAAATTCCATTGATGTTCATCTATTTTGATTTGGTTTGATTTGATTTTGATTTTCACTTGCCTCAACAGGTCTTCACAAGTGTCACACACTTGCCTCTGCCTCAACAGGTCTTCACAAAGTGTCACACACTTGCCTCTGCCTCAACAGGTCTTCACAAGTGTCACACACTTGCCTCAACAGGTCTTCACAAGTGTCATAAGAAGGAAGGTATGCACAGGTGGACTGACTACGTCGCCGGGTCTTCGGATGGTGTTTTTATGTGCCACCGACACAGGTGCCAGTTGAGGCTGGCGAACGGCCACGATCGGATGGTGTTTGTTGTGCCCACAGCACGGAGGCCAGTCGATGCGGTACTGGCTACGGCCACGTTCGGATGGTTTTTGTGTGCCACCGGTACTGGTACCACAAAGATACAAATTCCATTGATGTCATCTATTTTGATTTGGTTGATTTGATTTTCACTTGCCTCAACAGGTCTTCACAAGTGTCACACACTTGCCTCAACAGGTCTCCACAAGTGTCACACACTTGCCTCTGCCTCAACAGGTCTTCACAAAGTGTCACACACTTGCCTCTGCCTCAACAGGTCTTCACAAGTGTCACACACTGCCTCAGCAGGTCTTCACAAGTGTCATAAGAGGGAAGGTATGCACAGGTGGACTGACTACGTCGCCGGGTCTTCGGGTGGTGTTTTTATGTGCCACCGACACAGGTGCCAGATGAGGCTGGCGAACGGCCACGATCGGATGGTGTTTGTTGTGCCCACAGCACGGAGGCCAGTCGATGCGGTACTGGCTACACGGCAACGTTCGGGTGGTTTTCTTGTGTGCCACCAGCACTGGTACCACAAAGATACAATTCCATTGATGTTCATCTATTTTGATTTGTTTTGATTTGATTTTCACTTGCCTCAACAGGTCTTCATAAGTGTCACAAGAAGGAAGGTATGCACAGGTGGACTGACTACGTCCCAGGTAGGGGCCACGGGTTATGGCCTGACTAGTCTTGCCGGGTCTTCTCACGCACAGCATACTTCCATAGGTCTCGGTCTCTAGACATTTCCTTAGTGAGACCTAAAGTTCGAAGGTCGTGCTTCACCACCTCGTCCCAGGTTTTCCTGGGTCTACCTCTTCCACAGGTTCCCTCAACTGCTAGGGTGTAGCACTTTTGCACACAACTATCTTCAGCCTTTCTCGTCACATGACCATACCAGCGCAGCCGTCTCTCTTGCACACCACAACTGACGCTTCTTAGGTTCAACTTTTCTCTCAAGGAACTTACACTCTGACGATTATGAACACTGACATTACACATCCATCGGAGCATACTGGCTTCATTTCTTGCGAGCTTACGCATATCCTCAGCAGTCACGGCCCATGTTTCACTACCATGTAGCATGGCTGTACGTACACATGCATCATACAGTCTGCCTTTTACTCTGAGCGAGAGGCCTTTTGTCACCAGCAGGGGTAAGAGCTCTCTAAACTTTGCCCAGGCTATTCTTACTCTAGCAGTTACACTTTCAGCACTCCCACCCCCGCTACTGACTTGGTCTCCTAGGTAGCGGAAGCTATCAACTACTTCTAGTTTGTCTCCCTGGAAAGTGGCAGAAGTTGGTCTCTGCACATTTCCAGTGTTTATTGCTCCTAAGCATTTGCCACAGACAAAAACTATTTTCCTAGTTAGCCTTCCTTTGACATTGCTGCACCTCTTATGTGTCCATAGCTTACACTTGGTGCATCTTATAGAGTTTCTACCTACACCTTTTTTACAGATCGAGCAGGGCCATCTACCTGAAGGCGTTTGTGATTGATCTACCTTCCTACTTATTAGGACTTTGGTTTTGGCTAGGTTGATTCTAAGGCCCTTCGATTCTAATCCTTGTTTCCACACCTGAAACTTCTCCTCCAGTTCTGATAGTGACTCAGCAATTAGAGCAAGGTCATCAGCATAGAGGAGCTCCCAGGGGCAACCTGTCTTGAATTCCTCCGTTATTGCCTGGAGGACTATGATAAATAGGAGGGGACTGAGGACTGAACCTTGGTGGACCCCAACCTCTACCCGGAATTCTTCACTACAAACATACATACATATAACAATATAAATAGAATAAATATTTATGCATATATGTATACATATATGTACATACATACATATATGCATACATATATGTACATACATACATATATGCATACATATATGTACATACATACATATATGTATACATATATATATGTATATATATATATGTATTTATATATATACTTTGATACTTTGATACTTTGATAGGTTTCGGCCATTATTGGCCCAGGCCATGTCTAACTTAATAGCACCACCTGGTGCTATATATATATATATATATATATACTAGCAGTATCGCCTAGCGTTGCTTGGGTTTGTAAGGGAAATAACTATATAAGCATTTTTAGAGAGTTACTTCCCTTATATAAACTGAGCAAAAAATGCATTAAAAATCCGAAAAAATGATGGTAAATTTTTTTTTAAATCGTAGACTCATTGTAGACGCGTGCTAATACCCAGAAAGGCTCGATATGAATCCCGACAATAAGATACCCGCTTTTGGTTAAACTGCACCGCAAAATGTGGGAGTAGATAGGAATCTAAATCAGAGGAGACAGACTCTCACACAACTTCAGTTTTATTTATAAAGATATACATATATGGATACAGGACGTCACAAAACGTAAACAACATAAAATACGAAGACAAACTTGGGTATGCAAACAACGAAAGAAACAAATGGAAAACAAGACAAGTAACATAAAGAACGACCCTTTATCAGTTGTCAGATGTTCGTCTGCTCCTCATTTCGAGCAATTAACGACAATATGAGGCCTCGAAGGGCAGTTGCTCTGGCGAACCAAAACAGAATTTAGGATTTGTGGAAGGTCAAAGCTGGTAGCAAAAACAGGACACTGGAGAGATACAATAAACCAAATAGGAACAAACATAGAGGACCATTAGGCCAGACGAGGTAAGGTAACGAACGCTGGAGGAATATTGTCTTTGACAAGAGAAAAGAGGAGACAGATAAGAATATGTCTTTCCAGAAAAAACACACTCACATATAAATATATATATATATATATATATATAGAGAGAGAGAGAGGAGGAGAAACAGAGAGATAGATTAAAATATAGATACATGAAAATATGGATATAAATAGACAAACATACCTGCATATATATTTATGCATAATATACATATGTATGTGTGCATATGTGTGCATGTGTGTGTGTGTGTGAGTGTGTAAATTTATATACATATGTATGAATGCGAGTACATATATACATATACATACATACATATATATATATATATATTTACATGTATATATATACATACAAATATATATATCATAATATATCATCATCATATATATGTATATATGTGTATATATATATAAAAGTATATATATTATATATATAAGTATATATATATTATATTATATATATAATATATATACACACATATGTATGTAAGTATATATATATATATATATACATACATACATATGTATATATACATATATATATATGTATATATACATATGTATGTATGTATGTATGTATGTATATATATATATATATATATATATATATAAATATGTGTGTGTGTGTGTGAGTGTGTAAATTTATATACATATGTATGAATGCGAGTACATATATACATATACATACATACATATATATATATATATATATTTACATGTATATATATACATACAAATATATATATCATAATATATCATCATCATATATATGTATATATGTGTATATATATATAAAGTATATATATTATATTATATATAAAGTATATATATATTATATTATATATATAATATATATACACACATATGTATGTAAGTATATATATATATATATATACATACATACATATGTATATAACATATATATATATATGTATATATACATATGTATGTATGTATGTATGTATGTATGTATGTATATATATTATATATATATATATATATAAATATGTGTGTGTGTGTATATAGACACACACATATATACACACATATATTCGTATACATATACATACATATATATACATATATACATATAATATATATATATAATATATATATGTATTATATATATATACATGCGTATATACATATGTATATATACATGTGCTTATGTAGAGTAGGGCATGACTATTAATTCAATTAGAGAGGAGTCAATTGAATACAAATTGCAAACTCCGCAACTTTCCAGAAAACATTTGTTTGGTTTCATGAAAGAAATATCAATTAATAAAGATGTCGCCTTCATTTCCTTAATATTCCAAATTGCTTGAAAATCAAATCAAATTTTTATGCTTCCAAAGAATTGGAACCATCTTCTGAGCGCCATTCACTTCAACGGCTTCTTTTAAACTATTAAATGATCTTTAAAATAACTTCATTTTACAGCAGATTTTTTTCATTCCATTATTTATTTTCTTGTTTATTTTATTATTTAAATCTTATTCATCTGTTTTGGTTTGTCTTGTTTGTTTATGTTGTCTGTTCAGATGAAGTTTCGTAATAAGAAGAGAACAGGTCTGCAAAAGTAAGGATTTGAAGAAATCTTTAAAGCCAAGTTATATAAAGATAAAGAAATAATTTTATTCTCAAACACAGGATAATGCTAATAATATATCATGAACAGGATAAACTACTCATATTTTGCTGAAAAATGTGTCGGCAACTAGCCATGAGACCCAAACTCACAACTCTGTGATTATGTGTCACAGTGCTTTACCTTTAAGCTAAACTGACCCAACAAAAAACACTTCTGCAAACTTAGGCTATATAAATCTAGCTTTATAAGACACTATTCATCATCATTATCATCATCATCGTTTAGCGTCCGCCTTCCATGCTGGCATGAGTTGGACGGTGCAACTGGGGTCTGGGAAGCCAGAAGGCTGCACCAGGCCCAGTCAATGTTTCTATGACTGGATGCCCTTCCCAATGCCAACCACTCCATGAGTGTAGTGGGTGCTTTTTACATGCCACCAGCACGGAGGCCAGGCGAGGCTGGCAACGGCCACGATTGGATGGTGCTTTTTACGTGCCACCGGCACGGAAGCCAGTCAGGGCGGCGCTGGCAATGGCCACGTTCGGATGGTTCTCTTATGTGCCACCAGCACTGGTATCACAGCTACAATTTCCATTGATGTTGATCGATTTTGATTTTATTCTCGCCACTATCGTAGGTTAATTTCAAATTACAATGAAAGTAAACAAAAAATTTGCTTTAGAAGAGTTGAGATGTATTGAAAGATACAGAAATAATTTTTTCTCGAATGCAGGATAAAGCCAGTAATATAGCATGAACAGGATAAACTATCCATATTTTGCAGAAAAATGTGTCAGCGACTGAGAATCTCTGTCCATGGGTGCTGGAATGGTTGCGTAGCTAAGGAATTCACTTTGTAACTGAGTTATTTCCAGTTCAATTCTTGTAAGCAACATCTCAAACAACTTCTTCTGTATACCTTTGGGTCAAAAAAAAACCTTTGTGAATGAATTTTGTTGAGCCATTTAAACTTACTTATTTCTCTAGTGCTGATGATGCTTATTAAGGTAGAAACATGTCCACAACTGCACTCATACACTCTGCCTTTCACTCTGAGGCCTATTCTTATTCTCACTGATACACTCTCAGAACATCCCCAGCAACTACTTCTGGGTATCCCCCGCCTGGCATTCAATGGAGTCTATTTACTGCATATTTTTAGTGTTGTTTTGTGCATGTGTGTGTGTGTATAAATATGCATACACGCATGCATATATGTAACAACAGTCTCAATAATGTCTTCAATCCAAAGTAGTAAGCTTGGATATACATCAGCAGTAACTGTAGAGGTGCAGCAACTGCTGCGTTGCACACAAACTGATCAAACTCATTGGTTCCGTATATACGGAGACCCTCTACAAAGGTCCCTTTATGTAATTACTGAACCTGCTAGGAACAGCAACCAAAGCTCTTTCAAATCATAGCTTACCATCTTAAATACGGTAATGACACATCTGAAAATGTTATCTTAGACAGAAACTTGGACAATGTACACAGCACTGGAAAAGGAAATTGATGCTTCTGAGATGTGGGTCTTTTGTGGATTGGGGTAACAAAGAGTCAAGTGCTAGAAAAGCTAAAGGTTGTAAAGACACCTGTTGCTTGGAATCAAGACTATAATGCTATCATATTTTGGATATATAATGTGCCGTGAATCCTTGTTCAGGACCATCCTGACAGGAATTGTGGAGGGGCAGAGAGCAAGAGGCTGCCAAAGATGTTTGTAAGCTGATACCTTCAATGAATGTGTTGGAAAGAAAAGCCTGGCGTTATTGTACGCATACAACCAGCCTGGTTGTATGCAAGCCAACCCCTGGACACATGGAAGGGAACTGGTGGATGATGACCAGAGATATCCCCATGCCACCAGAGCAAAGATGTGGTCAGATCAGGGATACCTTTTGATTATAGCTCTACTCAATAATAATTATGATTTATCACCACTACAACAGCAACAATATATGTTGAGAAACAGAATGCATTGTAAAGGGATTGTAATATGGCTTGACTGTGGCCATGAATCAGATGCAATTCACTAGAAGGGTCCAAAGGCAATAGGAACTAGGAAGGGAAGGGCATCTGGCAATAGGATTAAAAGCCACATGACAAAGCAGTTGGTCCTTCTCTTATTAGGAACAGTTTCCCCATCACCCAATAAGAAATCCCTCAGACTGTGATAACCTGTGCAACACATACCAGCATGGTAAGCAGACATGAAATGTTGCTGCTGATGATGATGATCATGACGATGATGATGGCGTGGGGGGAGGGGAGAAGGACGAGGAGATGGGAGGACGAAGAGTAGGAGACAGCGAAGGAGGATGAGGAGGAAGAGGATAATGATGGTTGCTGGTGGCGATGACGGTGAGGAGAATGAATATGATGATGATGATGATGATGATGATGATGATGGTGTTGGTGGTGGTGGTGGTGGTGGTGGTGGTGGTGGTGGTGCGATCAGACTGTGCTCATTTACAGCGAGGTATAGGGGTACCCAGAGATAAGCATCTGTGGACTGCACAGAGTTATTCGTCTGATAAACTCTTTACCCAGGGGCAGCTCACAACAGGATAGATTCAGAGTTACAGTTACACAAGTGACTACAATTGTGATGATGATGATGATGATGACGATGATGATGATGATGATGTGATGATGATGATGATGGTGGTGGTGGTGGTGGTGGGGTGGTGGTGGTGCGATCAGACTGTGCTCATTTACAGCGAGGTATAGGGGTACCCAGAGATAAGCATCTGTGGACTGCACAGAGTTATTCGTCTGATAAACTCTTTACCCAGGGGCAGCTCACAACAGGATAGATTCAGAGTTACAGTTACACAAGTGACTACAATTGTGATGATGATGATGATGATGGTGGTGGTGGTGGTGGTGGTGGCATGGTAATGTTGGTAGTGGTGATGATGATGGAGGTGATGATGATGATTATAATGATGATGATAGTGGTGGTGGTGGTGGTGGTGGTGAGGATGGTGGCGGCGGTGGTGGTGGTGGTGGTAGTAGTGGTGATGGTAGTGGCATGGTAATGGTGGTAGTGGGGATGATGATGGAGGTGATAATGATGATGATAATTATAAGGATGATGATGGTGGTGGTGGCGGTAGTGGTGAGGATGATGGTGGTAGTGGTGGTAGTAGTGGTGGTGGTAGTGGTGGTGGCGTGGCAATGGTGGTAGTGGTGATGATGATGATGATGATGATGATGATGATGAAGACAATAGATGACAATACCTGACAGCGGTAATGATAAAGATAATTAGGTGAATGAATATGACGATGATGATGATGATGACGATGATGATGGTGATGATGATGATGATGATGAAGATGAAGATGACAATAATGATAAGGGAGAGGAGAAGAGCAATGATAATGACAGCATTGTTAATTACATGAATATTTATAATGTGGTCAATGATGATGATGATGAGGACAATAACCAGAATATCATTCTTGCGTTTGCAAATATTTTCACTGATTAAAATCTCAAGAGAAAGAAACTGTGCGTGTGTTGTGTGTGTGTTATTTGTGTTTATTTGTGTGTGCGTATGCAGGTGTGCGAAAGTCTATCTCGCTTCATGTGCAGGTGAGTATGTAAATGTGAGTGTACCAAGGGAGTTTGTATGTGGATGTGTATGAGTGTGTTTGTGTGTGTGTGTGTGTGTGTGTGTACACAAATATATATAGATGTCTGTGTGTGTGTTTGTTCATATATATATATATATATACATATATGCACATAGATCTGTATTTTTATATATCTATATATATGTATGTATATACATATATGTATGTATGTATGTATGTATGTATATATATATGTATATATATATATATATATATGTATATATATTTATAAATATATATATACATACATACATACATACATACAAATATACATATGTATATATATATACATTTATATATGTGCATATATATACATATATATATATACATATATATACATATATATACATATATATATATAAGCATTTATACATATGTGTGTGTGTACATATATATATATATATGTATGTATGTATGTATGTATATGCATTTATATATTGATCAATTGACAGATAGGTATATAGATATATTTATATACATATATACTTCTATATTTATATATATGTGTTCATGTGTGTATACTTGCATGTGTGTATATATATATATATGTGTGTGTGTGTGTGTGTATATATATATATATATATATATATATATAAGTATGTGTGTATCTGTGTATGTATGGTTGTATGTTTACAACCGTATGCTCACAAACATCCACGCATGGTCGTCTATGTGTGGAGTGAAATAAATATAAAGTAGAATTAGTTGCTATGACAACAATAACCAATAAATAATAATGTTCGTTTGTTGGCTGACATTAAAGATGACAGCAATTTAAGAGCGGCATACAACTTGGACAAGTGTAGTGCCCTTAATTCCTTCCATTATCAGAAACTCAATAATTTACAACAATACTTCAGATTAAGACAAATTTCTCCTTTTGCAAAAATTTTCCTTGTTTTCGTTTTTCTGCTTCAAAAACAAATTTTTCTGAGATTAAACAAATCTTTGTTTCTTTTCCTTTTCTTTGCCTTTTCTTTTTCTTTTTTGTAAAGAAATTTTCATTTAGGAGATGTCAGAGTAATTATTATTATTATTGTTGTTGCTATTGTTATTACTATTATTGTTCTTATTTCTGTTTAACCCTTTAGCATTTAAACCGGCCATATCCGGCCAGAAGTATTCTACTGTTTTATGTTCAAACTGGCCAGATCTGGTCTCTCACACCAACCCTACAATATCGCTTTAAAAATTAACAGCTACCTCATCAAAATCTCAAAGCTACAAGATAATGCATGATTAGTTCAAAACAATTTGAATAAAAAAGGATTAATTTTGGCAGAATAATGCAAACACTAAAGGGTTAACTCAGGTTTTGTAGGACCTCCTGGTGTCTTGCATGCATTGCCGGCTTGGTATGATACCTACAGCCTATGGTACCCTGCTATCGGTTCTTTCCAGCTTATCTAATACTTCGCTGATTATTGTCAGCGGAGAGAAAAAGCTATGAAAACTGGTGAGACTTAAATTCTATCAGAGAAGAAAAAAAAACTACTGAATCTTCAATCAAAACAACTACAAGACACAAAATGCTTGAAGACATTAGTTCCAGCTTTGAATTCTGAGTTCAAATCCCGTCGAGGTCAATCTTGGAGAGTTGCATCACATTCCAATCTGATTTGGCTTGATTTCTACAGCTGGATTCCCTTCCAAATGCCAACCAATTTACTGTCTATGCTGGGTGCTTTTATTGTGCCACTAGCACAAGTGCTCCTACATGGCCCCAGCACAAATTCTTTTTAGGTGGCACTTATTCACCAGCGGATGTAGCCTCATATATAATATATATGTGTGGTTGTGTGTGTGTGTATATGTGTGGTTGTGTGCATGTGTATATGTGTGTGCACATGTGTATGTATGTATATGTGTGTATATGTGTGTTGGAGGTGGGGTGCATGTATAAAATCATAAAGTCAGGAGGTACGAGTGGTGAATAAATATTTATTTAGCCCTGTGACTTACATAGGATTACAGCCGTTTCGCAACATTCTTCGTGCATAATTCAATTTCATCATGGAAGAAATTATGTTTCCATGTTTGCATTAATAAGTATTCACAACACAATTCTCTGAATCCACATATCATTCTACTTATCTGCTTGTATGTATGTATGTATGTATGTATTTATGTATGTATGTATGTATGCATGTATGTATATATATATATATATATATATATATATATGTATGTATGTATGCATGTATGTATGTGTATATGTATGTAAGTGTGTATGTATATGTGCATATATGTATGTGTGTATATATGGATGCATGTATGTATGTGTGTATGTATGTGTGTGTATATATGCATGTATGTATGTGTGTATGTATACATGTATGTACGCATGTATTTATGTATATATGTATGTACGTGTATATATATGTATGTGTGTATTTATATATGTGTGTGTATGTATGCATGTATGTATGCATGTGTGTATATATGTATGTGTACATGTATGCTTGTATGTATGCATGCATGCATGTATGTGTGTGTATGCATGTATGTATGTATGTATGTATGCGTGTGCATATATGTATGCATATATGCATGCATGTACGTATACGTATGTATGTATGTATGTATATTTCTTTATGTAAGTGTATTTGTGTGCAAGACATTTTCCTTTTTTTGCCGTTATCGATTTTTGTTTCATCCTTTAAGAGATCGATAAATTTTGTTAGACGTTACTGGGGTGGGGTGGGGTGGGTGGGTGGGGGTGATATATGATTGAATACAAACCCTTGAAGGCGACCCCCCAGTATGATAACAGTCTAAAGCACCTAAAGCCAATAAATGGATAGAAGAGGGGGGAAAGATCGAAAATGAACAAATACTGAAAGAGAGAGAGTGAGAGAGAGAGAGAGAGAGAGGGAGAGAGAGAGAGGCAGACAGACAGGCAGAAAGAAAGAGAGAGAGACGGAGTGAGTGAGAGGTAGAGTGAAAGTGTATTTGTGCATGTGTGCATGTGTGCGTGACTCCATTGATAATCAACCTACTCAACAAGCACTGCTAAAAGATAAATATTTAATAAAGCTTGTTTATTTTATGTTGATTTATGGAGATATTTTAGACAGCTTTAGTTTAACCTTTCAGTCGTGTAATCTTTACAAACGTAGAATTAAAAATTATATGATTTCTCTGTCGGATTCCCGACTGAATTAAAAACATTATTTCAAAAATGAAATGACTCTATTTATAGTTTTTAATTTATTTTTTTATAACACAAACGTCCACATACTTTTTTTTAAAGCCTACCAATATATATTCTTGTATATTTATTTAGCGATTCTTCCAAAACTACTTTGGTAATTATGCAGAAGTTGAAGTGTTTGCTTTACTAATAAGGTCATAATAAAAACGAAACATGCGCAGAGTTTTTATCCATGTTTACTGAAATGATTAAACTGCATAACATTTGGCTCCTAAGTTGTTAATGCTCTCGGCATTATGTATTCGTGTTATCTAAAAACATGTAGCCTAATGGTTATTAGTAGATTGAAATAACATGAAATACAGTGTCTTGTTTAATGTCCCCTTGTGAAGCATGTTCTAGGAACATGAGTCCATCATCCTAAGCATGAAGTCACGTGCCTTTACATACACACGCAAATGTAAAATGAACTAAAGCTTCTTCAATCGCTATTCTGTTGCCAATCATACAAACACGTGCAGAAGGGAGATAGCCTGACAACATATATACAAAGACACTTCAAAATTAAATTAATCATTGAGATTTGATTGCTCGAACCTTTCCAAATGCATGTTATAAAATGACACATGTACATTTATTCAAGTGTTGGACGCGCACACAAACAGACACTGACTATAGCAGCAGTGGAATTGTTGAGGGCAATTGTATCACAGTTTAATGCTTTTTAAAAAAAGATCTTGTGATATTTAAGATCTACAAGAAAATACTTATGCTTAGAAAAAATTCTACCTACATTAGCACGAACATTTAAACTATATGAAGGATTATAACACAATATTTCGTATGCTATTTTCGCATTTTTTAAATATATATTCTCACTTAGAAACTCAAGCACTGATGAGCACTACGAGTAAGGGATTCTTCGCCAAGGGATGAGCTAGATATGTGTTTCCTAATCAACTACGGATCGATAATTATAAATTCATCGGTCTAAACTAGAATACGTCTCCTTACATAAATGATTCGAGGAAGTGTTATCTATGTATCTCAGAGAAGCATAACATTATATTACAGTATTTTACATTTTTGAACAAGCTATGAAGATATTTTCATAAATGTAAGTTAAAGAATTTCTGATTGGTTAAAAAAAGCTTATTTCCTTCTTAATATATTGCCGATATCCTGAAAGATGGCCACATTAAAACGCTTTCAGTTTTCATCAACACTAATCCATTTAAACTACTATTTTTAATAGCCTTCTTTCTTGCTTTTGATTATATTTAACACGTTATTAGGGACGTTGATACATCATTTAATTATGTATGTGAATAGTTAAATATATCACGTGTTCTACATATAATAACCGAATAGATAAATATGAGAGACATTTTCTACCGGCTTCGTTAATAACCGATTAAATCTCGATGACAAGTTTTCGGTGCGTCTGTAAATATTTTTGCTTCTGTATTGTCACGCTGCATCCTTCTTCAATCAGTTGAATAATCGGTAACCCAGAACTTTGAATAAAGATTCCAATAGCTTCAGCTTAATGTAGTAAGTCCTTTTTTCGTTCGTAGACCCAAACGTTCAACAATTTACTCGTACACGTGCATACAAATACGCATGCATACACGCGCACAAACACACACACACACACACACACACACACAAATACGGACTATTGCACAGATAGATAGACAGACACTGCATATCTGGATCACTAGATCCGTAGTTCGCGCCTAATTGTTCGAGAGACAACTTCTGCGCCAAACGTTTGCTCGACAAGATCTGTTTTTCTCTTTCTCTTCTTTCTCTCGCACTTTTTCTTAGTTAAACATGGTACAGCCTTGATCGAACAGCGCCACGATCAATGTATTTTCACCGTGCTTAACCGGTCCTTTTTCCTCTAGCAGTAGATTGCATTATCCAAAATTGTCGTCAATTTTTATGAGGCTACAGCCTAAATTGAGGGAGATACGGCCGCTATTTCTACGGGATCGAGCAACCACGTTGAGCTTCCTTCATCGGCTCGTTCCTTGCGCGGTGTCAAACACGCTGAAGAACTACCATATAACCGAAACTATAATTACAAAGAACAGAGTTTAATATACAATAAACCTTTATAGAAGATCACACCATTCACAGAGACATCAAAAACAAACACTACAACTCTGGTTTAGAGATCTAAAGTAAGTTTTATGCCTGGAAAATATTGTAGTTAAGACGTAAAGAACTTGAAAAGCATTCTGTCTCAGTGATGTTGGAACTTCACAGAAAACTTCTCCAATTACCTTTCCAGTAAACGTTCGTGTTTTTCTAGATTCTTAGATGCATGCATGGTGTGTGGTCGAAGTTTGCTTTGCAGCTATGTCACTTCGGGTTCGGTTCCACCGCACGGCGCATTGGGGAAGTGTTTTCTACTATAGCCCTGACTAACCATTCTCTTGTGAGTGTATTTGGTGAACGGAAACTGTGTGGAAGCCTATCATATATCTGTATGTATGTATGTATGCATGTATGTATGTATGTATGTATGTATGTATGCATGCATGTATGTTTGTAAGTGTCTGTGCGTTTGTGTTTACATGACTTGGTCATCGGTGTTGCTTTGTTTACGTCCTCATAGGTTAGCAGTTCGACAAAAAGAACTGATAGAGTAAGTACCAAACATAAGAAGATTAATTACTGGGGTCAGTTCGTTCGAATAAACCCATCAACGCATTACTCCAGCATGGCCGCAGTCCAATGACTGAAACAAGTAACAGAATAAAACGAAAAGTGATATAGAGGTCGCAGCATTGTCAGTTAATTTAGAAACTCGATTTGCAATTACGAGTTCCAAGGTTCAATCCAGCCGCAAGTTACGTCGAGCAAAGTGTTGCTTACGATAACATTGGATTGTCCCAAGTCTTGTGAATGGAACTGGACAGACAGAAAATGTTTGGAAGCCCGTTCAGGGCCATCTTAAGGTGACACAGTAGGCAGTCTGGGAGCACAGTTCTGACTCGTGTATGTTGTGGACTTTAGGGTCCAGTACATTGATTAGCCTAGGGATCCTGCTAAGGCGACTCTCAATCCGTTGGATGAATCGTACAAGTATTTTAAAGGTCCGGTTTTGGCGCATCACACTCTGTTTCACGTTGATTCTGTCCGAGAATTGCGTTACGAGAAAGTACACTTGTCTGAGGAATATTAAGCTACTTACACGCTAATTCGGGGGCAGGTAATACAGCTGATTGCACAACTGAATTCTCATCCTCGAAACTTAGGAAGATTCATTTCCAAAGACATAATTTCAGCTATTTTCGAATTATTTTTAACGTTGCATTTTTCATAAAACTGGAAACAGGTAACATTAAAACGAACAGCAAAGCTTTTCCGTTGCGTTGAGAATCCACTTCACAGTATTTGCTCCTTCATGATAGTTTGATAAAAAATATTTGGCAGATATCGAGAACTCAAAAAGCTTACGGAAAATTGAAAGTTACTTGTTAAATTGAAAGCATTCCTTTATTTCAGTGCCTTAAATTATGGTTAGTGGGGTATACAACAGCTTTTAACATTTTAGTGTGGTTGTAATGGAGTTAATGAATAATGAACGATAAACAACATTATGTGAGCAGCCTGTTTAATTCACAGAATCAGACTAAATTGAAAATAATTTTTCATTGTGTTTATTTAATGAGGAACATAATATATACATTTTTATAACTGTTGATTTAATAACAGCATTTGGGAATTAACAATAAAAGAGCACTTGGTTAATGCAAATATATGCTGAACTGTAATACGAAGACAGTTTGTAATTAATAATGGCCAATTAAGTTAAGCAAGGAAAACAGAAGAGAAAGGTGAGAGACTATCATTTAGGAAAAAAAACTATGAACCGTATAATGTAACCCTGAGATAGCTCTACTTAAACTTGAATTCGTTCGCCTTTTTATTACTGTCAGCTAAAAAGTTCTAGAACCTTCTATAGACTAATTGACAGGAAAATTTCAGCTCACTAATGCAACTGATTGGCTGATTGGCAATCACATGAGCTTAATGCCTTTTATGGCAATCACATGAGCTTAATGCCTTTTATGGCAATCGTAGTCCAAAGATGGGAATTATGAATGCCATGGTTTAAAACATTGTCTTCTCACTACAAAACAGTGACGTTAAAAGAGCAATAAAAACATACTCTGAAAGTGGCAAAATGGATAATCTGGTACGTATCTGGAACCAAAGAGGCCAGATGGTAGTGTAGCTAAATTAGTGCTGCTGCATTAATTTTTCTGTTTTCCAATATAGAATATAATTTCACGAAAATAATGCAACATTTAATTAGAACCTTTAACTTTGTCGGGGAGGGTGACTTCTCAATGACTGATGAATATCTTTTAATTCCTCAAATCAATATTTTTCATCATGTTTGACTAAATTTATCCTGTTTGTATTCAATGTAAATATCACTGGTTCGGAGGGGGGGGAAAATTTACCAGTTAATAAACAGATTAAATCTGTTAGACACTGACTGAAGTACTTTCACTGGTGACATAGTAAGATAAAATCGTGTTACTAAATCACCTAAATACAAAATAAATTACATTTAGGAACTAGGAAGGGAAGGGCATCTGGCAATAGAAGACAGAATTTCGAAAGAGATATCCTAGGCGTCAATGTTTCTCAGCCAATTTTCCCCCAGGCACCTCTATAATTTTCCAAAGAAATATATGCCCCACTGGTTGTTGGAAAAAAAGTATAAGTGTAGTATATTTGGTCTGAAAAAAGATTTTCACAACTCCATGTGAAAAAAAAAACACTTGGATTCCATACCCTGCCACAATTTTCGCAGGTCTCACTGGTGGGGCGTATGCCCCACGTTGGGAATCTCACTGCTACACTTCATGGGGAAAATATAAGAAATTATGGCGGGCTAAAATGTAAAAAATGTTTTTAAAAATCGAAATTTCAGAGGAAACATTTTGAGATTTGTAATTATCCTTGAAGGAAACACAAGAGTCCTTGAATGAAACACAAGAATCTTTGAATGAAACAAGAATCCTTGAATGAAACAAGAGTCCTTGAATGAAACACAAGAATCCTTGAATGAAACAAGAATCCTTGAATGAAACAGAAGTATCTTTGAATGAAATACAAGAGTCCTTGAATGAAACACAAGAAACTTTGAATGAAACACAAGAGTCCTTGAATGAAACAAGAATCTTTGAATGAAACACAAGAGTCCTTGAATGAAACACAAGAATACTAAGAAACAAAAATGAATAAAAGTTCCCTTTTTATTTCCTAAGAAGAATGGAACATCTATAAATCTTTGTCCATTGGGAATACATTCTCTTTAGTCAAGATGTTACCAAGACCGGGTTATCAACATTAATCACAATTCCAGTAACACACGAGTGAGTAGCTTATCTTTCTGCTTTTGAAAACCCTGACTTAAAGACACACAAAAATCTTTCTAGTTTTCTTGAATAAAGTCACAAATTATATTAGGGTTATAGTTCACTCGATCTTTATTGATTCTGTTTGATTTCTTTGAGATCAAACTTCAGTTTTTGAAAAGGAGGAAATTTATCACCGTTTGAATTGTCTTTCACTTAACATGTTGGTTCGTGGTTTCCTGAAGCCTTGCGGATGTGAAAGGTAAGGCTGACGTCAACGAGATTTAAGTGCGAAACACTGTTTCAAACTTAAAGACCAAAGATCAAAGACAATACGGAAAGACCAAAGACCCCAGGTCCTTGCTGATCCAGCAGACTTGTAATCTAAGACACTCCATATTTGACCATCCTATCAATGTCTGTGTTATCTTATGTGTGTCCGTTTATCTTTAAGATTGGTAAGTGCGATTTGAAGAGGTTAATTTGGCTGCTATTATAAGCAGTGAATTGGTGAACTCTTTAGGACATTGGATACAATTAATGGCAATGTTTATTTCTGTGTTCTGAGTTCAAATACCGCCAAGGGTTACTCTAAAATTCCTCCTGTCAGGGTCTACAAAAACACACCTGTGCCGTAGACAATTCTTTTTTTCTTTCCCACCCCTTCTCATTCTTCTCCCAATCTTCTTTCTCCTTTACTTCTTCCACTTCTTCTTCTCTCTTCTTCTTCTTCTTCTTCTTCTTCTTCTTCTTCTTCTTCTTCTTCTTCTTCTTCTTCTTCTTCTTCTTCTTCTTTTTCTACTTCTTCTCCTCCTTCTTCTTCTCCTCCACCTTCTCTCTTCTTCCTTACCCTATCATTTTTTCCTCTCCTTCCCTCCCCTCTTTTCCCTCCCATTTCCTCTTTCTTCTTCCTTTTCTTTTTCTCTCCTACTCCTCCTTCTCCCTTTCTCTCTTTCTCTTTCTCTCTCTCCACACACACACACACACACACACACACACACACACACACACACAAACACACACACACACATGCCCACACATGCACAGACGTCTCAAAAATAAATAAGACACCCCATCCCATAATACTGCTGCCGCACCTGTGGTAACCACCACCCATTATTAGCTCAATACCCATACCAGTCAAACATTTAAATCATTTAGAACCCAGCACAACGCTTGTCTGCGAAATACTCAACCGACCATTACGTAGAACCACCAAACGGCATTATTGCGTTTCTAGAAACGAATCTTTCAAAACACGAAGGTGTCTTTTGACTTCCGAGACGTATGTGTATAAATGTGGAGGCGCAATGGCCCAGTGGTTAGGGCAGCGGACTCGCGATCATAGGATCGCGGTTTCGATTCCCAGACCGGGCGTTGTGAGTGTTTATTGAGCGAAAACACCTAAAAAGCTCCACGAGGCTCCGGCAGGGGATGGTGGTGATCCCTGCTGTACTCTTTCACCACAACTTTCTCTCACTCTTACTTCCTGTTTCTGTTGTACCTGTATTTCAAAGGGCCGGCCTTGTCACTCTCTGTGTCACGCTGAATATCCCCGAGAACTACGTTAAGGGTACACGTGTCTGTGGAGTGCTCAGCCACTTACACGTTAATTTCACGAGCAGGCTGTTCCGTTGATTCGGATCAACCGGAACCCTCATCGTCGTAACCGACGGAGTACTTCCATGTGTATAAACGATAGCAAACATTACGTTCCTGTTAACAAACAACATCACCCCTGAGGAATAAATTGTGTTTTTGTTGAGGGCTTTGGTGCCAATAAAATTAATTAATTTGGGTTTTTAATTCTAAGTGGTTCCCCGATGCTATTTAGCGGAACTGTTTCTATAAACACTTATCATATTTGATATCTAATATGGAATATCAGGCTTTAGACAGAGACGTGCTCACCTGCCGTTTTTTCTCATTAAACCAGATTATATAACTTGTAGGTGTTCATCAGAGAGAGAGAGAGAGAGAGAGAGAAAGAGAGAGGGTTGAGACATTTTATATTTTCTCTGGGTGTGAGTGTAATTCTCGTGTGTGTGTGTGCGTGTGTGTGTGTGCGTGTGTGTGTGTGCGTGTGTGTGTGTCTGCGAGTGGTTGTGTGTATGTGTGTAAGTGTGTGTACTAATGCGCATGTGACTGTGTGTGTGTGTGTGTGTGTCTGCGAGTGGTTGCGTGTATGTGTGTAAGTGTGTGTACTGATGCGCATGTGACTGTATGTGTGTGTGTATGTTTGTGTATTTGTGAGTGTTTATGTGTGTGTGTGCGAGTGATTGTGTGTATATGTGTGTGTATGTGTGTGTGCGCGCGCGAACGTTTGTGTATGCGAATGTGTGCGTATGTCTGTGTGTCTGTGAGTGCTTTTATGTGTACCTGTGTATGTGTGCGTGTGTGTGTGTATATGTGTGTGTGTGAGTGTGTGTGTATATATGTGTGTGTGTGTATCTCTGAGTGTGTAATGTATGTATATATATATATATGAAGTTTGACCTTAGTCCATTCTTGCATGCAACTGGAACATTACATCAACTAGATTGCAGTGCAGTGGTCACTCATGTGTAAACTACTAGCAGACAGTGGCGCAACACGGGCAAGGCCCACGGGGGACACAAGAGCCACGATGTTGATGACGGTGGTCACCGAAGCAATTACTCTGAACAGACAACTTTTGGGGGTGCAAAGTTTGAAAAGAGAAAAAAGTAATGAAACAATAATAATTGTCATCCGTCGTTGTCAGCGATGACCAAGGACAACCCAAAGGAGAAGACGGGGCACAATGTGTCCGGCATAGGTTGGGCACGGGTGGCTGGCAGGAACTGAAGGCAAAAGAGTTATTTCTGAACTTGCACAGTTCGCATTTTTTTCGTGCTTCTACAATCCTGTACCGTTCGCAGGACGTGGCATCACTGCTGGTACAAATTTGTAATTAAATTATTGAGTATTAATTGAAACGGCCGTAAGAAGCGAAGATGACTTATTAATAACTAGCAGTATCGCCCGGCGTTGCTCGGGTTTGTAAGGGAAATAACTATATAAGCATTTTTAGAGAGTTACTTCCCTTATAGATGCCAATTCGGGCTTTCTTAGCCATTTCTGTTTTGGTGTCTTCAAGCCATAAAGTCGTTCTTCTAAAAGAACGCTGGTCTCCTTGACAACGCTTTACGACGTTGATTTCCTTACACTCCCTTCCCCACAGCTTCACGAGGGAGGGAAGAAGGGGGAGAAGCAAACAGGTGCAGGTGTGACCATGGACGCCAACTCCGCCGCCATCGACACACGAAAAATTATGCATTAAAATGGAATAAAAAATATATGTGTGTTGGACTAGGAAATAAATTGGTCGATCTATTGAATAGCTGATGCCTGACCAAATTAAGATGTTGGATAGCTGGTGCCTGACTAAATAATAAGTGGGTGGATGGGTGGATGGGACAAACAGAGTGCTAGTGTATTGAGAGAGAAGTTAGGTATAAGAGGAATTATATACAGTGTGCAAGAGAGAAAACTGCACTAGTGATGCTGATGGATGCTGGCAGCTTCATAAAACAGTGCTGATCTCTCAAATTAGATGGAAAACGTAGAAGAGGGAGACTCAGGAAGATGCGGGTCGAAGCACTCAAGGACGACTTCAGGACGCTGAACATTTCAGACAAGATAACAAAGGACCAAAATACCTGGTGCCTTGCTGTACTCCACAGCAGAAGTATTAAGGCCTCTTCCACCTCAACCCCCTGGTAAAGTGGATTGGCCTGCAAGAGTCCTGTACCGGTGCCACGTAAAAAGCACTTGTGCCAGTGCCATATAGAGGGCCTTGTATGGTGCCACGTAGAAATGCGCGGCACATCCTGTAAAGTGGTTGACGTTAGGAAGTGCATCCGGTCGTAGAAACCATTCTAAATCAGACTGGAGCCTGGGGCAGCTTCCAACCTTGCCGGCTCTGGTCAAACCGTACAACCCATGCCAGCATGGACAGCAGGCATTAAATGATGATGATGATGAGGAGGAGGAGGAGGAGGTCTGACCAAATAAAGAACAAATATTGGATCGCTGATACCTGACTCAATAACTCCAAACGGCAGCAACACTTTTCCTTGCTTCTGAGAATCAAATCGCATTTACAATATTTGGTTTGGTTTTGTGTTCGCTG
>NC_043018.1:19323385-19360885 GCF_006345805.1 Octopus sinensis | reverse complement strand
TATTAAACTTGTTATTTTCTAATGTTGTTCTCAGCTGTTCTGAAATTTCTCTCCAGCCTGAATCTATCACAAATAATTTTAAATGTTGTCTGAGGTATCATCTATTAAGTGATTTATTTTTCTGTCAGATTAGTTAATGAAACATTGTCGAATGGCTTCTCATTCTGCACGAACATACACACACAGATGGTCATGCACGCACACATATAAGCAACATCTATCCAAACACCCCTTTCTCTTCTCACCTCACCACCACCACCACAAACGCTAATTATATAAACTTCTCCAAGCAACCAGTTCCATCTTTGTCCTTTCTACTATCCGGAAAGAATGTGCTTCACAATTAGCATCTACCCTACCTAAATTTTCAATATTTCTCTCATAGGTAGCAAGCTGGGCGAAATGCTTAGCAGTATTTCGTCCGTCTTAACGTTCAAATTCAACCTAGGTCGAGTTTGCTTTTCAGCCTTTCTTCAGGGTCGATAAAATAAGTACCAGTTAAACACTGGGTTGGAGGAAGGTCGATGTAGTCGACTTATTCCCTCTCCTCAAGTTGCTGTCCTCATACCAAAATTTGAAACCAATATATTAGGTTGAAGGAAATATTCATGAACCGTGTTAACCATTGATTCCTGTCAATACATCACATCTGCATAGCCTAAGCTGACTCACTTGAACGTTGGCTTGCTAACCACTGATTGCTGTTAGTACATCACATCTGCATAGCCTAAGCTGACTCACTTGAACGTTGGCTTGCTAACCACTGATTCCTGTTAGTACATCACATCTGCATAGCCTAAGCTGACTCACTTGAACGTTGGCTTGCTAGTCACTGATTGCTGTTAGTACATCACATCTGCATAGCCTAAGCTGACTCACTTGAACGTTGGCTTGATAACCACTGATTGCTGTTAGTACATCACATCTGCATAGCCTAAGCTGACTCACTTGAACGTTCGCTTGCTAGTCACTGATTCCTGTTAGTACATCACATCTGCATAGCTAAGCTGACTCACTTGAACGTTGGCTTGCTAGTCACTGATTCTGTTAGTACATCACATCTGCATAGCCTAAGCGGACTCACTTGAACGTTGGCTTGCTAACCACTGATTGCTGTTAGTACATCACATCTGCATAGCCTAAGCTGACTCACTTGAACGTTGGCTTGCTAGTCACTGATTCCTGTTAGTACATCACATCTGCATAGCCTAAGCTGACTCACTTGAACGTTGGCTTGCTAACCACTGATTGCTGTTAGTACATCACATCTGCATAGCCTAAGCTGACTCACTTGAACGTTGGCTTGCTAACCACTGATTGCTGTTAGCACATCACATCTGCATAGCCTAAGCTGACTCACTTGAACGTTGGCTTGCTAACCACTGATTGCTGTTAGTACATCACATCTGCATAGCCTAAGCTGACTCACTTGAACGTTGGCTTGCTAGTCACTGATTCCTGTTAGTACATCACATCTGCATAGCCTAAGCTGACTCACTTGAACGTTGGCTTGCTAGTCACTGATTGCTGTTAGTACATCACATCTGCATAGCCTAAGCTGACTCACTTGAACGTTGGCTTGCTAGTCATTGATTGCTGTTAGTACATCACATCTGCATAGCCTAAGCTGACTCACTTGAACGTTGGCATGCTAACCACTGATTGCTGTTAGCACATCACATCTGCATAGCCTAAGCTGACTCACTTGAACGTTGGCTTGCTAGTCACTGATTCCTGTTAGTACATCACATCTGCATAGCCTAAGCTGACTCACTTGAACGTTGGCTTGCTAGTCACTGATTGCTGTTAGTACATCACATCTGCATAGCCTAAGCTGACTCACTTGAACGTTGGCTTGCTAGTCACTGATTGCTGTTAGTACATCACATCTGCATAGCCTAAGCTGACTCACTTGAACGTTGGCTTGCTAGTCACTGATTGCTGTTAGTACATCACATCTGCATAGCCTAAGCTGACTCACTTGAACGTTGGCTTGCTAACCACTGATTGCTGTTAGTACATCACATCTGCATAGCCTAAGCTGACTCACTTGAACGTTGGCTTGCTAACCACTGATTGCTGTTAGTACATCACATCTGCATAGCCTAAGCTGACTCACTTGCACGTTGGCTTGCTAACCACTGATTCCTGTTAGTACATCACATCTGCATAGCCTAAGCTGACTCACTTGAACGTTGGCTTGCTAACCACTGATTACTGTTAGTACATCACATCTGCATAGCCTAAGCTGACTCACTTGAACGTTGGCTTGCTAACCACTGATTCCTGTTAGTACATCACATCTGCATAGCCTAAGCTGACTCACTTGAACGTTGGCTTGCTAACCACTGATTCCTGTTAGTACATCACATCTGCATAGCCTAAGCTGACTCACTTGAACGTTGGCTTGCTAACCACTGATTACTGTTAGTACATCACATCTGCATAGCCTAAGCTGACTTCCTTGCACGTTGGCTTGCTAGTCACTGATTCCTGTTAGTACATCACATCTGCATAGCCTAAGCTGACTCACTTGAACGTTGGGTTGCTAACCACTGATTGCTGTTAGTACATCACATCTGCATAGCCTAAGCTGACTCACTTGAACGTTGGCTTGCTAACCACTGATTCCCGTTAGTACATCACATCTGCATAGCCTAAGCTGACTCACTTGAACGTTGGCTTGCTAGTCACTGATTGCTGTTAGTACATCACATCTGCATAGCCTAAGCTGACTCACTTGAACGTTGGGTTGCTAACCACTGATTGCTGTTAGTACATCACATCTGCATAGCCTAAGCTGACTCACTTGAACGTTGGCTTGCTAGTCACTGATTGCTGTTAGTACATCACATCTGCATAGCCTAAGCTGACTCACTTGAACGTTGGCTTGCTAACCACTGATTGCTGTTAGTACATCACATCTGCATAGCCTAAGCTGACTCCCTTGCACGTTGGCTTGCTAGTCACTGATTCCTGTTAGTACATCACATCTGCATAGCCTAAGCTGACTCACTTGAACGTTGGGTTGCTAACCACTGATTGCTGTTAGTACATCACATCTGCATAGCCTAAGCTGACTCACTTGAACGTTGGCTTGCTAGTCACTGATTGCTGTTAGTACATCACATCTGCATAGCCTAAGCTGACTCACTTGAACGTTGGCTTGCTAACCACTGATTCCCGTTAGTACATCACATCTGCATAGCCTAAGCTGACTCACTTGAACGTTGGCTTGCTAGTCACTGATTGCTGTTAGTACATCACATCTGCATAGCCTAAGCTGACTCACTTGAACGTTGGCTTGCTAACCACTGATTGCTGTTAGTACATCACATCTGCATAGCCTAAGCTGACACCCTTGCACGTTGGCTTGCTAGTCACTGATTCCTGTTAGTACATCACATCTGCATAGCCTAAGCTGACTCACTTGAACGTTGGCTTGCTAACCACTGATTCCTGTTAGTACATCACATCTGCATAGCCTAAGCTGACTCCCTTGCACGTTGGCTTGCTAGTCACTGATTCCTATTAGTACATCACATCTGCGTAGCCTAAGCTGACTCACTTGAACGTTGGCTTGCTAACCACTGATTGCTGTTAGTACATCACATCTGCATAGCCTAAGCTGACTCACTTGAACGTTGGCTTGCTAACCACTGATTCCTGTTAGTACACATCACATCTGCATAGCCTAAGCTGACTCCCTTGCACGTTCGCTTGCTAGTCACTGATTCTGTTAGTACATCACATCTGCATAGCCTAAGCTGACTCACTTGAACGTTGGCTTGCTAACCACTGATTGCTGTTAGTACATCACATCTGCATAGCCTAAGCTGACTCACTTGAACGTTGGCTTGCTAACCACCGATTCCTGTTAGTACATCACATCTGCATAGCCTAAGCTGACTCACTTGAACGTTGGCTTGCTAGTCACTGATTGCTGTTAGTACATCACATCTGCATAGCCTAAGCTGACTCCCTTGCACGTTCGCTTGCTAGTCACTGATTCCTGTTAGTACATCACATCTGCATAGCCTAAGCTGACTCACTTGAACGTTGGCTTGCTAACCACTGATTGCTGTTAGTACATCACATCTGCATAGCCTAAGCTGACTCACTTGAACGTTGGCTTGCTAACCACTGATTCCTGTTAGTACATCACATCTGCATAGCCTAAGCTGACTCACTTGAACGTTGGCTTGCTAGTCACTGATTGCTGTTAGTACATCACATCTGCATAGCCTAAGCTGACTCACTTGAACGTTGGCTTGCTAACCACTGATTGCTGTTAGTACATCACATCTGCATAGCCTAAGCTGACTCACTTGAACGTTGGCTTGCTAACCACTGATTCCTGTTAGTACATCACATCTGCATAGCCTAAGCTGACTCACTTGAACGTTGGCTTGCTAACCACTGATTCCTGTTAGTACATCACATCTGCATAGCCTAATCTGACTCACTTGAACGTTGGTTGCTAACCACTGATTCCTGTTAGTACATCACATCTGCATAGCCTAAGCTGACTCACTTGAACGTTGGCTTGCTAGTCACTGATTGCTGTTAGTACATCACATCTGCATAGCCTAAGCTGACTCACTTGAACGTTGGCTTGCTAACCACCACTGATTCCTGTTAGTACATCACATCTGCATAGCCTAAGCTGACTCACTTGAACGTTGGCTGCTAACCACTGATTCCTGTTAGTACATCACATCTGCATAGCCTAAGCTGACTCACTTGAACGTTGGCTTGCTAGTCACTGATTGCTGTTAGTACATCACATCTGCATAGCCTAAGCTGACTCACTTGAACGTTGGCTTGCTAACCACTGATTCCTGTTAGTACATCACATCTGCATAGCCTAAGCTGACTCACTTGAACGTTGGCTTGCTAGTCACTGATTGCTGTTAGTACATCACATCTGCATAGCCTAAGCTGACTCCCTTGCATGTTGGCTTGCTAACCACTGATTCTGTTAGTACATCACATCTGCATAGCCTAAGCTGACTCACTTGAACGTTGGCTTGCTAGTCACTGATTGCTGTTAGTACATCACATCTGCATAGCCTAAGCTGACTCCCTTGCACGTTCGCTTGCTAGTCACTGATTCCTGTTAGTACATCACATCTGCATAGCCTAAGCTGACTCACTTGAACGTTGGCTTGCTAACCACTGATTCCTGTTAGTACATCACATCTGCATAGCCTAAGCTGACTCACTTGCACGTTGGCTTGCTAACCACTGATTGCTGTTAGTACATCACATCTGCATAGCCTAAGCTGACTCACTTGCACGTTGGCTTGCTAACCACTGATTGCTGTTAGCACATCACATCTGCATAGCCTAAGCTGACTCACTTGAACGTTGGCTTGCTAGTCACTGATTGCTGTTAGTACATCACATCTGCATAGCCTAAGCTGACTCACTTGAACGTTGGCTTGCTAGTCACTGATTCCTGTTAGTACATCACATCTGCATAGCCTAAGCTGACTCACTTGAACGTTGGCTTGCTAGTCACTGATTGCTGTTAGTACATCACATCTGCATAGCCTAAGCTGACTCACTTGCATGTTGGCTTGTTGCTAGTCACTTATTCTTCGTTTTATGTCTCAGTTGATGTTACTCTAGAATTTTCTTTCCTTGCTTCTGCCTTTTTATTTCTTGATATCTTCTTTTTTTCTGTTTTTGCTTTTTATGCAGTTGTTTTCACCATAATGCAATGAACCAGAAAAGATACAGCTGAGGATCTCTTCACAATTCCTCAAATTCACTGCTCTGTATTGACAAGTCCCACCACAATGAAAGATAGTTAATTTTCAGCCATAAGCTGTATACACACTGCCTGGTCTGTTGCCAATGTATCGTTTCTTATATTGTTCATAAATAAGAAAATAAAGAAAAACAACAACAACAACAATAGCACAAGAAGGAATCTTGCACACATCACCACTCTACCTGCTAGAAACAGCAGCTCTGACCATCCTGTCTATTGAAATATGCGTTTTGGTTTTAATGAGACAATCTCCAGATCTGGATCTGTGGGCAACTCATGGCAGGCATTCTTTATGTCAAAAAGGAATTTAAGAAGTTTCAAAGCACACGTAACCATTATTTGCCACAGTTCACAAAGAAATAAGAAATATTGGCGTCTGACTTTCTCAAGTAGTTTGCTGAACAGAATTACCAAAATATGTACTAAAAGCTACATTTTTGAAATAATATTCGTTTCAAATGTTGGCACAAGGCCTGAAATATCAGGGGATGGGGTACATCAATTACATCAACCCCAGTACTCACCTGGTACTTATTTTAACGACCCCTGGAGGATAAAAGACAAAGTCAACCTAAGGTGGAATTTGAACACAGAATGTAAAGACAGACAAAATACCACAGGCCATTTTGCCCTCCGTGTTAACAGTTCTGACAGATCACCACCTTACAATAATTTTTTTTTAGTATAAAAAGACAATCATTGTATCTGCATTGATTACTAACTATTGATTATTAATAAACATAAACATAAATGTTATTGGTTTTTAATAAACAGAAATATTGGTTATGGATAAAAGCAAAACTACACTTATATATTTTCTTTTTTTTTTAATCTCAATACAATATATAATTTGATTTTAACATAAATAAGTATTTTTTTGTTCAAACTCTAGAGTTTTGCTGATGTTTCAATGTTTCAATTTGTTTTTATCATGTACCAATGTATATATATATATATATATTATATATATATATATGCATGCATGTATGTATGTGTATTTATATATATATATAATATATATATATATATATTATATATATATATATGCATGCATGTATGTATGTGTATTTATATATATATATAATATATATATATATATATATATATATACACATATATACACACAAATATATATATATGTATATATATATATATATATATATGTGTGTATGTATATGTATGGATTTATGTATGCATGTATATGTATGCATGAATTTATGTGTGTATGTATGTAAGTATATGTGTGTATATATATGTATGTATGTATGTATGTATGTATGTATGTATGTATGTATGTATATATGTATATGTATTTACATATATGCATGTGTATTTCTATGTTGATATATATGCGCACACATACACACACCTTATACATACATACAGGCTGAGTGCATGTATATATATATATATCCATATATAAATGAAAGTATTTATACATGCATGTATGTAACAGGCATGTACGCATGTATGAATGTATATATATATATATATATATATATATATATAATTGGATTACTGGCAACCGTGCTAGTGGAGTGCTAAGAACACCATCTGAGCATGATCGTTGCCAGAGCAGCTAACTGGCTTCCATGCCGGTGGCATGTAAAAAGCACCATTTGAGCGTGATCATTACCAGTGCTGCCTTACATAGATATGTATGCATACATGTAAATATATGTCATTGCCGCTGGACTGGCTCCTGTGCAGGTGGCACCTAAAAAACACCATCTGAGCATGGCCGTTGCCAGTACCGCCTTGCTGGCTCTCGTGCTGGTGGCACATAAAAGCACCCACTACACTCTCGGAGTGGTTAGCGTTACGAAGGGCATCAAGCTGTAGAAACTCTGCCAGAACAGATTGTAGCCTGGTGCAACCATCTGGTTCACCAGTCCTCAGTCATATCATCCAACCCATGCTAGCATGGAAGGCGGACGTTAAACTATGATGATACATATATATATATACACCCTTTTTTTCCCTTTTACTTGTTTCAGTCATTTGATTGCGGCCATGCTGGAGTACCACCTTTTGTCGAGCAAATTGACCCCAGGACTTATTCTTTGTAAGCCTAGTACTTATTCTATCAGTCTCTTTTGCCAAACCGCTAAGTTATGGGGATGCAAACACACCAGCATCGTTTGTCAAGTGATATTGCGGGGACAAATACAGACACACATACATATACATATATATACATTTACGACGGGCTTCTTCCAGTTTCTGTCTACCTAATCCAATCACATGGTTTTGGTCAGCCTGAAGGTATAGTAGAAAACACTTGCCCAAGATGCTACGCAGTGGGACTGAACCCGGAACCATGTGGTTGGTAAGCAAGCTACTTATCACACAGCCACTCCTGCACCTATATATATCTATATATATAGATAGATAGATAGATAGATAGATAGATAGATAGATAGATAGATAGATAGATAGATAGATAGATAGATAGATAGATAGATAGATAGATAGATGGATGGATGGATGGATATGTATGCATGCATGCATGTATATATATATGTGTGTGTATGTGTGTGAATGTGTGTGTATGTATTTTCCTTTCATTCTATACAAAATCTATGCAAATTTTATTTGCTTCTGTACAAAACAAAACCTAATAAAATATTCTTTGTGGTGCAACAACCAAACACTCCACCAATTCCGTGTTGATGGAACAAAAGCACCACAACAGAGTTGGGTTTGTAATTGCCTGGAATCTTGGGCAACAAATGTCTTCTGCTATAGTCGTAAGCCAATTAAAACCTAATGAATGGATTTGGTAGATGGAAACTGAAGGAAGCCCAATGTGTGTGTCTGTTTTTAATTATTTTTTTTTTGGGTATCATGAAGTGATTGTAAATAGATTCCCTATTCATATAAAAATGCTGACTATGATGATGATGAAGATGATGATGATGGTGGTGGTGGTGGTGTGGTGGTGAGAACTGAAGATTTAATTAAGTCTACAGTACAGACATAACTAGAGTACGAAATAAGTACAAATCTTGGTCACAGGGATAGCTATCTGCTGGGGAGAATTTAAACATGACTAGAGTACCAAATAAGTACAGATCTTGGTTACAGTGATACCTATCTGCTGGGAAGGATTTAGACATAACTAGAGTACGAAATAAGTACAAATCTTGGTCACAGGGATAGCTATCTGCTGGGGAGAATTTAAACATGACTAGAGTACCAAATAAGTACAGATCTTGGTTACAGTGATACCTATCTGCTGGGAAGGATTTAGACATAACTAGAGTACGAAATAAGTACAAATCTTGGTCACAGGGATAGCTATCTGCTGGGGAGAATTTAAACATGACTAGAGTACCAAATAAGTACAAATCTTGGTTACAGTGATACCTATCTGCTGGGAAGGATTTAGACATAACTAGAGTACGAAATAAGTACAAATCTTGGTCACAGGGATAGCTATCTGCTGGGGAGAATTTAAACATGATTAGAGTACCAAATAAGTACAGATCTTGGTTACAGTGATACCTATCTGCTGGGAAGGATTTAGACATACTAGAGTACGAAATAAGTACAAATCTTGGTCACAGGGATAGCTATCTGCTGGGGAGAATTTAAACATGATTAGAGTACCAAATAAGTACAGATCTTGGTTACAGTGATACCTATCTGCTGGGAAGGATTTAGACATAACTAGAGTACGAAATAAGTACAAATCTTGGTCACAGGGATAGCTATCTGCTGGGGAGAATTTAAACATGACTAGAGTACCAAATAAGTACAAATCTTGGTTACAGTGATACCTATCTGCTGGGAAGGATTTAGACATAACTAGAGTACGAAATAAGTACAAATCTTGGTCACAGGGATAGTTATTTGCTGGGGAGAATTTAAACATGATTAGAGTACCAAATAAGTACAAATCTTGGTCACAGGGATAGCTATCTGTTGGGGAGGATTTAGACATGACTAGAGTACAAAAGGAGTACAGATCTTGTTTACAGTGATAATTGTCTGCTGACTAGAATTTAAACATGACTAAAGTACAAATTAAGTTATAAGTAAAGATTTTGTTTAGAGTGCTAGCTATCAGCAAAAGATAAAATGTCAATATGATTGAAATTATTGAAGAATCATTTGTCTGCTTCTTTTATTGATCTGTCTGGTTGTAATATTATTGATACTTTTGTCGAAATCAAATTCTTTCTGAAAAATTTCAAAATCGAAATTCATCTTGATGTTATGTGTAATGGGATTTGTGTTCTTGACAGAAATGCCTGGCAGCTTATCGAAGAATTAGTGATACGTTTTGATTTCTTCATCTATTAAAGAACACATACACACACACAAATACATATATGAATATATATATATGCATGTATGTGTGTGTATAAATATATATATATATAATACATACGTGCATACATACATATATATATATATATATACATATAAATTTACATATATATATTAATATATATAAATAAATATATGTATATATATATATAATATATATATATAATACACACACCAACTTTCTCACCTATATATATATATATATATATATGTTTGTGTGTATATATATATATATATATATATATATATATATGTATGTATTAGTATGTGTGTATACATATACACACACACACACATATATATATAGATATATACATACATCCGTACACACACACATATAAACATATGTATGTATTATGTATGTGTGAAAGAAAGTGTAAAGCTGCCGTCCCTTCCTGTTTGCTTTATATCCTGAAGATTTGGAAGAAAATCTGAGAAATGAAAATTTCTATAATTCTGTGAACTTTGGAAAGCTAATCTTACTATTCCTGTTTCTTTGGAACTTTTCTTTTGATTTCTGATCTTGGACAATTTTTCCTTTTTGTTTCTGTCATGAAGAAAGTAATGTTCTTTGATCCCTTACAAAACCTCTGAGACTAATGGAAGGGATGTCAGCGCCCTCATGTCAGAAACCTACCTTTGATGTTTGCAGTAGGGTTTACTCAGTTAAAAGCACCGAATTAAACACCCAGGTAGTGGTGTTTCACTAGGTAACGGATTTTATATTTTTCAGTTATTAGACTGTGGCCATGCTAGGGCAACACCTTGAAGGATTAAAGTCGAACGAATTGACCCCTGAAGTTTGCTACTTATTTTAATGGACTGCTAAGTCTTGAGGATATAAACAAACCAACACTTGTTGCCAAGTGGTGGTGGGTGACAAACACAGGGACAAAGACACAGACAAGTCGAGGGCTGTTATAGATGACATTTACCCAAGGTGTCATGCGATGGGACTGAACCTGGAACCATGTGGTGTGGAAGCAAACCTCTTACCACACAGCCACACCTGTGCCTATGTTTTCAAATCCTAGACTTCCCGTAAGATGTTTATTTAGATCTGGTGGCCACGAGGTCGATTCGTTAATTTCCAGTTTTAGAAAGCATTTTGGAGATTCACTTAGATCTAATGGCTATCAAGAATGAGAGTAATGGTTATATTCAAAGGTCAAAAGAATAAATCCGAGCATGAATAAAGACCATCTCCATAATCGTTTGAATGTCCAATTTTCCATGATTTGCAAGGGTCAGGCAGAATTTGTTGTGACAGATTTCCCATGAGTGACATTTTGGGCAAGGATCCTTCACCATAACTTCAAAGTCAGCTCAAGCCTTGTGAGAGAAACTGGGTAGATGGAGACTGTTCTGAAGCCTGCCAAATAGATTGTACATGTAATACATGCTGTCACACATGTATAAAGTAAAATGAAAGGTAGAGTTACCTTCTCGAGTTATGCCGACTCATAAGGGCCAATAACCCCAGTTTCTGTGGCATATAAATTCCCCACCTGGATGGGACGCCAGTGCCTCACAGGATTACTCACTTTTGCCAGCTGAGTGGACTAGAACAAAGGGAAATGGAGTGTTCTGCTTAAGAACACAGTGTGTCACCCGGTTCAAGAATCAAAACCACAATCTTACGATCATGAGTCCAACACGTTAACCACCAAGCCATGTGCCTCCACCTCACACACGTGTGCACTATCAGAGCCAGCACAGGGCTAAATAATAAGCTGGTTATTGTTAATTAAATAATTCAAAGAAAACAGAAAAGTCTAAGTTTGAGATACCACTCTGACTAATCAGCTTAATGAGTGAGAAGGAGAAAAATGCCAGGCTGGTGTTTCGCTAATTATCCCTGATCACTTTAAATACACATTCTACTTCAACCATTACCGAAATATAACAAAGAAGAATTGCGTCATTCTGTCTGATACTGTTATTGTGGTCGTAGTTGTTATTGTTGCTGTTGTTGCCATTATTATTACCAAAATTAATCCAATAATCAAAAGTTCAGTGCTATTGTTATCTATAAATCTTGCGATTGTGAAGATAGTTAAGGCAATTATGGATAAGTCTGTTAGCATTAGGAATGGTCAGTAAAAGAGGGGAAAATGCAGCAGATTTACAATTTAACAACATATTTCTAACAAGGAATCTTCATCTCACACCAATCAGAGATCAAAGGTGCTGAAATTCTTTGTCTCGGAAGTGTTAATAACAAAACTTAGCTGACCCTCTCATGGAAAGGTTATTTTGTCCAGATTTAAAACAGGGAATATATTATTTGCGGGTTATGTGTGAGGTTAATAAGCTATTCTGAAGTAAATAAAAGAGAATATTTTACATGATGCCAACATTAACCAACTTTTAGAATGGTGCTGAGTTGACAGAATGATGAAATGACAAAATATTACAATGGTATATAGTATTTGCATCCATTCTTCTAAATCTAAGTTCTCTTTGAACCAAATCAATTTTATTCTTGTTTCTTCTGGGGTTGATAAAGAAAGTTTTTGTAACATATTTGTATTTCATTCCATGAGCCAAACACGTCTACCACAAAAAAAAAATAACCCAATTAACTTTGTGTCCTCTTCAAAATATTTCTTGTGTCTCACTACATGTCTTACATTATGTCCCATGCTTATTTAGCTGGTCTGTAGGAACTGACAGCTGGGTATGTATCCATCGCTAGGTACAGTCTAGCTATTAGACTTGGTAGTGTATCGCAGGAGTGGTTGTGTGGTATGTAGCTTGCTAACCAACCACATGGTTCCAGGTTCAGTCCCACTGCGTGGCATCTTGGGCAAGTGTCTTCTGCTATAGCCCCGGGCCGACCAATGCCTTGTGAGTGGATTTGGTAGACGGAAACTGAAAGAAGCCTGTCGTATATATGTATATATATATAAGTGTGTGTGTATATGTTTGTGTGTCTGTGTTTGTCCCCCTAGCATTGCTTGACAACTGATGCTGGTGTGTTTACATCCCCGTCACTTAGCGGTTCGGTAAAAGAGACCGATAGAATAAGTACTGGGCTTACAAAGAATAAGTCCCGGGGTCGATTTGCTCGACTAAAGGCGGTGCTCCAGCATGGCCGCAACCAAATGACTGAAACCTGACAGAAACAGACTGCTGGGTGTTTAAAAAACACTGGGTACAGGCTATCTATAAGACAGAGTCACAGGAAAGGATAGTGTATAAAATGCTGGGTTCTTAAACAACCACCCAACAGACAGCTGGGTGTTTATAGAATAATGGACACTGTTTAATTAACAAACTGGAAGTAGGAACAGACTGTTGGGTGTGTATACTATAGTTGTGTATAAAATAGTTGGGTGCATATGCAGTACTTGTGTATAGAGACCAATTATATGTCACAGAAGCTCTCCAAAACTAGACACCAATATCCAGCATTATCCAGGTTTTGATAAGATTCTCTAAAAAAAAAAACCAATGTTAATGTACGTAATCTCCACAAATCATGAATCCACAAAAACTTTCCACTTTACTTGAATGAAGAACAACTCAGAATAACGAAATTAAGACATTAAAAAATTCACAATCAAGCATAAAATATATGTGTTCCCATCATCAGCTGCTAAACAGATATCATTATTGTTTTGACTGCTATTCTACACTTGAAAATTGAAAAAGGAAAAAATTCTATTTAAAAGTTTGAAAGGTAGAAAAAAAAAATATAAAAAATGTTGTTTACCTTGTTTTATTAATCCTATTTTTTTATGATAAAGTTATAACACATTTTTCAAAACAATGAAATGTTGGTATGAATTTTCTAAAAATTTTAAGTCATGTTTTTAGAAAGTTCTGCTGAGCCCTAAGACACCCCCTCACAGAGCACCAGTGTGCCACAGTATGCTAAGTGAGAATCATTAGTACATATTTCTTTAGTACCCACAAGGGGCTAAACACAGAGAGGACAAGCAAGGACAGACAAACGGATTAAGTTGATTATATCGACCCCAGTGCGTAACTGGTACTTATCTAATCGACCCTGAAAGGATGAAAGGCAAAGTCGATCTCAGCAGAATTTAAACTCAGAACATAGCGGCAGACGAAATACCTATTTCTTTACTACCCACAAAGCGCTAAACACAGAGGGGACAAACAAGGACTGACAAACGGATTAAGTCAATTACATCGACCCCAGTGCGTAACTGGTAGTTACTCAATCGACCCCGAAAGGATGAATGGCAAACTCAACCTCGGCGAAATTTGAACTCAGAACGTAGCAGCAGACGAAATACCTCTAAGCATTTCGCCCACCGTGCTAACGACCATGCTAGCTTGCCGCCTTCAGAATCATTGGTACAACTATTATATTGGGTACAGTTTAACCCTTTTCATACCAACTAGTCTGATACCCCACCCTATACCTGGATCTATGCAATAAACTTCCCGTTTAAAATTCATCTAAATTAAAACTTTCTATCAAAATTTCCATCAAAATTTCTATTAAAAACAGTTAAAGTGATCTAATTTAGAATCTTCCTTCAAAATTTAATGCTAATTTATGTTCCAGACTTCAGCTTAATAATAGCAGGATTATATTTTATTAAATTCTTTATTATCTCCAAAATTAATTTAAAAAAAATCAAAGTATTTCTTCTGAAATATGGTAACAAAAAGGTCAGAGTGATCTAATTTAGAACCTTCCTACAAAATTTACTGCTAATTTATGTTCCAAACTTCAGCTTTATAATAATAGAACTATTTTTATTAAATTCTTCGTTATTTCCAAAATTAATTAAAACAAAATCAATGTATTTCTATAGAAATATGGTAACAAAGGGATTAAAGTGATCTAATTTAAAATCTTACTTCAGAATTTCTTGTTAATCTGTGTTCTAAACTTCAGCTTTATAATAACAATTATTTTATTAAATTGTTCATTATTTCCAAAATTAATTAAAAGAAAATCAGTGTATTTCTATAGAAATATGGTAACAAAAGAATTAACTAGTAAAACTAGGAACAACACTGTAAATTCTTTCGGTGGACTGGAATTAGGAATAAAACAAATTGCAATTTATTTGCAGCATTTAATTAAAACTTTTAAATTCTTTAATCATTCAAAACATTTCATCTTAATATTTGAAAAACTTTTAACAACAATTTTCAGTTAGTGTTAGATTTATTAGAATTGACAAAACAGAGAATATTCTTCAGTTTAACAACCATTATCTGCTATACTAATTATTTCATCAAGATGTACCACTAAGTAGATCTAGTGTGGTGAGCTGCTACGTTTTAAGAGACACCTATTCTTTTTTCTTTCTTTTTTTTTTGGCCTGGAGCATAAACATAAACTACAGCAATTCTAGAAAGATCTTTTTTAAAAATGATAAACATTTCTGTATTCATACTATGTTATCTAAATCTACTTAGATTTGATAAAATAAAATTTCGAATTACCATTTTGTAGTTTCATTATTCAATTACCGTTTTGTCCTAAAGCAATTGTAAACAGTTTGTCCTCAAATCTTCCCAAACAATAACACAAAAACATATTTTTTATATTGATAATTATAATTGTGTGTATGTCTTAGCCAGTGACTGAAGAGCAGCAAGGGATCTAGTATATACAATAATAATAATAATAATAATAATAATAACAATGATAATAAATTGGCCTAGACACCTACCTGAAAAACTCTGAGGACTGGATGTTAAAACTTGTCTCAAAACATGAAAACAAGAAAGCATCATACTCAGTCACAAAACAGGCAAAGGAATATCTATGTGAATTCCGAATACAACCAATTTCGGAATTAGAGATAGACATACAAGAAACAAGCACAGAAAAAGCTAGGCGCATGAAAACCCGTGCCAAAACTGTGGCTTAGATATTCTGAATAATAAATGGCAAGAAAAAACCTCTCTATGGCAAATACCCAAAGAGAGCGAATAATGCAGATATCGACAAAGCCCTGACCCATCAATGGCTAATGGCCTCTGGCTTAAAATCGAAACAGAGGGGTTTATCATAGCAGCTCAAGATCAATGCCTACCAACAAGAAACTACCAGGCCAACATATTAAAGATCAGAAGCAGTCCAACGTGTCGTGTATGCAAGCAACAAAATGAAACCATTGACCATGTGGTCTCCAAGTGCAGTCTTCTAGCGCCTACAGAGTATCTCAACAGGCACGATAGAGCTGCACAATATATTCACTGGGTAATCTGTAAAAACCGGATTTGCCCCATGAAAAAAACTGGTGGGAACACAACCACCCCCAGTGCTTGAAAATGACCACATCTCACTCCTCTGGAACTTCACCATTCAAACTGACAGGAAGATAGATGCAAATAGGCCAGACATCATATTGAAAGACTTCAAACAAAGAACCATGCCTCTCATTGATATGACTGTCCAATCGAATAAAACGTATCTGTCAGGACCTACCCAAAAAACTGTGCAAATATAAAGATCTTGAAATAGAAATCAGCAAAATGTGGAAGCTGAAGACTAAAACAATACCTGTTGTCATAGGTGCCCTGGGAATGATAGCAAAAGGGGCTGATAGCTACCTAACTCAGATACCAGGAAACCTCAAAATGGCAGAAGTTCAAAAGATAGTGCTCATGGGAACTGCTCATATCCTACGCAAAATACTCTCTATGTAACCTCAAGGTTTAAAACAACCATAATTTTCGGTTTAAAAAAAAAAAAAGACTTTTTTTTTTTTTTTTAGACATTCATTAGTACAACATCCCCACCCCCCAAATATATGGCACACTAGGCATAACAACAACATGAACTTCCAACCCTGTTGTCTCTTGAGGTCTCTGGTGAGACTTGGAGCCAACTTGTACAAATATAAAGCAAAAGTCAAACATAGAATAATAATAATATAATAATAATAATATAATAATAATAATAATAATAATAATAATAATAGCAATAACAATAATAATAATAACAAAAACAACAACAATAATAATAATAATAATGATAATAATGATAATAATGATAATAATGATAATAATGATAATAATGATAATAATGATAATAATGATAATAATGATAATAATGATAACAACACTACTACTACTAATATTAATAATAACAACAACAACAACAATAATAGTAATAATAATAATAATGATGATGATGATCATGAAGATGATAATAATAATAATAAATGCCCTGATGCAGTACCAGGCATTGACTCTCATGGCTTCTGATCTTAACTGATTGAAAGTGTTATCATGTACATTGTTTTGTCTTGGTATAAAAGATGGGCTACAGCAAATATTCTGCTCAATACCACAGATTTGCTTGTCAGTTGCTTGACCTTAACCAGTTGAGCATGTCCCTGTGTAGCTGACGATATGTGCATCTTTGATCACGAGCAGAAGTAGAGGGGGAGCATCATAGCCATGTGTTGAGAGGGATTCTTTGGGGTTTGAATAATTCACCTCTGGAAACATGGGTGTTTCTTTCAACATCCTTAAACAACCCTCATTCAGGGACCTTTTGAGCGGGATGGGTTACTTGACCAGAAGAAAATTCTAACTGGGCCCCACCTGCAAGGTCATGTGCTGTTTATCTTGATATGAGATCACCATGTCGCGCACATATGGTTGTGATGCATGTGCCTAGTGTACCCTTATCAGACGAGTAGTCATGATGGGTATACTGGGCTTCATGTATTTTATCCCAGTGTCAATTTGATGGCATGAACTGCTCTCTCACTCAATAATAATAATAATAATGATGATGATGATCATGAAGATGATAATAATAACAATAATGATAATAATGATAATAATGATAACAACACTACTACTACTAATATTAATAATAACAACAACAACAACAACAACAATAATAATGATAATAATAATAATAATACAAATAATAATAATAATAATAATAACAACAACAATAAAAAGAAAAAAGAAGAAACAATAAAAACTGTAAAACAAATTAAATCCAAACCAAAACTAGAACATGATAAAACGACGGCAAGAAAAGCCCTTTCGTGGCAAATACTGGACTGAACTAAATGCAAAAGAAATAGGCAAAGCAAAATCCCAGCAATGGCTGAGAAGCTCAGGACTCAAAGCAGAGACTGAAGGATTTTTAATTGCAGCACAAGACCAAAGCCTCCCCACCAGAAGTTACTGCAGTCAAATGACTGAAACAAATAAAAGGCTAAAAGAATACATACATGTATCCCTACCCACCCACCCACCCACCTACCACATCTTTACCATAGTTCCTCTCTTCTCTCTCTCCTCTCTTTCCTCTCTTTCTCTCCCTCTCCCTCTCTCTCTCTCTCTCCTCTTTTTCTCTCTTTTTCTTCCTCTCCCTCTCTCTCCCTCATCCCTCTCTCCCCTTCTCTCTTTCTCCTTCTCTCTCCCTCCCCTTTCCCTCCACTCCCCCCTCTCTCTCTCTCTCCTACTGAGCTACCCATGTATCCCCCTCTACTGCGAGACCCCTATTTCTGTCCCTCTCACCCATCACACGGCAACCACCTTTTTTTTTCCAATACCTCTAACCCTCCACCTCCACCTCCACCCCCATAACAGTTGAGGCGTCCTGTCTTGCAAAATACTCGATGACCTCACTGTTGCTGGTGCCACATAAAAAGTAGGCTTAAAAAAAAAAGAAAAGTAGATCCATTTAGCTAAACCTTTCAGAGCAGTGCCCCAGCATGGCCACAGTTCAACAACTGAAACATGTAAAGATGAGAAATTTAATATTCAGAAACATATTGTAGCTGTATAAAAAAGTATATTCTATTATTGTTTATAAATATATTGTTTATTTCTAGAATTATATTTATGTTATTGTACAAGTAACATGTTTATTATATAAAAAATATGATACTTGTTATTTAGAAGTCTATAATTTATTATGGAGAAATATATTGATTGTTACATAGATTTTTTTTTTTTTTCATTATATGAAAAAATGTGTTCTTTATTTATAGATATATCTTGTTTATTATCTAGAAATATATTGTTTATTACATAAAAAATATCTTGACATTACAGAGAAAAAATCTTATTTCATAAAAATATAGAAATATATTTGAGAAAAATATTATCGAATATGAAATTATCTTGTCTATTTAGAGATATATTTTGTCATTATATGAAAACAGTATCCCATGACTGGAACCCATAAAGAATAAAAGAGTAAAAAAAATACAAGAATATAAAAATATCTGATGTTATTGTGCAAAAATACATTTTGGCTCAATAGGAATATAAGTTATGGGAATCAAACGAAATCTCCACAAGCGTTCAGATAAAACATAATTGTCTTCTAATGGTAACTTTGTTGTTCATTGGCCTTTACCAAGAATTTTAACCATTTTTAGCCATTAAAGGCCTGCCTGGCCCTCTGTCAGTTATGACAAAGAGTGTTCCAGTTGGTTTGATCAATGGAACAGCCTGCTTGTGAAGTTAACATGTAAATTGGTTGAGTATTCCACAGACATGCGTGCCCTTAACCCTTTAGCATTTAAACCGGCCACATCCGGCCAAAAGTATCTTGCCTGTTTTATGTTCAGCATGGCCAGATCTGGTCTCTCACACCAACCCTACAATATCATTTGAAAAATTAACAGCTGCCTCATCAAAATCTCATAGCTACAAGATAATGCCTGATTAGTTCAAAACAATATGGATAAAAAAGGATTAATTTTGGCAGAATAATGTGAACACTAAAGGGTTAATGTAGTCCTCAGGGGGATTCAGCGTGACACTGAGTGTGACAAGGCTGGCCCTTAGTGGTTTACAGGTACAATTAGTTTTTACCAGCTGAGTGTACTGGTGCAATGGGAAATAAAGGGTCTTGCCTAAGGACTCAATACACTGCTGGAGATTGAACCCACGACTTTATGATCATGAGCTGAATTATTTTATCCCTATGATACATGCCATTAAAGGAGTTAACAACCAGCCAATGAGGGAGCCTACGAGACAATAAGGATCACACTACACCAGACATGGGCTGGCTTTTGCAAGAAGGGTCTGTGTGTGTGTGTGTATGCATGCTTGTGTGTGTGCGTGTGTTTGTATGTGTGCTTGTGTGCACATGTGCATGTGTGTGCTTGTGTGTGCATGTGTGTGCTTGTGTGTGCATGTGTGCAGATATGTGTGTGCTTGTGTGTGCATGTGTGTGGGCATGCGTGTGTGGATGTGTATGTGCATGCGAGAATGTGTGTGTACATGTGCATGCATGTGTGTGCATGTGTGTGTGTGTGCGACCGTGTGTGTGTGTCTGTGTGTGCATGTGCATGTGTGTGCTGCACTTCCCCCCACCATCACCCCACCCCACAGTGTTGGTTTGTTTACATCCCCATAACTTCACAGTTCAGCAAAGGAGAGAAATAGAATAAGTACAAGGTTTTAAAAAAGAAAAAAATAAATCCTGGGGTCACTTTATTCGGCTTTACCCTTCGAGGCAGTGCCCCAGCATGGCCAGTGTCCAATAACTGAAATATGTAAAAGAATGGCTGCACTAAATGAAAAAGAAATTCCTGGTCATTTTTTGCTGCGTTTGCCATTGAGAAAGTCCTGCTTGTCCATGACTGCTCAATATGGTTGCTTGACCTGCAAGAAATAGCAGCAATGTCTTCCTCAGATAACACCCTACTGTCTTAAGAAAGAAGAACAACACAGAAGTCAATCTATTCTACTCTAGGTACAAGACCCAAAATTTTGTGGGAGTGGGGGGTGCCTGTCGATTAGATTGCCCCCTGTACGCAACTGTCACTTAATTTATCAACCTTGAAAGGATGAAAGGCAAAGTCGACCTTGGCAGAATTTGAACTCAGAACCTAAAGACAGACGAAATATCACTAAGCATCTCTCCCAGCGTGCTAACGTTTCTGCCAGAAGTCAATGTAGGTACCCTAGATACCTAAAGTCCTGTATAACCCCACAAGAAAGCTAGGATTGTCACAGCTGAAATGCTTTGGGGTCGTAGGTCTGCTCTGTCAGGTTGACTTTTGAGCTAAACAACAACAACACAGCAAAAACAACAACAACAACAACAACTGTGCTCCTTTGTGGTTATATCTTTGTTCGTTATTACAAGAACACTTCAGAGGAACTAATTTAAATATTTAAAATTTTGTAACTAAGTTATCGAGTTTAATGGTGTGTTAAGAGATCCAAACTAATATTTAGATTAACTTTAATTATTGCAACAATTCTTTGGAGTCTAACTGGATCAATACCTTTTGCTAGAATCTTGTTCTGGAGAGAACAAACCAATCATTAACACAAAGGCAGTGAACAAGTGGAATCGATAGCACACCGAACAAAATGCTTAGCATTTTGTCCATTTTTACGTTCTGGGTTCAAATTCTGCTGAGGTCAGCTTTGCCTTTCATCCTTTCCAGGACCAATAAATTAAGTACCTGTGAAACACAGGGGTCAATGTAATTGACTTAACCTCTCCCCAAAAATTTCAGGCCTTGTGCCTTTGGTAGAAAGGGTTATTATTATTATTATTATTATTATTATTATTATTATTATTATATTATTATTATTATTATTATTATATTATTATATTATTATATATTATTATTATTATTATTAATATTATTATTTATTATTAATATTATTATTATTATTATTATTATTATTATTATTATTATTACTATTAATATTATTATTATTATTATTATTAATTATTATTATTATTATTATTATTAATGCGGCGAGCTAGCAGATTCATTAGCACACCAGATGAAATGCTTAGCGGTATTTCGTCTGCTGCTACGTTCTGAGTTCAAATTCCGCCGAGGTCGACTTTGCCTTTCATCTTTTTGGGGTCAATTAAATAAGTACCAATTACGCACTGGGGTCGATATAATTGACTTAATCTGTTTGTCTGTCCTTGTTTGTCCTCCTTGTGTTTAGCCCCTTGTGAGTGGTAAAGAAATAGGTATTTCACCTATTGCTATATTCTTTTTGTCCTTTTGGATGTTGATAACGTCCAAAAGGACAAAAGTGAAACACTGGGGGTTGATGTAATCAACTAGTCCCCTCCTGCCAAATTTCAGGCCTTGTGCCTTCAGTAGAAAGAATTATATGCTGGACCCTTTGCCTTTCATCCTTTCAAGGCCAATAAATTTATTCCTGACATTGCTGGCCTAGTGCCAAAATTTGAAGTCAATGTTTTGATATTCTTGTAGTGCTAACAGAACTGTGGTTGCCATAGAGGAACTAACACAACTCTGTTTATCAAATTTTTTCCCTCCAAGAATTTAGACCAATCCAACATGATGAAACAATGGCCATTCCAGTTCCTCCAAATGGTAGACTAGCTTCCATGGATGTTGAAATATGCAGTGATGGAGGTGCCATTAGTAGAAGGACTGAAAAAATTCTCTTATTAAACTTGGTTTCATAAAAGAAAAATTTTTAAAGCAAAGCATAAAATCATTTCAAGAGGATTCTAGAATCTTCTTAAAAAGATTCCAAAACAAAAAAAAAAAAAAATTAGAGGAGGGAATTCATGTGGAACCACAAATTAAGGGAGGTTTTAAATGCTGTTCAATTTGAACCCTAACCCTAACCCTAACCCTTAACATGGGTGGAACTGAAAGTGTGGTAAGGCTTGTAAATAGCCATGAAAATCTTTCTGGATAGCAATAAATCCTCTGCATACAGAGGTGACACAGTTGAAAACCTTCTCGAAGCCTGTGAAGAAACAATTTGTTGAATATTGAAAACATATTTCCTACATTGCCATCTAGATTTCTTTCCTGAAAATCTTAGTATGGCAAGAAATGGCCAAGAAGAATGATTCCATCAAGAATGGTTCCATACAATTGAAACATAACACCAGGGATTCTGTAGCGAAGACATGGTTGACTGTTGTAGGATGCTATACTGCAAAAGCCAAATTCATAAGAACAAAAATCACTTTCACAAACTCTTTTTGTAAAACTTATATATTATATATTCTTCAATAAAGCAATATAATTAATCGAATCTTTGATATAAAACTGAGACTCAAATTAATTATGTATGAACTAATCAATTGGATGTTATATTTTTTGGTCAAAACAATAAAGGAATTTTGTATAAAATGTTATTTGATACACATTAAGTATTGATAAAACTGACCAAACACAAAACTGTGATATTTCAAAGATGAGACATTCTAGAAAGCAAAAAAAAACAAAAAAATTAAAAATTAAAATACAATAAAATCTCGAAACAGATTTGAAATCAGTGTCCAAAACACATTTGGTAGAGATGAATTCCATTTCTACCGATAGAAGAAAATGCTTATGGTGACCACTTTTATCCTGGTTAACATATCAGATTCTATGTAAAACCACAGTAAATATTCTTGGATTACTGTTCCATCACCACCACTTCCACCATCATCATCATCATCATCATCATCATCACAAGCACCATCATTGTCCAATGTCCACTTTTCTGTTCTCACATGGGTCAGGAGGAATTTTTTGATGTAGATTTTGCCACAGCTGGATGCCATACCTGTTGCCAGCCTTCACCTGTTTCTTTGAGGGGTAAAATTTTCTCAGGGCCACAAACGCTTTTAACCCTTCCACAGAGGAGGTGATGATGATAATTATGACAACGATGATATCAATGATGATGATACTGATAATGATGATGATAGTGAAGATGATGGCAACAATGGCGGTGAAGATGATGATGACGATGATTATTATCATCATGATAATGATGATGATGATGATGATGACAACGATGAGGATGATAGCAACGATAATGATGATATCAATGCTGATGATAATGGTGATGATGATAATGATGATTGGCAATGACAAAGATGATAATTGATGACGATTATGATAATGATGATGGCAATGACAATAATGATGACAACATCGACAGTGAAGAAATTCCACTCCCAGGACTTTGGTCATCCCAAGGCTGCACCAATCTTAGAAGGTCCAAAGACATCATACAACGGAATCGACCCCGTACAATTTGATTAGAAAACGAACAGCTTTACCACGTAACGTTGCCATTCTTATGCCATGATATGTCGAAGACTAGGTGGGGGAGGTTGGATGGGAGAAGGCTGAGGTGCCGTCAGCTGCCTGGACCATTTATTTGATGGAGTTGAGAATATGAAATATTTCCCTGCATTACAGAGTCATGTGGCTTCGACTACAACGTGGAACATGCCTCCCCAACATGGTTCACTTCAGATTAACATCCAAATAGCTTTTCAAATAGAATATTTATTATACTAATGTATTTCAGGCAAACACACACACACACACACGCGCGCACACACACACACACAGACAGATACACACATACACAAATACACATACATGCACACACACACACACACACAGATACACACATACACAAATACACACACACACACACATACACAGACAAATGTACGATCACACACAGACACAGATGCACTCACATATCCATACACACACACACATATAAACATATATACACATATATACACAAAGACATGCATAGACACATACACACACACACACCACACATATATATATATATATATATACACAAAAATACACGTGCCCATATATACATATACACACACACACACAGACACTCACATATATATAAAACACACATTTACACACACATACAAATACAACACACACACACACACACACACACACATTCCATCTCTCTTCCCTATTCTTTCTAGTTTCTTCGTAAAACATCTTAGTTCCAAGGTTTTTAAGAGGTTACCATACAAAAAAAAAACACAAAACACAATAAAATAATGTAAAAAAAATAATATTTTGACAACGAGCTTTTAATATTTTGTTTTTATGTAAAATAGGAAAACATTTTAACCGCAATTCTCAAATGGATTTCAATTTATTGGATTCACAGTCACTTTATATATGTTTAATATGTGTGTGTTTGTGTGTTTGTGTGTGTATGTGTGTTTGTATGTGTGTTGTGTGTGTGTGTGCATATGTGTGTATATATATGTTTATATAGCTTTCAGTGTGCGTATGTGTGTCTCTATGTGTGTGTGTGTGCATGTGAGTGTATATAGTTTATATAACTTCCAGTGTGTGTATGTGTGCATGTGTGTGTATATATATATGTTTATATAGCTTTCAGTGTGCGTATGTGTGTCTCTATGTGTGTGTGTGTGCATGTGAGTGTATATAGTTTATATAACTTCCAGTGTGTATGTGTGCATGTGTGTGTATATATATATGTTTATATAGCTTTCAGTGTGCGTATGCGTGTCTCTATGTGTGTGTGTGCATGTGAGTGTATATAGTTTATATAACTTCCAGTGTGTATGTGTGCATGTGTGTGTATATATATATGTTTATATAGCTTTCAGTGTGCGTATGTGTGTCTCTATGTGTGTGTGTGTGCATGTGAGTGTATATAGTTTATATAACTTCCAGTGTGTGTATGTGTGCATGTGTGTGTATATATATATGTTTATATAGCTTTCAGTGTGCGTATGTGTGTCTCTATGTGTGTGTGTGTGCATGTGAGTGTATATAGTTTATATAACTTCCAGTGTGTATGTGTGCATGTGTGTGTATATATATATGTTTATATAGCTTTCAGTGTGCGTATGTGTGTCTCTATGTGTGTGTGTGTGCATGTGAGTGTATATAGTTTATATAACTTCCAGTGTGTGTATGTGTGCATGTGTGTGTATATATATATGTTTATATAGCTTTCAGTGTGCGTATGTGTGTCTCTATGTGTGTGTGTGTGCATGTGAGTGTATATAGTTTATATAACTTCCAGTGTGTGTATGTGTGCATGTGTGTGTATATATATATGTTTATATAAATTTCAGTGTGTGTATGCGTGTCTGTATGTATGTGTGTGCATGTGAGTGTATATAGTTTATATAACTTGCAGTGTGTGTGTGCGCATGTGTGTGTATATATATATGTTTATATAGCTTTCAGTATGCATGTGTGTGCATGTATGCATACATGTGTGTGTGTGTTTGTGTGTTTAATTGTGCATTTGTAGTATGTGTGCATGTGTGTGCAACCGTGTATGGGGATAGATACATAGATAGATAGATAGAGTCAATATTTATGAATATATACAGACTCAAAGCTCTATACACAACATACACAGATAAGGTAACTTTATATAAGAGCATGTCTATTGTATGCCAGGTATGTAAAACTTGTGCCTGTCTATTGTGCCTATATATATATATATATATATATATATATATACATATATATATTCAGTCTACACATACAATCTACACATGTACTGAATGTTCTAGACACAATTGTAGATATATAAAGCAAGTAAGTGTGGTCGTATGAACATACATTAATTGCTCTGTCTTCATAGATGTTGGATGTTTTCTCATATTTCCTCATTGTCTGTAACATTTCTGACTTTCCATCCATGACCTCTCAGCTGACTATTCAGTCCTGCATAGTATGAAGCATAGGTGAACAGACGAAAGCTGTAACTCACTGTGAGTTTCCAATTCATTAGGTTTACGCATGTCACCACTCTTTCATCGCCGAGGACCCTCTGTAGATGGTACGACAAAGGAGGCCACCATCAAAAAGCCATCTGTACATCATTGACTTAAAGGGATAAATGCTTGTACAACAGTTCGACCAATTTTGGGGTCTCCGTGATTAGTATCTAGTGAGAGGCCAAAGGGAGAAGACCACTAAACACATGAAACTGCCAGTTTTGTATCAAAGTGTCCCTCCCCTAAAAGGATGCTGTGACCACAGCTAAGGGTCTCTCACTCCTGGTGCACCCTGGCATCAACCAAGATCATTTTTCTTTGTCCCCACATGCAGATGGATTGTCATCGGATATGCTTGTTAACCCATAGCTGGAACCCTAACAGATGCTAATACTCCAGATCAAAGTAGACCAGGGAACAACAGTGGCTAGGACAGGGATTCTCAACCATTCTTTATTTATGGACCCCTTTGATTACTATTTCATTCTGGTGGACCCCCATAGTCATTCAATATTTAACCCTTTAGCGTTTAAACTGGCCATATCCGGCCAAAAGTATTCTGCCTGTTTTATGTTCAAACTGGCCAGATCTGGTCTCTCACACCTACCCTACAATATCATTTTAAAAATTAACAGCTACCTCATCAAAGTCTCATTGTTACAAGACAATGCATGATTAGTTCAAAACAAAGTGGATGAAAAAGCATTAATTTTGGTCCAACCCATGCTAGCATGGAAAACGGACGCTAAACGATGATGATGATGATGATGATGAATGCGAACACTAAAGGGTTAAAAACTAGTTTTATAGAAACTTCTTTCAAAATCCCTATTTTGTCTATTACACATTCACTTGTGTAGATTGAACAATGTAAAATGTCAGAGAATGAAACCCAGATGTTTCTTGCAATACATACCAATACATACATCTAAAGCAGGGATTCTCAACCATTCTTTATTTATGAAGCCCTTTGGTTACTATTTCATTCTGGTGGACCCCACCAGAGCCACTTGATGCTTAAAAACTAGTTTTATAGAAACTTCTTTTAAAATTCCTCTTTTGTTTTCCACACATTAACTTGTGTAGGATGAACTAATGTAAAATGTCAGAGAAAGAAACCCAGCTGTTTCTTGCAATACATCCCAATACATACACCTAAAGCAGGGATTCTCAACCATTTTTTAATCTATGGAGCCCTTTGATTACTATTTCATTCTGGTGGATCCCCTAGTTTTATAGAACCTTCTTCCAAAATTCCCATTTTGCTTTCCACACATTAACTTGTGTAGGTTGAACTCTGCTAAGAGAAAGGAACCCAGCTGTTTCTTGCAATACATACCAATACATACATCTAAAGCAAAATTTCTCTAAGGGTCCTTAAAATATTATCATAGATCCCTAATTTATTATTTTGTTGCTTGGACCCCCCCAAAATCTTATATGGACCCTCAAGGGCCATATGAATTCCGATTGAGAATCCCTGGGCTAAGACATGGTAATACACTTCTCAAAATATTGGTACTCCTAAATCAGAGCCCCACAATGGGATATGCTTTAAAGGAGCACTAAAGGACGATGGTGATATGTGTGTGTGTATGTATAATTATTAGTCTATGTACATGCATCTTTGTTTATTGTGTATGTAATGCTCAGGACAGTTTGCGTGTGTGAGTGGGGGGGTGAGAGTGTGCGTGTGTGTGAGTAGGTCCATGACACTATATAACCAGTAGCAATAGTAGCATACTACAATTGTTAACAGTCACTGTCACCACCCCCACCACCACCGCCATCCCCACCACCACCGCCACTAACAGCATCACCATCACCATCACCATCATCACCGCAACCATTATTATCACCACCATCACCAACACCACCACCATCACAGTCACCATCACCATCACCACCCACACAACCACTTTCACCATCACCACCTATTTCTTTACTACCCACAAGGGGCTAAACACAGAGAGGACGAACAAGGACAGACAAACGGATTAAGTCGATTACATCTACCCCAGTGCGTAACTGGTACTTATTTAATCGACCCCGAAAGGATGAAAGGCAAAGTCGACCTCGGCGGAATTTGAACTCAGAAAGTAACAGCAGACAAATACCGCTAAGCATTTCGCCCGGTGCGCTAACGTTTCTGCCAGCTCGCCGCCATCACCACCATCACCACCATCACCACCACCACCACCACCACCACCACCACTAACAGCATCACCACCACCATCCACACAACCACTTTTACCATCAGCACCACCACCACCACCACCACCACTAACAGCATCACCACCACCATCCACACAACCACTTTTACCATCAGCACCACCACCACCACCACCACCACTGCTGCCACCAACACCATCACTGCTACAACTATCACTATTATCCCCACCATCACCACCACCCCCTTCACCACCAGCATCATCATCATCATCACCACCATCACCACCACCCCACCACCACCACTAACAGCATTACCATCACCATCCACATCACCACCACCCCACCACCACAACCACCACTAACAGCATCACCATCACCATCCACATAACCACTTTTACCATCAGCACCACCACCACCATCATCATCATCATCATCATCATCACTACCCCCACCAGTATCATCACCAACACCATAAGCATGTCTGTTTAAAACCCCTTCCGTTGCTAGTTCCATTTTGTCTAAAGTCAACAACAATAATTCTTAGACACCATGAAGACTCAATAATAACAATTATAGACATTTCGCTTCAATTTGCAACATGGAAACATAAAAACATTATGACAGTTTCACAATTTTACAAATGGACTTTAATGGGGTTTACTGCTTAAGCACCGTTTTACCAGCATAAACCTTGCACCAAAATCTAATGATTATTGCTACAAGTTAAACCAAACTGCACAGTACCATAGTCATCACAGTTCTTTTACATTCACTTCTAGAGTCGAAAGTTATTGATATTTAGCAAAATAGTCTAAAACACATCGATAGACAAAATATGAAATTTCTCAGCACTGTCTAAGCTGCATTTATTGTCAAAATATGAAAATTTTTTCACAGTTTAAACTACATTTATAGACAAAATATTAAATTTATTATTACAGTCTAAACTACATTTATAGACAAAATATGAAATTTCTCAGCACAGTCAAAACTACATTTATAGACAAAATATTAAATTTATTATTACAGTCTAAACTACATTTATAGTTAAAATATTATATTGTCCAGCTTAACTTAAACATTTCTGTTGTCAATATTACCCCGTCACTGCCAAAATCTCTTTACAATTTAAATGTCACCAAAACACTGTAATGCTGTAGTCACCATTACAGTCTAAATATCTCCACCGTTGTCTAATCATTCCCTTCACAGTCTAAATATTTCCCCTATGGCCTTATTACCACCGTTTAAGTACTACTTTCAAAATAGCAGCTACAGATATGTCCTCCTTGGCACTTTTCCTTGTCTTGCTAGGCAGCAACTTATCAAAGATTGATTTTACTTTCCTTGCAAACATCAGCTCTGCTGGTCAACCACCTGCTGGTGTATTCGAATTTGGTGTCACATCCTACACTTTTAAAAACTGTGGTAGAGCTACCTCATCCGTGACCCCCTTATTCAATTTTCTAAGGGCTCTTTTAAGGTGTCAATAAAGCGTTCTGCCTGACCATTATATCTGGGAGGGTATGGTACCATAGTTATATGTTCTACTGTGAACGTTTACTCTTTACTCTTTTACTTGTTTCAGTCGTTTGACTGCGGCCATGCTGGAGCACCGCCTTTAGTCGAGCAAATCGACCCCGGGACTTATTCTTTGTAAGCCCAGTACTTATTCTATCGGTCTCTTTTTGCCGAACCGCTAAGTGACGGGGACGTAAACACACCAGCATCGGTTGTCAAGCAATGCTAGGGGGACAAACACACATACACACACATATATATATATACATATATACGACAGGCTTCTTTCAGTTTCCGTCTACCAAATCCACTCACAAGGCATTGGTCGGCCCGGGGCTATAGCAGAAGACACTTGCCCAAGATACCACGCAGTGGGACTGAACCCGGACCATGTGGTTGGTTAGCAAGCAACTTACCACACAGCCACTCCTGCGCCTAAATTTTTTTTCACAAATTTGTTTTTAATTCACTAGACACAAATCACATTCCATTGTCAGACACTATCTTGTCTGGGATACCAAATCTTGCAAACAATTCATGTAAAAAATTTAAGTGAATCTTTTAAAACCTTTTGCTTTTTTCGTTTGACCTCTAAATATTATATTACATACGAATTCACCAAAAAAATATAATCTTTTTCCCATAACACCATGTGCTACCTTTTTAGATTTAATTAACTTTGGCGAACCAACATATTACCAAGTATTTTTTCGTTTATAATGGTGATATCACTTTCAGTGTCTAATTTCATTTTAACACGTGTATTTATGAGTTTCACCTTCACGAATTTCCTCATCGTTATATTGCCTATTTCTTTACTACCCACAAGGGGCTAAACACAGAGAGGACAAACAAGGACAGACAAACGGATTAAGTCGATTAGATCGACCCCAGTGCATAACTGGTACTTAATTTATCGACCCCGAAAGGATGAAAGGCAAAGTCAACCTCGGCGGAATTCGAACTCAGAACGTAACGGCAGATGAAATACCTATTTCTTTACTACCTACAAGGGGCTAAACATAGAGGGAACAAACAAGGACAGACATAGGTATTAAGTCGATTACATCGACCCCAGTGCGTAACTAGTACTTAATTTATCGACCCCGAAAGGATGAAAGGCAAAGTCAACCTCGGCGGAATTCGAACTCAGAACGTAACGGCAGATGAAATACCTATTTCTTTACTACCTACAAGGGGCTAAACATAGAGGGAACAAACAAGGACAGACATAGGTATTAAGTCGATTACATCGACCCCAGTGCGTAACTAGTACTTAATTTATCGACCCCGAAAGGATGAAAGGCAAAGTCAACCTCGACGGAATTCGAACTCAGAACGCAAAGACAGACGAAATACCTATTTCTTTACTACCCACAAGGGGCTAAACATAGAGGGAACAAACAAGGACAGACATAGGTATTAAGTCGATTACATCGACCCCAGTGCGTAACTAGTACTTAATTTATCGACCCCGAAAGGATGAAAGGCAAAGTCAACCTCAACGGAATTCGAACTCAGAACGCAAAGACATACGAAATACCACCACGCATTTCGCCCGGCGTGCTAACGTTTCCACCAGCTCGCCGTTATATCACCACTTTCTTCCAATGACATAGCATTTATTCTTTTTCCTGTGTTCTGACATTTTGTCATGATTTGTTCTACGGTGCGTCTTTATATGTCCTATATTTCCACAACGAAAGTATTCTGCTTTCTTAAATGGACAATTTTTCCTCAGGTGTATACATGCAAAACATGGGTTTATTTCCTGAATTTTGTCATAATTTTAGAAAACACTTTATCTCTATTTTAACTATTTCACAATTGTTTTACTTGGAAACAATCTTTTACATTCAATTTCCTCTGCATCATGTCTTCATTTGATTATCCTTTCACATTCTTCTGACACTTGCTGTAGGGTTACATCCTAGTTTTATTTCAGCTTAGTGAGAATTCTAGTTCCAAATTTTGCACCTTTTTCGGCAGTTAGTCCCTGTGTAAAAATCAGGCATGTGTACACATCTGGCGTTAATTCACCCTGTTTGAACTTCTAGCATTCTCTGTTAACTCGACCAACATATGTGATATAGTCCTCATTGTTGTTTTTGTCTATATTCAGACACTTCCAACATTTGTTAAACAATGAGCTTTTTTCACAGAAAATTTTACACAATATATCGATTGTGTCATTAAACTTTATGTCTCAAGGTTTTCTTGGGAATCTGGCTGCTGGGGGTGTTTGTCTCCCCTTCGTAAATGTATATAAGGACACAGGAAAAATGTGTCGAAGCCAGCAGGAAGCGTCGATGCTTCCTAGGGCTAAACAGCGGTAGTGTAACCCCCTACTGTCACGTTCACGTTAGATTGACAGTATACAACCATTCTATCGCCCCACCACCGTACATATCTCTATGAGAGATTTAGAAATTTAATATTTAATATTTCATAATTACTGTATCATGCCATTATTATCAACCCACAGCCTCCCACCTTATACCTGCCCATCGCATGCACTGGTAAGGACATGTCCTCCACCACCCACCAAATCATCCTATCAGGGCCTTACTTTCATTTGATGTAGCAGCTGCAGTCTGGAAGAGGCCTTGTGGCAGGCCCAGCATCAAATGGCTGGACACGATCAAGGAAGATCTCCAGAAGCTCAGCGTCATCTTGGAGGATGCAGAGGGGCTGACATTGGACTGCCAGTGATGGGGAGCACTGGTGGACCTGGCTGGCTCTATATAGGATAACACATCTGGGACCACTAACCTGGGATGACCCGAGCTCCATCAAGCAAGAAGCAAACAAGCAAGAAGCAAACAAGCAAGCATTATTGTCAAAGTTTTATTTCCATACCCTATCCAGTGATGTTATTGTCTTGGATTTAGAGACAGAAACAAAATTCCTAAGCATCGGTTTTTGGTTAATGAACATAAAACAAGAAATTTTCTATAAAGATCATATAAAGATCCTCAAAGACATACAGCATCTCGAAAGAGTCCAGAAGCTGGCTACCCGCATGGTTCTTGGTCTCAAGAATTTGTCTTATGAAGAAAGGCTGAAGACGCTCGACTTTTATTCTCTAGAAAAACGACAACGCCGTGGTGATCTCATTCTTGCTCACAACATCATAAGCGGAAAGTGTAACCTCTCGAAGGAGCTGTTCTTCACTCCTGCTCCAGAGCGTAGGCTGCGGGGTCACTCCGAAAAGCTCTATCTGCGACGATTTCATCTCAATCGAAGGAGAGGGGCTTTCTCCGTCCGGGTTGCGGATCCGTGGAATAAGCTGCCGGACGAGATGGTGAAGATGCCGACGACCGCTCGGTTCAAAGTCTCCCTTGACTACAAGTGGCCTGAACTCTTTACATGAACACCACCCTGTACATAACTCCATGTCCCCTACATGGCCTTGCTTTTTTGCTTTTTAAGCCAAAAAATTAACTAACTAACTAACATATAGCCTGCTGCAAGCAGCAGCCAAGGTTGTTTCAAATCAAATTGTTTCAATTAATTTTGAAAATAATAGATAATTTATTAGAATAGTTTTCTCATTATGATGCTGTTGCTGGGGAAATAAATGAACATTTTGAGGTGAGATTTTAATTTAAATCCCTGTCTGAAACTGCTCTTAGTTTTGTGATACGAATGCCTTGTTTTAAAATTATATGAATTAAAATTTTCCATTGAAATTTCAATTTCATTGATGTTCTAAAAACCAACTTGATAATAACGAAGTTATTTTAATAAACTCATTATTTTCAAAATTATTTGAAAAACAAGCAGTGTATTTCAACAGAAATAGGAGATGCAGGCATGGCTGTTTGATAGGAAGCTTGCTTGCGAAGTGCATGGTTCCAGGTTCAGTCCCACTGCGTGGCACCTTGGGCAAAAGCCTTGTGAGTGGATTTGGTAGATGGAAACTGAAAGAAGCCCAATGCGTGCGTGTGTGTCTTTGTGTTTATTCTCCATCACCACTTGGCAACTGGTGTTGGTGTGTTTACATCCATGTAACTTAGCGGTTCACCAAAAGAGAACAATAGAATAAGTACGAGGCTTTAAAAAAAATAAGTACTGGGTTTGATACATTTGACTAAAAATTCTTCAAGGTGGCGCTCCAGTATGGCCACAGTCTAAGAACTGAAACATGTAAAAGATGAAAGATAGAAGATAACAAAAGAGTTAAAATAATCTGAATTAAAACTTTTCAGCTTAATAATAATAATAATAATAATAATAATAATAATAATAATAATAATAATAATAATAATAATAATATTTTCTACACTATGCTTAAGGCTCAAAATTTTGGGGGAGGGGACCAGTCGATTAGATTGCTCCCAGTACGCAACTGGTACTTAATTTTATCGACCCCGAAAGGATGAAAGGCAAAGTCGACCTCGGTGGAATTTGAACTCAGAACGTAAAGAGAGGCGAAATACCTATTTCTTTACTACCCACAAGGGGCTACACACAGAGAGAACAAACGAGGACAGACAAACGGATTAAGTCGATTATATCGACTCCAGTGCATAACTGGTACTTATTTAATCGACCCCAAAAGGATGAAAGGCAAAGTCGACCTCGGCGGAATTTGAACTCAGAACGTAACGGCAGACGAAATACCACTAAGCATTTCGCCCGGCGTGCTAACGTTTCTGCTGGCTGCTGTCTTTTTCCAGCTTAAAAATATACAAAGTTATTTTACTAAATTTTTCCTTATTTTCAAAATTCAATAAAACAAAGGCATTTCAACAGAAAAGAAAAAGGGGACCAAATGGGTTAAAGTGATCTGAATTGAAATCGTCGTTCATAATTCCATTTGAATTCAAGTTCCAAAACCAGTTTAATAACAAATTAAGTGAAAGAAGGTTATCACGTGTCAACAGATGTATGGTAACAAAAGGCTTAAAGTGATCTAACCAAAAAACTTCAGCCAAAATTTCCTTTTTGTTGATTTTTAACATACCAGCTTAATAACGACGAAGTTATTTTACTAAACTGTTCATTGTTTTCAAAATTAATGGCAACAAAGTGTATTTCGACTGGAATATGGTAACAAAAGGCTTAAAGTGATCGAAATCAAAATGTTTCATAAAAATTTCATGTTCATTGATGTTCCAAATACCAGCTTCATGATGACAAAGTCATTTTACTAAACTCATCATCATCCTCATCATCATCATTATCATCATCATCGTCATCATCATTGTCATCGTCATCATCACATCATCATCATCATCATCGTCATAATCAACATCATCATCATCATCATCATCATCATCATCATCATCGTCGTCGTCGTCGTCATCATCAACATCATGATCGTCATCATCATCATCATCATCATCATCATCATCATCATCATCATCATCATCATCATCATCATCATCATCATCGTCGTCATCATCATCATCGTCGTCGTCGTCGTCGTCGTCAACATCATGATCGTCATCATCATCGTTGTTGTTGTCATCATCGTTGTCATCATCATAATCATCATCACCATCATTTAATATCTGTTTTCCATGCTGGCATGGGTTGGATGGTTTGAGAGGAACTGGCAAGTCAGAGCAGTGCACCAAGCTCCAGTGTGTCTGCTTTGGCAATGGTTTCTACAGCAGGATGCCCTTCCTAATGCCAGACACTTTACAGAGTGTACCGGATACTTTCACACAACACCAATATGGGAGCTTTTTTACATGGCACCAGCATCTACAAGCCCACGAGATTAGGGATGCTGCTCAGCTGGAGAGAAACGCAGGGGCAAGCCTGTATCCAAGGACAACGATGCTTTCACTTAGCTTGACCTGAAAATTAATTGAAAAAAAAACAAAACAAAGTGTTTTTCAACCGGAATATGGTAGCAAAAGGATTAAAATGATCGAAATAAAAACCTTTCCTCAAAATTCCATATCCATTGATATTCCAAATACCAGCTTTATAATAACAAAGATATTTGAATAAATTCTTCATTATTTTTCAAAATTAACTGAAACAACAGGAGTGGCTGTGTGGTAAGTAGCTTGCTAACCAACCACATGGTTCAGGGTTCAGTCCCACTGCGTGGCACCTTGGGCAAGTGTCTTCTACTATAGTCTCGGACCGACCAATGCCTTGTGAGTGGATTTGGTAGACGGAAACTGAAAGAAGCCTGCCGTATATATGTATATATATATATATATGTGTGTGTGTGTGTGTATGTGTTTGTGTGTCTGTCTTTGTCCCTCTAGCATTGCTTGACAACCGATGCTGGTGTGTTTACGTCCCCGTCACTTAGCGGTTCAGCAAAAGAGAGACCGATAGAATAAGTACTGGGCTTACAAAGAATAAGTCACGGGGTCGATTTGCTCGACTAAAGGCGGTGCTCCAGCATGGCCGCAGTCAAATGACTGAAACAAGTAAAATAGTAAATAGTAAAAAAAAAATTTTTTTAAACGGCAATGTTTTTGAGCAGAACTATGGTAACAAAAAGGTTAAAGCAATCAAGGCGACGAGGTGGCAGAGTCGTTAGCACGCCGGGCGAAATGCTTAGTGGTATTTCGTCTGCCGCTACGTTCTGAGTTCAAATTCCGCCGAGGTCAACTTTGCCTTTCATCCTTTCGGGGTCGATAAATTAAGTACCAGTTACGCACTGGGGTCGATGTAATCGACTTAATCCGTTTGTCTCTCCTTGTTTGTTCCCTCTGTGTGTCCTCTGTGTGTAGCCCCTTGTGGGTAGTAAAGAAATAGGTATTTCGTCTGCCGCTACGTTCTGAGTTCAAATTCCGCCGAGGTCGACTTTGCCTTTCATCCTTTCGGGGTCGATTAAAAAGTACCAGTTATGCACTGGGGTCGATGTAATCGACTTAGTCCCTTTGTCTGTCCTTGTTTGTCCCTCTATGTTTATCCCCTTGTGGGCAATAAAGAATTTAAAAAGGTTAAAGCAATCTAAATGTAAACCTTCCTTCAAATTTCTTTGTTAACTTATGTTCCAAACTCCAAACACCAGCTGAGTAATCACCAAATTATTCTAATAAATTCTCTGTTATTCCCAAGATTAACTAAAACAACCAAAGTGCATTTTAAACAGAAATATCGAATGGAAAGGGTTTTAAAAAATAGTACGAAACAAAAGAAAATGTTGGCTGTACATGAACAGAATATTTTTATCGTAGGTCTTGCCGATCAGGCCTGGTCTGGCCTGTGTTAACCAACAACAATA